>NC_040906.2:116247645-116587532 GCF_004126475.2 Phyllostomus discolor
CCCTTCTTCCCTTACTTTCCTTTTTGTCCTTCACATCTCAGTTTAAATGTCACTTCCTTTGGGACCCCACCCCCCCTTAACTGCCTTTTTTCTGTGCTTCTATTTTAACCCTTATCCTGTATTGTAATTGTCTATTTACTTGTCTGACTCTTACAAGACTATAAGTGCCCTGAGAAAAGAGACTATTTTATTCATTATTGTGTTTTCCTATTTAGGATAGTACAGGGCACATAATAGGTGCTTTATAATGCTGTGGTGCATGTAGAACGAATGAAGTGTGATGGGCAGTCTTGCCCCACTCCATTCCATCTTTGCTGAAGTTATTTTTCTATTAAAAAAATAAGAGATGTCTCTTCCCTTAGAAGTGTCATGGGTTCCACTTTTTCAGGAGAAAGGCCATACTCTTGGGCCAGGCATGCAAAAACAGTTATTTATGCTCCGGCCCAAACCCAACCCTGTCACCTGAGTTGCTGCTGCTCCGCTTCATCTGTCCTGTTCTTCATTGCTTCTAAATTTCCTGCTGCTCCTGAACCTGTTGTGGCTGTCCATGTACTTTATTCTTCTTTGCTTGTGCACTGTACTCGCTGCATGATGCTTACCATGTCTCTGAAGCTCTGCCCATTCCTAAGACCCAGGTCCTCTGTCATCTCTTATGAGAAGACTTCCCTGCTTTCCTTTCCTCCTCTTGGCCCCTTCAGCACTGTGTTTGAGCCTCTGTCCTGGCACTTACCTTGTACAGTTGTATGGTGAGTTCTCTGTTGACTTGTCCATCTCTTTCACTGGGCCATCCCCTTCTAGAGGACGGACCCTCCCTGGTCCCAGGGTGGGGGTGGGTAGGTAGGGAAGACTGGGAGTGTGGGGGTGTGTGCAGAGTTGGGAGTAGGGTAAGCAGTGTATTAGAGTCTGATTTTGGAGCTAGGCAGACCTGATTTAAATCCAGACTCGCCCCTTACCAGTTATGGGACTTAAGAAAGTGTTTAACCAGTATGACCCTTGGTCTCATACCTTATAAAGTATGATATGATTTGTTTTTTGCAGGAATGTTGAGCATTAGAGAAAGTAAGTTTACAGCATATTGCATGGTGCCTGGCATGTGAAAGATACTCAGTAAATATTTGTTAAATGAATGAATTCCATTTTGAAAAACTCAGTGTATAAGAAAAGGCTTTGTTTTATTCAAGCTAGAATAAGCCTTTTGCTTTCTGCCAGGTAGCCAGGAGCATTTTCAAGGTGGGAGTAAAATTGAGAGTCTCCTTTCTTGTGATGAAGCAATAAAAAAGGTGAGGTTGGGGACACTGTCTGTGGGTAGCCTGTGCAAAGTAAGATCGTTGATGTTTCCCACATTCTTGTGTTGTAATGATTCCTTTGATGGGTCATGACATGCATTCAGGATTCTTGGTGACTTTGGTGAGTACAGGTGGGGGTAGGTAGGTGGTGGATTTGAGATGTAGTTACGGCTGTGGATGACTGGATGGCGTGTTTGAGGATCCATGTTTTTTTTCTCCTGGTGTTTTATGAACTGAAAAGTGTTGGCTAAAGCAGGTAGAACACAGCTAGGCTTTGAGGAAGCCAGATTTTGGGGGGCCCAGTTTTCTTAGGGCTTTTTTGTTATTATTGTTCCACTTATTTATGCATTCATTGGTTGATTCTTGTATGCACTCGATAGGGGATCGAACCTTCAACCTTGGCGTATCAGGACAATGCTGTAACCAGCTGAGTTACCTACCCTTGGCATTGAGGTTTTGATGGTCTTCTTGTGCCACAGAACTGGCTTAACTCAGATACTCCCCAGAAATCAGACTGGTAGCTGAGAGAGTTGCTCTCCTCTCTGCCTTTTTATTTTTCATGTGGTTGGTGGGGTTATTTCTTAGGGCACCAGTTCTCAGCAGACACCAAGGGAAGTTGTTTCCAGAAGTCTAGACTTCTTAATTGTATAATGCCAAGTGGTACTCCAGGGTGAGTTTAAAATCAAATGAGGGAGATATGAAAGTAAAATGGGAAAAAGGAGGAAGTTTGGGTAGGAAGAAGCAGAGACTAAGAAGGAAAAAACTGGAAAAGGAGAATTGTGAAGGACAGAGGAAGAGAAGAAAATGAAAATGGGTGGAAAGGTGATAAGAGAAAAGAAAAAAGCAGAGTGAAGAGTGATGGATAAGAAGCAAAAAATAAGGAAGAAGAAAGAGCAAGTGAGGAAGAAGTTGGAAGAGGGGATAGAGGGTAGTAGTTTGTCGCTAGCTTCTTTTACTTTCTGTTAAAGTCTTTATAAGGCTGAGAAACAAGCCTGCTCTGAGGGGGGCTCCCTGCTCCTCATCCTGCAGGTCCCAGGCAGGTAGAGCAGGCCGCCCTCCGAAGCTTCTTCGAGGGCATGGACCCAGAGGGGTCGCGGTGTGCAGATGCTTTCAGTGTTCTCTTCAGATCAGACTTCTGCCCTTGTTTTATCTTGTGTGAATAGTAAATATCAAACTTCATTACAAATGAATTAAAATGTTGATGAAATAATAAGTACTGCAAATACTGCATAACAAACATTAGCTCAAGTACTATGTTTAGTTCAGAAGATAAATGTGCCCTGGCTGGCGTAGCTCAGTGGATTGAGCATGGGCTGGGAACCAAAGTGTCCCAGGTTCGATTCCCAGCCAGGGTACATTCCTGGGTTGCAGGCCAGAACCCCCAGCAACCGCACATTGATGTCTCTCTCTCTCTCTCTCTCTCACATCTCCCTCCTTTCCCTCTCTAAAAATAAATAAATAAAATATTAAAAAAAAAGAAGATAAATGCTTTTTCTTTTTTACTTTTAAGAAATCTTATCTTAAGGAATTGTATTCAAATATTCCTGTGGTCTTCAGTCTTTTAGAAGAAAAATTCTTTAATTCATCAGCTTTCTTCAAAACTTATCATCATATTGCTTGGAACTTACTCTACTGTGATACTATGATACAGTAAGAAATATACAGTGTCCAGCAGAAGTAACGCCTACTTGAGTGGGGTTTGTAGGGTAATAATATGGGTGTAATAAGTTGTAGTTTTAATTTGAATGTTTCACCTAAAATGTCATATGATGTACTTGAGTGTGATATTGTTATGTTACAGAATTACATGCTTATGATTTTGTAATTAAAAAAAAAAAGGCTTCTCAGGAGGGTAGGCTTCTTGTCTGGTCCTTGAACCCCTGCCGCAGCCAGGCACCTCTCCTCTGAGCCCTCAAAGCCCTCACCACACTCTAATGCAAGTGGTTCTTAACCTGCCCCTCCCCCACTAGGGGCAAGGTCTTCTATCTCTGAAGCTTCTCAGGGCCAGGGTCTTTTACTGAAGGCATTTAGGCCCTACATACCATAATTTGATGCACATAATGTGCACTTTTGTGCCCAAATTTTTGAGGGAAAAATAAGAATGTGCATTGTACATGGGTAGTACCCAAAATGCCTTGTGTCTGTTCTTGTGTTTTATTACTTGTTACATAACATTTCTTGTACCATAATACGTTAAAAAAATAAATGCTAAAATTCCTTTATAATACAAAAACAAGTATCTAAATATAAATAATTGAATTAATTAAACAAAAGATTATTTTCCTGAAAGTTTGGGCCAAAAATGTTCATGTGCAGTACACATGGGAGAGCACTGTGTACGGCTAAGTGCAGCAGTAGGTGCCCAAGGTCCAGGTGCCCTGCGGCCCCACTCAGTCCTTCCTCAGGGAGACTAAAGCAAATAGGGCTTATCTGGCATGACCTTTTGAACTGCTTACGAAGAAAAGTCCTGCGTTAACAAAAGATGATAGTATTAACAATAGCATTGCTAACTGTTTTTCAGGGTTGAGTTAATGTGGTTATATGGTCCTCCAGGTGCTTGGCTTCAGCTGTCTCCCTTTTCAGCCTTTTTATTTCAGCGGTCGTCCCTCAGCCAGCAGGACAGGTTAAAAGAGGAGGTGAAACACACCAGTATATTTTCTTTTTTTTAATCCTCACCTGAGGACACACTTACTGATTTTAGAGAGAGGGGAGGGGAGGGGGAGAGAGACATTGCTGTGAGAGAGAGACATCCATTGGTCCTCGCTCCTCTGTTCCCTGACAGGACTGAACCTGCAGCCTCTGCCCCGACCTGAAATCAAACTCGTGACCTTTCAGTTTAAGGAATGAGGATGACGTTCCATCCAACTGAGCTACACCGGCCAGGGCCGCTGGTATATTTTCTTGCTGAATTAGCACCTAGAAGTCTTTGGCTGCTGGCGTCCTTTTTGTTATTCATTAAGCTTCTTTTAGTGCCCCTATATCCTTCTTGTGTTTCTGGTCCTATCTCTACTCCTACCTCGGTGTGCTCCAAGCTCACATCCGGGTCCTGCTACAACCTTGTGATGCCTGGACAGTCAGAAGGCTGAAACAAATAGCTAAAAGTGATGTGGCACATCTTCACTGAGCACATCTCGGCGGGAATGATAAGCTATGTTGTGTGTTAAGCAGATTGGGTGAGCCACCTGGGCTGGATTGTGGTGTGTATTTTTAGGCTTCAAAGGGACTGAGTGTCCTGGACTGGCCATGAGTAGAAGAGTGGGGCCTCTTCTTTGTTAGTTACTATCTCAAAAGTGTCAACTGCCTGCTCTCGGTGACATTTGGAATCCATAAAGGACAGAACCTAGAGATGACTGCTTTCCATGCTTTGCACTGGAGTTGTAAACAGAGGGCTCTGCCCCAGTCTGCAGTCTTAGGCAAGCCTCTTACCCTCTCTGTCACTTCAGAATGGGGGAGCTCCACCTGTTCTGTGGGCCTCATAAGGCTGCAAGGATCAAAGGACACAGTGGGAGGGAAAGCTGTTCTGGAATGGGAAAGCACAGTGCAGACGGAGGACTTTTGTCTGTTTGTCTAGGAGTTGTATGTTTTTGTCATAAACGTGTGTCCTTGTATAAATTACCAACCATACAGAAAAATATACAAGATAAGTAAGAAAACTCTCCCCATTGCCCCTTTGTAAGCCCATTCCCCAAAGATAAGGAACTAGTTCTAACAACTGTTAACCATTTATCACATATCCTTCTAATCATTTTGTATCCTTCCAGACAGTCCTAATAAGGTATTACTATAAACAAAACTCAATAATAATACATACTGTTCTTCAGTTTGTTCTGTTCACCTAATAAGTCACTTAGGGTTGAGTAGTACCTGTTGGAACCTTTGAGGAGCCTGATCGTAGCCCTCCTCCCAGCTTGGGGCTTCCCTTTGGTACTGGCTAGCTCGTTGGGAGGGATGGAGAGCCTTTACTGCAGGTTCTGGACGCAGCGGCCCTCTGGTTATCTCTGAGGGACTGTTTTTCATTCTGAGCTGAAATTGTGCACAGGAGCACCTTTAAGTGGGATTCAGAATGGATATAAGCATCATGTGGGCATCAACACTTTATCTTATCCTTGTTTCTCCCCTCAGTGCACTGTCTTTTTTGGCTGGGAAGAGAGTAAAATTACCTGATTTTTGAATTTCTGTTTCATTGCAGAGAGAGTCCCTGGTTTCTGAAACCTTGGATTAGCCAGGTCACTTGCTAATCTACCTTTTGAAAGCAAACCAGACCAACCCAGCTGGTGCTGATTATTGTTATTCTATTCTTAGTAGTATTTTGTGGGTGAGGATTCTGAAGGTGGCCTGTCCATGGCCATGCTTTCCTGTCAGTCCAGGAAACAGGTCAGAGCCCACAGCAAGCGTTCTTTGTCCTCTAGATGGTTATCTCACCCTTCGTGGTTGGGCCTTGGCCTTTGGAGCTCTGGGGCAGTTGTCACAGCAATAGGGGGAACCCAGTGAGTAGGCAGTTGGAAGCCTACTGGAGGCTTTTCATGCCTGTGTTAATCATTAACCTGGGCTTGGGAGAGGAGCCAGGGTGGTCACTATTCTCCCCTTTCCACCCCAAGTCATCTCAGCATCTGCAGTGCTACCCAGACAGAAGGGGGAATCCCTTCCTGTTTTTTTTTTTTTCCCTTGACAACACATCTTTCTCTTTTAAGCACAGGCAATATTTGTGGATACATTTGCTGAAGTTTTCCTATCCTGCTACCCTAGGGGTCGCTTCTTGTGGGGCCTCTGGGGCTCTACTGTCATTGCTACATTGGCCCTGAGATCTGTGGGCCAGGGCCTCTGACTTCCCTTTGGGTGGTTCTGGGCTTGCTATAAGGAGAATGCTTGCCTTTCAGGCCATTGCTCATTCTGAGAGAGTGGACTAGTCCCTGTTGGAGTGTGGGGAGCCTGGCTGTAGCACAGCCTTTATTCTTGCTCTGTAGGATCCTCTGGGACCAGCTCCCTGGGAAGAGCTATCCCCCGGCCCTTTCCAAAACTGAAAGGTGGCAGTGTGCCGCCCTTCCCTTGAGTGGCCCAGAGCTGGGCCGCCTCACACACAGCCCCATTGTACTGTGCTTTCCATGCAGCTCTTGTTGCAGTGTCTGATCCCTACGCAAGTTCTCTCCCGGCCCCTTTCCTCAGAGCCAGTGGGAGGTGGTGGGGTAGACTCTGCTAGCACAGGCATGGGGTGGGTAGCAGCTGCAGCTGTGGGTGGCTTTGTTCTTAAGAAAAAAGCTCTAACAGAGCTTTCAGGGCTCTGGTGTAGCCTTGCATCAGTGTTGGGGGAATGGATGAGATAGGAGCAGCCCCCGTCCCCCTACAAGCAGTGACCTTTTTGCAACAGCTGACCAGCCAAAGAGCCTTGACCAGTGAGCCAGACTCCCTGGGTGGCAGGGGAGTGGTACCCCTCTGCCTGGCATGGTTTCTGGGTGGGAGGAAGCCCCTGAGGGTCTAGCGCTAAGTCTGGAGGAACTTTCCCTGTCAGGAGAGTGCAGTGTGTGCCCTGGTCATCTGCAGCCTGGCGTTCCTTCTGTTCTCTCTTTGCAGCTCCGGAGTTGGGAGTTGGGCTGCTCACAGAGCCAGCTGTCTGTTTATATGGAGTGCCTGGAGGGTGTCTGCCATGAGTCTGTCACTAACCATGCTAACCAGGAGAGCTGGCTGGTTGGGGAGAAGACACTAACCCTGTGAGTCTGACCTGGGCCAGCTAACCTGCCCTAGGAATACCACCAGCAGTGCCCCTGTCCTCGCTCCTTCCCCACAGCCTGGCTGCCTCCTTCCCCTGGATTACCTCATGCCATCTCCTCTGCTCTGTGGTCCTTACAACTGGGTTCCCTCCATCTTCCCAGTCTCCTTTTTCTGGGTGGGGATGTACCCCCTTCGTGGCCAGGAGAGGAGGGCCACCTGTGCATCTGCCAGCCTGCTGCTGGACTTGGCCTCCCCTCAGTCAGTACCATGCTTTCCCATTCTTTCTTTTTTCTAGATTTTTATGTATTTATTTTTAGAGGGGAAGGGAGGGAGAAAAAGGGAGAGACCTCTCACGTGCCCCATACTTGGGACCTGGCCCACAACCCAGGCATGTGCCCTGACCAGGAATCAAACCTGTGACCCTTTGGTTCACAGGCCAGTACTCAGTCCACTGAACCACACCACCCAGGGCCGTTCCCATTCTTTCTTAAAGCAGAATTGGGTAGTTTCTGTTTAATATGACTTTATCACCATGGAGTTAGAAAATATCCCTCAGTTAGTGTGCTGTTTCATGCCCCAGAGACAGGTGGGAATTTTCTTGAGACTGAACAGTTTCTTCTCATTTTCAAAAGGGGAAGATTGAATGGTGTCCCCATTATTCTCACTCCAGGTTAATCATTTAGAATTAGCTGCAAGGTTTTTTTGGGGTTGGGGAGGTTGAGGAAAACCTCAACCTGGTTGTGAGAATTTCCCTGGATAGAAGTATGGAGCTACTTAAACTGAAATTGAGTCCAGAGCCGGGTACCCATCTGAGATGTGGCTCCCATTGGTGACTATTACTCTGGGAAGCTGTGTGGGCGGAGTTTGGTCCCCCACTGTCTTCCATGGCTGGAGCTTCAGTGGACTTTAGCCGAGAAGAGCTGGGAGGGGCACCTTAGCTCAAGGAAACGGGACCTGCTTTGGATTCCACAGTGGGCCTAGGAGAGGCTCTGGCCTCAGATTGGGAGGCTGGCGAACGGCTTGCCATGGAGACGCTCCCACCGAACTCCTGTCTCCCTCTAGGGTTGGAGAGGAGAAAGGGGCTCTAGAAATAACAGGAAGGCCAGTTGCTTGGAGCTCCCCAGTGTTCTGCACAGGTAACTCTTTAGACAGACTGTCTGCGTCTCCAGTCTCTGGGAGCTGCGCAGTACGGGGTGGTCTGGGTAGGGAAGCTTGAAACCTGCAGGCCGTCACAGTGGTTCTGTGTCGTTGGGCTGGGAGGGACAAGGCACTGGGGCTGTCTCCTTGCACGGTGTGGGAATGTGTAAATATGGGAGCTGGTAGATGCTAGTCAGACATTGAGGGGCTCAGAGTATGGAGTGAGCAAGCTGGAGGGGTTTGTGGCTTGGCCCTGACCAGAAAACCTGAAGGAGACCGGAGGGGAGCCGGAGTTCAGGGCCGCCTCTCACTTTGCTTTTCCAGCTATCCAGCTTAGGAGCGGGCATTGGGACTACTGTCAAGTGCTGGTTATGATCTTGGTGGGGGCGGGGGGTTGGCCCTCCCTTTATGAGGGGAGGTTTGGTTTGCTAGGACCATCATCAGTAGTCTTTAGCCCCTTTAGTCCCATCTAGTGTTTGCTTGGATGAAGTCAGGTGATAGATTTGAGGTATTTGCTCAGGTGGGGAGCCAGGTGAGCACTCCAGGTCACCAGCGCTAGTTCTGAGTCCTCAGGATTACTCTGTGGCAGAAAAATACCCACCCCTATTGGCTTTTGAAAACCTGTCAATCTGTTCTGCTTGGAGCAGGCAAAAGGCCAGGTCAGGGCCACAAGCAGCTTGTCCCAAGCGGGTGAGGTTGTACTTGCCCAGAGGGGTGGCAGGCTTGGCTGTTGGAGGGGCAGCAGGGCTGGTCTGGGCACAGACTGGCATCTTCCAGCCTAGTCATGAGCCCAGAGCAGAGCCTGCCCAGACCCCACCCTGTGAGCAGCTGGCTGCTTGCCTGCCACGCGCCCAGGATTGCTGAGGGCTTTGCTCATGTATCTCAGGAACAGCTGCATGCCGGAAACTGGGGGCTGGCTGCAAGCGGGAGGGACACCCGGGGGTTGTGTGGGAAGGCTGAGCCCCAACAGCTCTGGTAGGGTCCACTCACTGTGCTGGAGGACTGTTCTGCTGTTCACTGACAGTCAGGTGGAGAGGGGCCCCTGCTGAGTCACCTGGTTACAGGGCCAGGCCTTGCAGGGCGGTAGTTTGTGTGTTTGCACCTTGGTTGGAGGTAGAGCCTGGATTTCAAGGGCTTGAGGTGCAGCTTCCTCCATGCTTGCAGAGTTCAGAGACTACATACCGCTGAGGACAGTAGCTTTCAGCTGAGGGCAATTCCCACGGAAGAGGCACTGGTCCCAGTGTGATCAGACATTCATTTTTTTTAACAGTTGCTTAGGGGCTTAAGAAAGGGCCTGTATTTATTTTTATTGTTTATATCTTGCTGGGTTTCAAGAGAATTAAGGCAGCATATAGCACAGCTGGGGTATTCTGAAGACGGGCTGGTTTTCCTGTCACTTCAAAAGCAGTAGTGATTGCTGACTCTGAGTTTTCTTGAGTGCATTATGAAGCGCTTTAATGATTTTGGTGGTAATGTATTGGCCCTTCATGATTGAGAAGATTGGGTTCATTGACCCCTCAAGTGCCCCACTTGCCTGAATTAGTGACAGCTGTGAGCAGAAAGGCACATCATTAGGATGGGAAATGGCCTGAGCCCAGGTAAACTGTTGGTGCTGTGCTTTCCTGAAGAGAGCAGGGGTGGTGTGGTGAGCAGGGTGGCATTCAGACTTTCTAGGGCAGGGCAGTGGAATGAAGTGGTAGAGCAGAACTTGGAAGCTAGAGGAGATATCCCATGGGGGAAGGCAGAAGTTTAAAAAGCCAAAAAACCACACCCATTTTGGATTTAGTCCAGTTTCCCTCTGCTGGGCCAGTGTTGAGGAGGTGGCCTCTGAACCCTCAGAGGGATGCTTGGACTGCCCTTCCTCTCCTGCACCTTTAACTTTGCCCTGCGCCTTGGGCAAACCCACAGAAAAGATGACAGAAGGAACTGAGAGGGTGTCCTTGGCTCTTGAGCTTGAATGTTTTTGCTGTTGCTGTGGGTTTGCTGGGAGTAGAAGGAAAGTAGTGGTTTGAAGAGGATGAGGATTCTGAAAAGTTTTCTCCTTGTGCTACTCCATCTCTGGTAACAGTGATTCCCGACCACAGTGGAAGCCCCTGGTCACGCACACATGCTTCATATCCACAGAAAGGAGCAGGTATGCTTGGCAAATGTTTTGTCCTCTGATTCAAGGGTACTGCTCAGCCAACTTCTGGCGCACATTTCTCCTTATATCTGTCTCTGTCTATGCTCTCTGCTCAGCTGTTCAGGTTTATAGTGCAGGTCCACTATGCGTGCGAGTCCCATTTCTAATGAAAGCAGACTTTGTTCTCTGGAGGCAGCTAATCATGCCCCATGGGCTGTAATCAGGGAGAAGGTATTTAATACAGGGCAGGTGGCAACAGGCAGCCTGCACCAACTGGCAGATTGCAACATGGCAATTAGGAAGCTAATCACCCCACTCCAGCAGATATGGGGTTGAGCCTCTTCTCCAAACTGATTTTGAGTGAGTGAAGAATGAGTACTATGCAGAAGAAGAAGGAGAAGGCGGGGTTGGTGGGGGGCAATGAGGGGTTAGGAGAGCTGCTTTTCCTTGTCACCTCACCTCCCTGAGACGGGGAGGGGTCACAGCTGCTCTGGGTGTGTCCCTCCACAGTGCCTGCAGGTCCAGGCCAAGGAACCTCAGGCCAGATTGGGTCAGCCAGGGGTTGTACCCTGGGCCTCGGCCCCTCTCTCAGAGCACAGCTGCACTTGTAGTGCGGACCCAGCACGTGATCTGGTAGCCCCACACCCCCAGTCGTCTGCCCCCAGTTCCTTGAAGCTTGGGTACGTGAGGAGTGGGATCCTTCCCTGTCAATTTCTAGACCTTCAGAGGACCAGTTTCTTAAACGTGCCCTGAAGGTGGGCACCAAGAGGCTGAGGCACCCCAGGGGCAGCTTACTTGTTCCTCAGGGTCCAGGGCCCATTGTGAACATCCAGCTGCTTTCCCTGGAGGTCTTTTCTCCACACAAGGCTGGATGACTCCTTGGGCTGGAACACCACAAGGCCACCTGGGAACCTCTGGGTGGAGAATGTGTGGCCAATGGAGGCTGAACATGGTAGCTGGGCTTCCAGGAGGGTCTGCTCTGCTGCCTTTTAGCTGACCTTTCATCTTTTTCCAGCTTGTAGGCCTGGGGTCCAGGTGCTGCCTGTTTTGTCTCTGCCTAGCATTGTTCTCACA
The DNA here is from genome assembly GCF_004126475.2 of Phyllostomus discolor. Classification (NCBI taxonomy): domain Eukaryota; kingdom Metazoa; phylum Chordata; class Mammalia; order Chiroptera; family Phyllostomidae; genus Phyllostomus; species Phyllostomus discolor. The sequence continues at coordinate 116,258,971 of NC_040906.2, forward strand.
CCCAGGTCTGCCCTTCCCGGTAGTGCTTCTGGTCAAGGACAGCAGTTTGCCAGGCTCATGCTATTCCTGTTCAGTTTGGGAATGTGGGTGCCTGTGGGCTGATCTGGGGCACTTAGCAGATCCCAGGAGCTGGAGCAAGGGCCCGACATGCACTGGTATTTATGGACATAGGGCAGGGAGTGGCACAGACTCCTGTGGACTTGTGTTGGGGACATGGCAGGCTCCCTGTGGACTCTCTCCCTGGTGGGCATTGCCTCTGCTTCCCCAGTTGGGATTGGTTCCCCTCCCCATGACTGACGAGTGAAAAGGGAAAGCTTTGGCTGGGTGTGAGAACCGCCCCCCTCATCGCCCCACCATTCCTCATCTCAGAGTTTGCGTCTGCATTTCCTCCCTCTTGCTGCTACCCACATCCACACTGTTTGCCCCTCAGCAAGCCAGACTGCCTTACTGTGGACCCCCTGGGAATGTGTGCTGTGGGCCTGTGGGGTGGGGGCTGGAGGTCAGGGGAGGCAGGATGAGCTGTAGGATGTGTGGCAATTAGAGTGAGAGCTGCGGGCATTAGGTGAAGCCACTGTCCTCACGGGTAGAATTACCAGATACCTGAGCAGTCAGTGTCCTCCTGGTCCACCCACTGCTCATAAACAAAACATGTTCTGGTGCCTGGAGGACAGTGTGGGCATCGGCAGGAATAGGGTAGGGAAGAAAAGCAGCAGCTGAGAATAGAGGGGGGTACACAAAGGGGCCTGCAGGGAGAAGGGGGCCACTCAGCCAAAGGGAGGAGATGGGGAGTGGGGGCCTGGATTCTCTATAGAGAGGGGGAGCAGGCTGCAGCCAGCATGGGAGTCTCCCCTGGGGTTGTAGAGTCTCTGGCCACCTGTAACGCTTACTCCTTTGTCTCTGGCTCTGCCCCTTTTCCAACTTATATACACACCCCCTCTCCCACCCCCTGAGTGTCAGAGCCCAAGTACCCGGGCTGGTTGGGGCTTTCTGGGCCTGTCCCCCAGACTGTAGGAATGCTCACCCTGGGGCCATCTGGAGGAGTAGCCGTGGGGAACCTGTGGGGTGACTTGTTTGCTCCCACACCCCAGGAATGTACTGTCCCTTCAGGCCCGCCCGGATTCCTGCACAGGGAGTCAGCCCAACACAGCATGCTGCTTGTGCCCTGTGGGGACACGTTCTGCCTCACTGTCAGAGGGGTGGAGGTTGGCGGCTCGTGCCTGCTGTCACACCCCAGTCCCCGAGAACCCCCAGTCAGAGACCAGACTGTTCAGACAGAGGAGGGAGGCCACTCCTGCCTCCCCGCCCTCGCTACCCCTCACCATTCTTCCTGCCTCGGGCCCTGCTGGAATGTGACAGGAGTCGTGGCCAGGGCATGTCCCAACAGCAGGAACACACGCTTTAACCTGTAAGGCTTCCCTCAGCCCCCAGCTCTGTTGAGGTGGATGGCAGCAGGAAGATTGTTTCTGCCCAGAAGGCTACCTGAGGTTACTGTCTCCATTGGTCCCTGTGGTGGCTGCTGCCCCCTGCTGTTGCCCAGCTTATTGCAGGTGGGGACAGAGCTCGGAACCCCAAGAACCTGGAGGGGACCACACAGGGCACTTAGTGCAGCCACCCTGTACAGATGACAAATAGGCGTATCTAGGGAGCAAAGGCCACATGGTGGTGTGTCAGAAGCATCACTGAGCCTGGAACCCAGGTGTCCCAGCTCCTCAGACGTGAGCTTTCTATGCCAGGCTGTCTCAGCTTCGGCTCCATCATACTGTGTGCCGCTGTGTCTGTCGTCGGGGCTGCCCTGTGTGTTACAGGCTGGTTGGCAGCAGCCCTGGCCTCCACCCACTAGATGCCAGGAGCACCCGCTCCTGTTGTGACAACCAGACATGTCTTCGGGCACCTGCCAACTGTCTGAGGAGGGCGAGGGGGATCGTTGTTGCCCTGTGTGAGCACCATCATTGCTCTAAACTGCTGCCTACTAGGTTTTCCTCCGGCCCGCCACCCAGCCCTCTCATCTGAGTTCGTTCACCACCGCTGTGCACAGAGGTAATCTATGGGCTCCTTCTGGAAGGAGCTTTCTTTCCAGCAGCATCTTACAGCTCTGCTAGGCTTTTTCCTGGTATTCTCTTCCGCCACCCATGTTCTCTAAACCTCTTTGTTGTTCCTAGACTCTGAGAGGCCTGGGAGGTGCACAGAACAGATGTGGGGCAGGGTGGGGACAGGACAGACCTGACCTACTTCTGGATCGGGCCTGTGGATACACTGAGACCAGAAATGCACACGGCCACACACGGCAGTGCTCATGGAGACGGCGGGAACCCAGTGCGTCCAGTCCTCTCCCAGCCCCCTGTCCGTGGCTTTCCTGCCTGGCTCTCCCTGGGGGGCCTTCCAGGTCCCACACTGGGCAGGGTGGCCTGTGGCACTGACAGACAGGCGGCTGACACCTGGTTTCCACTTTCTTGCCTTCTCCAGTTTCAGAAGCTGTTGGCTAGAGGAGGAAGTGGAGGGGCCGTGGGATGTGGAGAGCCAAGGGCTAACTCCCGGACGGCGGAACAGAGCGAGCTGCCGACAGACAGACGGTACGTTCTGTGAGGCCTATGCCGCCCCGCCCCCCGTGGCTCTCCTGGGGAGCCTGGCAGGAGCTGGGGCAGGCAGGTGGCTCCTCTCTGCTGGGGGCTGGTGAAAGAAGAGTGGTGGAGGCTAGTGGGGCTTAGCCTTTAAGGCTCTCTCGAGCTCAGAGACCCCCACTGAGGAGCCTAGGCTGGTTGAATGTCCTCAAGCCCTTGCTTTCTGGTTAGTTATTTTTGTAAGCTAACATCGACCATTTCCTAAGTGCTAGGCACTGTTCTGACTGCTTTATATGATCGCACAATACCCTATGAAACTGGTGCTATTTTCACCCCAATTTGGAGTTGAGGAAGCTGATTCATCGAGAGCAGTTTCCCCTTCGAGACTTTTTCCTGAGCCCACAAAGTAGAGGTGGGCTGTCTCAGACTCTTGCCCTCTTCCACGTGGCGCACTCTTCCTGGTGCGCAGGCCCTGCGTCCCGCCTGTCCCACTGGCTCTTCCTGTTGGACCCCCGCAGGGCTCTCGCAACTCCGTAGGCGCCGGCACACCAGAATCCACCCTTCTTGTGACCCTAGCATGCCCGAGCCTGTCTGCCTGCCTGGCGGCCCCTACATATCCCCCTTTTACCATCCTTTTCCTTTAGTCAGAGGCCTCTTGCCTTTGTTTCTGAGGTTCCTCCATCCTCGCTTCCCCTCAAGCAGGTCACGGAGCCCTCACCTCCCAGAATGACCAGTGCAGCCCCTGCTAAGAAACCCTACCGTAAGGCACCACCCGAACATCGGGAGCTACGCCTGGAAGTTCCTGGATCCCAGCTGGAGCAGGAGGTCAGCAAGGCCGATACCTTGACCCTGGCTGGCAGAGGCAGGCTCCTGAGGCTGGGTGTCCAGCCGACTTCTCCCACATGAGTAGCTTCTGGCCCCCAGCATTGGGGTGAGAGTATGGTGGGGCTGTGTAGGCTCACAGGGGCCACCGTGGGCACACATCCACCTGTCTGTGGCCCCAGAGTCTTCTTGGTAGCTTAGCAGAGATGACCCCACACATGCAGTATGGTTCTTCCTGCAAGGAACAACCCGCCAGACCGAGGGGCCCTAACCTGCTGGAGCCCGGGACTCTGGTCCTCCCCTGGTGGAGCGAGCCGTTCAGCCCACAGCCCCTCTGGGAGCTGTTGGGAGGCGGTGCTCTGGCTTATTCCACCAGACCAGCTGTTCCTCACTGTCCCCAGAAGTCCGGCCTTCCTCCAGCTTTGTGTTGGTTGGGCAGCGTTCATTAATGCATCGGTCACCCTCCCTCGCTGGGCCTACTGACAGGAGGGGAGAGATGCTGCGGTGGTTTATCCTTCCTGCTCCTGGTCCCCACCCTGTTGCAGTGTGTGGAGCGCACTCAGAACCCGAGAGACGGTCAGCACGTGCTGAGCATCAGGCGAGCCACGGCTGCTCTGGTCGGATTCAGGGCACAGGGGCCAGGGTTTACCCACTTCAGCTCAGAGAACAGTAAATAAAAAGGCCAGGTATCATGCCTAGGTACCACCCAAGGGGCCTTCCCTGGTTTTGGAGATGAGGACCCTAAGGCTCAGTGCAGTTAATATAACCAGTGTGTGATAGAAAAGGATCAAATCTAGGTGTCAGTGGCTCCAGAGTCCGTGATCTGGGATGCCCACCTCATTTTTGGGCCCTGACTGGCGTTTGGAGCAGTCAGTTCCATCTGAAGCGGGGAAGCGGGCCCATTAACATTTCCCTCTTGCCAGCACATGCGTTTTCTGCTCTGCGTCTGGCCGAGCCCTGACTCTTGGGCCATGATCAACGAAGGGGTTCAGGAGGATGGGGCAGGAGGTCAAAAGCAAGACGAGACTCTTCGCTTCTCTATCAGGATTGGCCCAGCAGTTCTTTACCTGTGCCTGTGTTCCTCCTGAGCCTCTGTAAGGCCCCACTTTGGCCTGGTTGTCAGAGCCCAGAACCCTGCTACAGCTCAGCCCGGTTTCTTCTCTGGAAGGTCTTTGCCATGCCTGTGAGGCTCATAGCATCCTGTGAACGGCTGAGAGACTCTTCTTATCCCTGGGAGAGGTAGCATGGGTACCAAGACTTACCTGCAACTGACTCTAGGCCTAAGAGAGGGATTGGAGCTGATGTGTGTAAGGGTGAGGGCTGGAAGGGGTTCTTGAATCTTCTGGTTGGCATGAGAGAGAGTGATCTAGGCCTGTCTGGGCATTACTGGATTGCCTCCATCTCTAGGGGGCACTCACTCAGCCCTGTTCTGCAGTGAGAGTCTTTGGGCTTCAGAAATGGCCCTTTCCGGGGCTTCCTGGAGGGTGGGCAGGCAGGAGGCCAGGTCTAGAGCTGAGCCTCAGGCTTCTGTTCTTTTGTGCCCAGGAATCCCTGACTGACGCAGAGAGGATGAAGTGAGTATCTGCTGCCCAAGAGCCTGCCCTGCCTCAACTCTGCCCCTCTTAGCTCCAGGCAAGGCTGTTGGGATAGTTGGACTTTTCCTTGGATTAGGTAGAGGTAAATGTTGGGTTGCGGGTGGTATTTTAGGGACTCTGGGAGGAGGCTTCCTGTGGATATTCCTTTTGGAAAAAGAGGTTTGTTCCACAGGCTCCAAGAGAAACTGGAATTGAGGAGGGGATGGCTCTGAGGGCCTGCTCTTGGCAGTGATCCCTTCCCCAGCTCCTGGCCCTCCTGTGCCAGCCGCCTCCCTGGAACCCTTTCTGTCAGCCACGTGAGGCCTCTGGAGAGGAGGGCGGTGCTGGGCTCAATGTCCAAGAGATTAATAATGGAGCAGCCTGGTCGTGTAGTGGGGAAATGAGCTGCTGCGGGCTCGGTGGGCAGCTGACTTGGCTGTAACTAGAGACAGACTGGGAATTCTGTCCTCTCATTCTTCTCCAACAAGTGGGGGGTTGCACTACCATCTACTGTCCCCTCTTGCCTCCCTGACCCCCCAAGCCAGGCTGTGTTCTTAGGTCCAACAGGCCTGTGGAATTTGTGGCCCCAGACTCTGACTGAATCTGCTCCCAGTGCCTGTCTTCCTGTCATTCCTATTCCTTCCTTTCTGACCAGCCTGGGGCTCCAGGGATGGCCCTCCTATCACTGATGCCCCTCTGCTCTTGACCCCTCCTCACCCTGCCAGGCTCTTGCAACAGGAGAATGAGGAGCTTCGCAGGCGCCTGGCCTTGGCCACCAGGCGCACTGAGGCCCTGGAGCGCGAGCTGGAAATCGGGCAGGACTGCCTGGAGCTGGAGCTGGGCCAGAGCCGTGAGGAGCTGGACAAATTTAAGGACAAGTTCCGTAGGTATGGGCACGAGGGGCTAGGACACGCATGCGTGCATCTCCCGTTCATTGGGGTTAGCCGGAAGAGGCCCCAGAGATCATCTGATTTTGGTGAGAAAGCTGAAGTTTGGGGAGGAGAATGACTTGCCCAAGATCCCTTACAAAAGAGAAGCTGAGCAGGGTCTGGGGACAGGATCAAGACCCAGAGGTCTGCCTTGTATTCCTCTGCAGGCTGCAGAACAGCTACACCGCTTCCCAGAGGACCAACCAGGAGCTGGAGGACAAGCTGCACACGCTGGTAATCTGTCCGGGGGGGCGGTTCGGCTGGCACTGTGCTCACAGCATAGCGGGGGGCTCGGACTTGCCAAGGGAATGCCATTCTGCCCTGGGGCTTGGGGAGGGGATGTTGGCAGTGGTGGGGAGGGGACCACAGTGTGCTGTGCAAGTTGGTACTGTCTTAATGCTCACACTGTTTCTCTTCTCTCCTCGTCTCCCCCTCATGCTGCCATCGTTGCTGCCGCACTCTCCTCTCAGGCCTCTCTTAGCCACAGCTGGATTTTCGCAGTTGCGTCTGAGTTTGTGTGTTTTCTCCCTTGACCTGGCCTCCTCCTCTGCTGAGATCTGGGACTGCTGGGGCCCTGGTCATTTCTCTCTGCCCACTCCTTTCCTCTTCCTTATGTGAGGCCCATTCAGTAGTCGGTGCCTCCTTCCTGGGGGACAGCTGGGAGCCTGCTCTTGGCTCAGGCAGAGGTAGTGATTGATGTCACCACTGAACACTCACAGCTGCTTGGCGGCAGTGGCTGCAAGCCCAGGCCATTCTGGGGAAGAGGGCTGTAGATCCGGCCTGAGCTGAAGATCAGAAGGCTGCTTTTCAGCCTGCAGCTCCCTCTCAGCTCAACTAGATAATCTCACAGGCTCCCCCAGCTGCCCCGCAGCCTACGCCCTCCTCCCTCTTCCTAGCCTGATCCTCCTCCCTCTTCCTAGCCTGATCCTGGAAACAGCTACCTACATAGGCTTTAGCGCCTGGGTTTGCAGTTACCTTCTCTCAGGTACCAGCTGCCTTGCCTGGTGTGTAGGCTCCCTCGAGGGATGGGCAGCTCATGTACTGCCGGGCCCAGGTGGCAGCAGGTCATGCTCAGAGAGCCCCCACCTCACAGCCCGGAGAACAGGACAGGTGTTCCGTCTCCTTCTGTCTGTTCGTCGTCTGTGTCTGTTCCGTCCGCCTTGGCTGCCATGGCACCTGTGGCTTCCTGTGTCTCTGGACTGGGAGGGGGTGGAAGGGCTGGCTAGGGCCTCGGCTTGGTTCACCACGAGTCTTGTGTCTCAGATCAAGAAGGCTGAGATGGACAGGAAGACACTGGACTGGGAGATTGTAGAGCTGACCAACAAGCTGCTGGATGCCAAGAACACCATCAATAAGCTGGAGGAGCTCAATGTATGTGCACCTCTAGGGCCTTCCTCGCCTGGGGTCTGCTCTGGCCCAGCCCGGCCCTGCTCCCTCAGGCAGGGCTGGGCTCTGAACCACGTCTGTGTCTGCAGGAACGGTACCGGTTGGACTGCAACCTGGCTGTGCAGCTCCTCAAGTGCAACAAATCCCACTTCCGTAACCACAAGTTTGCTGATGTGAGTACAGTGCCCACCCCAACAATGCCAGTCTAGTCTTTTTGGGACTCCTCTGACTCTGGTTTCTGCATCTCTCTCCATCCCCATAGCCTCCCTGTCTCCTCTCAAGCCAGTCAGCTCTGTCACTGGTTGTGTCCTGTATGCTGTCAAGGGCCTAGCACTAGGGCTGGGGCTGGCCCTGTTGGTATTTCTGGAACAGATACAGGGAGAGAGAGACTCTAGGGTTCCCTGCAGGAAGGAGGGAGTGGCCAGAGCTATCAGCCTAAGAACATTGAGAGATCCCCCCACCCCAAGGGGCAAACTCTAGACCCAAGACCCTTAGGCTTAAGGGTGGTTAAGGTTTCCAGTCACTCTCAAGGTTTCCAGTCACTACAGATCCTTAAACCGATGTCTGGTTTGGGCAGAAGCTACTGCTAAGATAGGGGACATAGAAGTTTCAGCACATGTGGGCCTTAACACCAGTTCCAGGTGCAGATCTTGGCGGTGCTAATCAAAACCTCAAGTTACTTTGCCTTTTCTGAACCTCAGTCTGTCTGTGAAGTGAGGCTGTACCCCAGCCTGCTGCAGGCTCAGTGTAGCGAAGCGCTGAACACACAGCAGTCTTACACTTGTGCGTGGTACCATGACTTCCGCCCTGAGTCAGCCTGTCTTAGGTTGGGATCACGCATGTCTCTTCCTTTCTGCTCTTTACCCCAGCTGCCCTGCGAGCTACAGGACATGGTTCGGAAACATCTGCATAGTGAGCAAGAGGCCACCAGCCCAGGCCCTGCCCCCTGCCTGGCATCAGGGGCTGTGGTACCCACCTCGGTCATTGCCCGGGTGTTGGAGAAGCCAGAGTCTTTACTGCTCAATTCGGCCCAGTCGGGCAATGCCGGGCACCCCTTGGCTGAGGATGTCTTTGTGCACGTAGACATGAGTGGGGGTGCCCCAGGTGACCCAGCCAGCCTCCCAGCCCCTGGCAGTCCCACCCCCCAACCCAATGGGGAGTGCCACTCTCTGAGTGCTGCTGGGGGCTCCCCAGAGGATGACCTGCCTCTGCCAGCCTGGGAGAAGCTGAGCCCCTACCCCACCCCGTCTCCACCACACCCTCTGTATCCTGGCCGAAAGGTCATCGAGTTCTCTGAGGATAAAGTGCGAATCCCCCGCAACAGCCCCCTGCCCAACTGCACTTATGCCACCCGCCAGGCCATTTCCCTGAGCCTGGTGGAGGAGGGGAGTGAGCGAGCCCGACCCAGCCCAGCGCCCAGCAGCCCTGCCTCTGCCCAGGCCTCCCCGCATCACCGGCCCGGCCCGGCCCCCCTGACACTCAGTGCTCCTGTCAGCTCTGCCAGCTCTGAAGAGGACCTACTGGCCAGTTGGCAGCGAGCATTTGTGGACCGCATTCCGCCACCGGCCACTGCGGCCCAGCGCACAGCCTTTGGACATGATGAACTGCCGGAGCTGCAGCACCATTTTGCTCTTAACTCCACGGACAGAGACGAGGAGGTTCAGGTACCTTCCTCCCCATCCTGTGAGAGTGGGCTTCTGCTGCCAACAGAACCTGACTCTGGCCTGCCCAGGGAGGAAGAAGAGGAAGAGCTGAACCTGCCTGTCAGCCCCGAGGAAGAACAACAGAGCCTGCTGCCCAGTGATAGCAGCACAGACAAAGGGCCTGGTACTTCCCACACTGAGGGCAGGAGCTGGGCACTCCCCGGCTCCAGTCGCCCCCAGCGCAGCCCCAAGAGGATGGGGGTACACCACCTGCACCGTAAGGACAGCCTGACCCAGGCCCAGGAGCAGGGCAACCTGCTCAACTAGCGCTCCTGCCTGCCTTCCTGCCACTGCTGCACTGGGACTGCGGGGGGCCTGTACCCTTGTGGCTCGAGGTCCCCTACCCAGCCCAGGCCCTTGAACTTCCCTCCCTCTAGGCCTACACAGCTCTGTTCCTGGTGCGGTTGGGTCAGGCGGTGGGTCACACCAGGCCTTCCAGCTGCATTGACTGACTGCCACCAACTTGCCTCATGGGTTTTCCCCCTTAAGATATTTATTCTCCAAAGGTAACATGCAGCTGGGCTCAAGACCTTTCTTCAAATCAGTCCAGCCCCAGTTGGGCTTCTGGGGAGCTGAGGGTTCATCACATTGGTGTTTGTCCTCCATCATCCTTCCATAGCCATTGGGGGTTTTGTGGGGAGGGGAGGGGGTGTCTTTGGGATTAGTAACCTCTAATTTCTGTTTTCAATTAACCTTTCTGTTTTCTGTTTCCCCCCTCCCCAAACCCTCTGCACAAGCTGTTGCCTTCAGGGGGCCTGGCCCAGCAGGCCCTCCAGGGAGAGGGAGAGGGCTGACTCAGGGCTCTCTTCAGCTGTCTCTTCCTCTGGAAGCAAGTATGGGGTGGGACTCGGGGCCTCAGGCTGGGCTCCAGGTGAGGCCTGGCCCCCCTCCCAACCTTGGCTCTAGACTGTTACTCCCAGCCTTGGGAAATTTTCACATTGATGACTATTTTAAAATTAAATAAAACTATTTTACTGGTATGGACTAATTTGTCTGTTAATGACCATTCTTTTCTCCATTCTTGAGTATTCCCAGTTCCTGTGACGTCCTACTCTTTGCTAGTGATTCTGCCTTGCCCCAACCCTGCCTGGGCCTTCCCTGGGCCCAGAGCTTCAGGCAGTTGGGAGGGGCTGCACCTTAAATAACCTTGACTGGACTTCGAGTCTCCCCTGAGGTAGGGTTTGGTCCAGCTGAGCCCTGGAGGTAAGCTCTTTACCTTCATTATATCTTTATAGGGCTTGTGTAAGGTATCACCTCAGAACCCTAGGTTCTTAGAAGTCCCAGGCCTGCGCCAGACCATTCTGAGGCCTTTGGGGGCTATCAGAGAATGCTCTGGCTGTGGGGTGGCACTGCCCCCTAGTGGTGTCTAATGGTAGTTCCAATTCCTCCCCTACCGCCAGCCCCCCAGTGACCACAGCCACACAGGTTGTAGAGTTGATAAAATCTCTTCCGAGCCAGCGGGCTGCAGCCAGAGCTGCCAACAAGTCCAGAACCATTGGGTTCAAGGCAATTCACAGCTTCCAGAGCCTCCCACCCCACTGCCATGAGCTGCCAGAGCCCCAGGCAACCCCTCCCTCCCAAGCCCCAGGGCCTGATCCTGGGGAAAATGTAATGATATGCAGAAGCCCAAGTGGAGAGTCACATCTCAGTCTCAGCTAATAGGCTGTCCCCTAGTCCTGATGTCATTAGCACCATCTGAGAGCTGGGATCTGTGGAAGGATAGAGGGGTGTTTAGACTACCATTTGTTCCTCTGTTGGGGACCATAAGTAGAAAAAAGGTGGCCTAGGTTTCCCACACCCATTCTCCCAGGTCCCGAGTCTCTTCAGATCTGGTTCCAATGAACCCTCAGGGCTCTTACCAGTAGGGCACATCCAGGAGCTGCTTCCCCTCTGGTGGGCAGCAGGCTCCCGCCCCCTCTCTTGTTTCTGGGTGTCACCAGGCCCTCCTGCCACCTCCTCCTCCTCCTCCCCCTCAGAAAGGAGGTCACAGATCTGTTGCTGCAGCTCTGGGCTAATGCTGTTCTCAGCCAACACCAGGCTCCGCAAGGCTGTGGGATAATTTTCTACCATGTCCAGCAGGGTCTGGGGTGGAAGAGAGTACAGAAAAGGACAAACACAGTTAACGTGGCTTCCCCGACTCCAACCTGCCACCCCTTGAGCATGTCCACAGACACCCTGACTAACTTCCATCGCAACTCATGGCCTTCCCCAAATGTGAAGAAGTCTCACCTGAGCTGACTGGTTGGTGAGCCCTGTGCTCTCCAAATCTAGAACCTCTAAGGTTCGACTGGAAGCCACAGCTACAGCCAGCATCCCGGCCACGTGGTCACCTGGGGAGACAGCACGCACACACATACTCACCTGAGTTCATGCACGGGCCTGCTAATCCGTCTACACGGACAGCCTCCCCATTGCCCTATCAACCTTAGATCCCACCCCCAGGCCAGGAAACGCGACAACTGGTAGATGGCCAGGAGGGGAACATTGTGATTTGTGAGTGAATGCATACAGCAAGCCTGGCCCACAGGTGGTGATGGATTCTTCGACCTACCTGTTGGTCATCACCTGGTCATCTACACAGGGGGCTCCTCTATTACCTCCCAGACCTCCCTCTATCTTCCCTTCCTTAGTGTGGGGGTTACCGTGGCAGCTGATGGTCCCAGGTTCTTGAATGGGGATGGGGTAGTGAGAATCTAAGGGATTTTCTTGAGCCTCACCCAGGGGGTTGTAGTCCAAATTGAGGACGCGGACCTGTGAGCTGTGGGCCACAGCAATGGCCAGGCGACTCCAGCCCTTAGGGGTGATGCCAGGGTTGGCACTCAGCGTTAGCTCCTTCAAACCTGGGCAACGTCATAAGGAGAAGCCAGGATGGAGAAGGTCAGGCCCTCTTTAAACCCCTACCCTGCCATTGGTCTCTAGGGTGTCCCTAGTGCCTGGGAGCACCCCACCCCCACCACAGACCTCCAGTACCCTCAGAGACCCTGCCTTCCCTGCCCACCAGACCTGGATTCCAGATTCTCCATCCTGCTCTGCCCCTAATCCTTCTCCTTCCTGAGGGGATTTAAAAACATTCTCACCCACACTGTCAGAGCCCTCAGCTCTGGGCCACAGACCCTGCCTTCTCCATTTATTTAGCTTTTCATCAAGGCTACGCCAGCCCATGCCCTTAGGAGGGCCCTGCTCACCAGACTTGGCCCCATCTGGGGGGAGGAGGCCACAGATGAGGTTGATGGCTTCATCACCCAGCATGCAGTCCCCCAGGTCCAGAGCCACAAGGGCAGGGTGGAGGGCCAGGGCTGGGTTCAGCAAGGCCAGCCCAGCATCTGTCAGGGGGCTCCCATGCAGGCTGGTGGGTGAGACCAGAGAGCAGCGGTTACCACAGTCATCAGCCCTATCTGGAGGGGACAGGGGTGAGCCCTAGAGGTGGTGAGGGCACTCAGTCACAGCACTGAGGAAAGGCCTTGGAGAGAGAGAAAGAAAATTCTAGATTCTAAAAGAATACAGGTAGAAGGGGAATTCGCTTTCTTTTATGGTGCAGGGACTGGAACCCAGGACAGAGCACAGAGAAGGAGTGGGGGTATGGATTAGGATTCCTCAGTAGGCAGGACATAGGGACAGGGATCTAGTCCCCAGGGCAGTGTTCCTTCTTGTGAACTGAGTAGCTGCCCCCAGAAGTCAATGCGGGTGATTAGGTGGGAGGTACACGTACCCCACCAGGAAGAGGTGAGTATCCCATCTTCTGTGGGGTGGGGCTGCATGTGCCAAGTCCGGAGAGAAGAGATATGTGGAGTCATGGGCAGAGGAAGGAGGGGTGTGTGTAAGGGTCGGGGGAGAGGGAGGCTGGTGGAAAGAGGTACAGGAAGGTGTGTGGAGGAAAAGGAGGCGGCAGGGAGTGCAAGAAGGGGCGCAGTGTCCGGGACCCCCTTACGAGGGAGTGCACTCACAAGAGGGACTGGATGGAGCGGTTGGTCCGCAGCGCCTCCGCCAGCTGCTTGATGCGACTGGGGCTGGACACGACGCCCAGGTTAAGGTTGAGCTGCGCCAGGGACGTGGCCCCGGCCAGGGCCCGGCAGATGCGGCCGAAGTCGCGGTCGCAGAGGCGGCAGCCGCGTAGGGAGAGTAGGCGCACGGCGTTGTCGCGCAGGCCGCGGCAGATGTCCCGCACCTCGGCGCCTGACAGCGGCTCCCCTGAAATCTGGATGGAGCTGGGCAGCATTCCTACCTACGGCTGGGCCTCCGGGGCCGGGGCCCGGGCCGCGGGCGAGGCTGGCAGGGTAGTGGGCGGGTTTGGGGCTCAGATCGGGCCTGGGCTGGGGTCGCGGCCGGAACGGGGGCAAAGGCGGCGGCAGAGGCGCAGCAGAGGCGCAGACGGCGGTAGAGGTGGCGGTGGCGGCCACGAAGAGCGCTGGGGCCCAGACGGAGCCGGCTGGGATGGGGCAGGCGCTGAGGTCGCCGGGGAAGTTGAGACCGCGCAGTGCTGATGCTGGGGCAGACCGTGCCGTCTGTGTCTGGGCCGGCGGCCGGGACAAGGGATCCCTGATCGGCCGGGAGCTGCTCCGCGCTTGTACTCGTCCCTCGCGATTGCGGCAGCGGTAGCGGTGAAGGGGCCTTGGCTTAAGACGCGTGAGACTGGTCCCAGCTCGGAGGCCGCATCTGCTCCCTGCCTTCCTCTAGCCTGGCTTCTCTTACCTCGCCCGCAAGGAGAGCCTAAAGCAGGCAAGAGGGGCAGCCGGCAGGCGGGCAGCGGGCGACAGGCGGCCACAGGATCTTTGGTTCCTGAGCCGGAGCGGGCGGCAAGTTCCCATGGTAACGGCCGCGTCACCGGAGCTTGCTCCGCCCCTTCCCTTGCCAAGCCGAAAGAGCCCACCAAGCTTGTGCGCACTGGGTGGTTCAGGAGAGGTGAGGATGCCCTTTTCCCGAGTGTGAGGTACAGAACAGGCAGAAAGTAGGTATCAGGGTTGAGACCTGAGATCGGCAGGGGTGGGAAGGGAATGGAGGCTCGAGACATGGAGGTGTCTCGGGTGACCGGGTTCTCTTGCCCATTTTCTGGTTGTTCCCCATTCCTAACGACCAGACCCTCTTGCCTGCGCTTGGATCCTAGGCACGCCCTCCTGTGTTTAAAAGTACCTAGGGTCCTTTAATCCCGGCTTCACCCCACCCGTGCGAGGGGAGTCACTGTACGTGAGGTTCCAGCCCACAAGGACTTCTGGAGTGTCCCTTGCCAAGATGGCGGCCTCGCAGTGGTGGGCCCCGGCATCCTGGCCGGGTAGAGATGGCCTCAGCTACTAAGCACAGGGGAACCACGAAAGCTTTCTGGAGCAGGTAGTTTCAAGGTGCTGGAACCGCCCCTTCGCCAGGTGCAAGAGGCTGTTAGTACCAGTGAGACTGGGGTAGCAAAAATAAGCAGGGTGCCAGGCCCAGTGACCTGGAGTAGTGGTGAGGCCATGGAGTGGGCTGGAGCTTTCCGGAAGGACACACTGTATGGTGTAGGCAGTAATGTTGGAGGTTTGTCCAAGGGTGATAGTGTAGGGGCCTCACAGAGCCCGCAAATGAAGGTCACATCATTCTTAGTCCCTTTATTAGGAAGGAAAGATGCTGACCTAGATTTACTAGGGTAATTTTTCTTTTTAATGAGTAATGTGCGAGTAGTGAAGAGAGGTCAAAAATTCCATTCCCTGTGAACTAGCAGAGAGCAGATTAAATGGGTGGTGGCGGGTTTTTAAGGGTAACCGGCACTTTTCAAGAGGAAGGGCAGAACTGAAGAGAGCTTTGTTCCTTAGCCCCACCACAACCCAGGCAAAGCCTGGTCTGGCTTCCAGTGTGAGCTCCTGTGGGAAACTCACCCCTGCACATGGGCCCAGGTCTGTAAGGGTCTTGGACAGACGTGAGGTAGAGTCTGGAAGTTTTTGTCCAATTGTCACTGCTTCACTGGTGTCTCAAGAGTACAGCTGAGCCCAGACTCAAGCTGGGTACTCTGCTCCACCAAACTTACGGTCCCCTTGCTGCTCTGAGTCAGATGTCCCTTGCATTCAGGGACAGGTTCCATATTCAGTCACTGCCTTCAGTGTAGCCTGGGCTGTCCCACCTTTACCCTGCCTGTCCCATCTTGCATCCTGAGGGTATAAATAAAGGAACGTATCACGCTAGGACCGCTGACAGAGGAACGGGAAGGTGTACAGGAAGTACAATGGCAGGGAGGACCACTGGAAGGGCAGCTGCAGTTCCAGATGCCAATATTTTAATTACCAAGTCTATTATTTAGCAAGACAATGTGGGAGAGATAAAGAGGAAGGAAGGGGTAGGTGGTAGGAGGGCCTCAGAGGCACTGACCCACTTTGTGCACTGGCTGCAGAGCCCTGCAGTCCTGGCCAGGGGTGCCGGCCCTGTGCCCTTCAGAAGCCCCGACGGGTGTCAAAGGAGGTGCTTCAGTGGCTACAGTTCGGTGGCAGCTGCAGACCCCAACACAGAGACATATGTCATCAGTTCTGTCCTTTAGTCTTCCTTCACTCTGCAGCTGGGTTAAAGGGGGCTGGCCAGGGGTTTTAGGTGGGGTCAGTGTGACTGCAGGGTGACCACGACAGCCCTGGCTGTGGCGTTGAGCAAGGTGGCTGGAAGCCTAGCAGCAGGGAGTGCAGCAGGGAGGTCTCTGGGGACCCTCTGCATGGGTGGGATGTTGGGGCCCTCCAGTGTGTCCAGGATCCCTGAAAGAAAGATGGAAGTGAGCATGAGCTGGCTGGCCCTTGCCCCAGCAGCTGTTCTCCCCGCTCCCCGCACCAGGCCTCCTGTCACTTACCCTCCACCACCTTGTGGTAGGCAAAATGCAGATAGAGCAGGAAGAGCATGTGCAGGGTGGCTAGGGTGCCACAGAGGAGCAGCCGCTGTGTGGGGCCCACAGTCCGTGACACCAACACAGCCACCTAGGGCCACAGGAATACAGCTCCGAGGGCATGGCTCCAAAGTGAGCAGTGTGAAGATACTCCTCCCCAGAGCAGAACCATCTTCGGGCTCTTACCCCGCCCCCCCCCCCCCCATCACCACATGCTTCCTCTGAGCCCTTTGTGAACTTCCGCCTGAGCTCTGGGCTGCTTTCCCCAACTCCCCAGGAGGACAGCCAGCTCCTGGAAATCTGCCCAGCTTACCATGCGCAGGGTGGACAGCCCCCCCACCAGCAGCCAGAAGAGGTAGAAGAGGGCATGGAGGTGGATGTTGTAGGTGATGAACAGGACAATGCAGTGCCCAAAGAGGCCATAGCCCTAGGAAGGAGGAGGATGGTGACGAAAATTTCTCTCAGGTTGGGCTGGCCTTTAGACCCTCATGGGGACCCTGAGAAAAAAAATGGTCCACTGGCCAGCTTACCCCATTCCAGGCCCTGGAGCCCCAGGACAGATGCAGACCAAGGCCTGGCTACTGCTGTAAGATCACCCTTCCCCACCACCACACCGGACTTCTTACCAGCAGTGCCAGCATCTGGAGCATGGTGATCTGGGCGTTGCACAGGTAGGCGAGGAAGTAAATGAAGGATGAGACTCCCAGCCAGTAGCCAAAGCAGGTGCCAATGGCTGTGCCCATCAGGGTGCCTTCCCGCTGTGTGGGGAAGGCTCTACTTAGTCCTAGGAGGCCTCTGACCCCAGCCTTGCCCATGGCTGTCCTCTGGACTGCTTCTCACTCATTCCCCCAGCTCCTCCTCGGGCAGCTTTCTGCTCAGTTCAGCCACCCCCCAAAGTCCTCTGTCTGGCTTACGATAATGGTGTCAGATGTCTTCATCCCGTGGAGGAGGATGGCAACCAACGTGAAGACCAGCATGAGAGGCCCATAGAGCTCACCTGCGATTTTCTGTCAAGACAGCAAGTCATTCAGGCTGGAGGGGACAATGGCTCTTCCGTTTATTCCTTCCCAGGCTTTGCCTGGTGACCCCGCCCTCTTCTCTAGTGCTTCCCCCCTGCTCTTCCAGTCATGCTACCCTCCATTCACCTGGGGGAAGTTGACCATCTTGACAGGGATCATGGACTCCAGGAGCCTGAGAGAGGAGAGGAGAGATGAGAGCAGAGGCAGCACTTACGAGGTTCTGGAGGGCCTGAATCTTATTCATCTAACTCTAGAGAACATGCTAGATGGTAAAGGGAGAAGAAGATAGTAAAGACATACAAGGAAGGAGAAAATCACTTCCTTGCCCCTAAAAATATTTCCAGGAAGGAAAACCCTCTGGTGCTGTGCTGACTGATGCAGCCATAATATGGGAAACTCGGGGAGCCCAGGTGGGTCTTGGGAAAGGGCTTGACAATTTACCTACTTGACCTGCTCCCCTATAAAAGGCAAACCTCAGCAGAGAATGCCCAGAATGCTGAACTGTGATGGTGAAGTCCTGGGAAAAGGTTTCAAAGGAAAGGCAATACCTGAGGGAACCAGTGTGCCTCCTGCCTCTTCCTGCTTACCATTCCTCCAGGCACTGCTGAGGATTTTCTTGAAATATATTTGAAGTGGTATGAAAATTCCAGGGAGGAAAAATAAAAGTGCAAGTCCCCATTCTCTTCTTAAGTGGCCAGCTCCTAATAATACCTTGGAATTTGGCTCGATTTTACTCTCTGGGAAACCCACCCTGTCCCACCCTCCAGCCTACTCTGGGTCAGGTGTCCCCCCCCCACCCCGCCCTGCCCCCTGTCCCTTTATAGCAAATGAGTGCTGTACTGTAACTGCACTTGAGGGCAAGGCTCCCGTCTGTCTTCACCATTAACTCAGACACAACTAGCAGAGTGCCTAGTACAGAGCAAAAGCTTAATAATACTTGTGAAGTATGCTGGGTATTTGGTAAGCATTGGTTAAATTAAAGGATAAACAAAGAACCAAACCAAGATTAACTCCGGTTCTTGAAAGCTCATTCAACAAGTATGTACTGATATTCTGGTTCAGAGACGGTTCTGGTGCTGGGAATAAAAGTGTAAACAAATCACAGAGCCTACTTTTGAAGAGATCTCTAGGGAGACAGAATCAAGAAAAAGAGAGCACAGCATGGCTGAAGTGTTATCTGTTACAAGAGTTCTGTGGGAGCACCCAGAAAGGACAAGCTGGGGATGGGGTTGAGGAATGGGGAACAAAGGAAATGACATCTGAGCTAGGTTTCCAGGAAAGGTAAGTGGTTTACTACGTGGAAAAGAAGATGATGTGTTATCACCATGTCCTGCTCTCAGACTGGTAAGAGGAATGGTGCAGCTGGAGTACAGACACAATGATGAGGGCTGGTGATGTCAAGAAGAGGGGCGTCTAAGGGCTTGGCCTCTGGCTGCAGTTTGGATGAAGGACTAGGTGTGAGGAGGGCAGCTTCTGTCAGAAGGGTCCTCACCTGCTTCGCACCTGGGCGGGCTCCACATCAAAGTAGGGTCTCAGGATGTCGATGTTGGCATACAAGCTGAAGGCCCTAGAAGCTTGTCTCTTCCCTGCCTGCCACATCTGAAATAAGGAAGACAAGGATGGGATGGGTAGGTATTGTGAAACTCCAGTAGCTCCAAGATCTGTTGCTTACTTATTTTTCTAAGATTTTATTTCTAGAAAGAGGGGTAGGAAGGGAGAAAGAGAAACATCAATGTGTGGTCATTTCTCGCATGCCCTCCACTGGGGACCCAGCCTGCAACCCAGGCCTGTGCCCTGACTGGGAATAGAACTGGCAATCCTTTGGTTCGCAGGCTGGCACTCAATCCACTGAGCCACACCAGCCAGGGCTGCTCTGTTGCTTATTTTCTGTTGGATTTCTACATGGTTCTAACCGGACAACCAAGGCTTCACCAACATCACCTCCAGAACCTGGGACCTCCCAGGTATACTTTTATACCTGCCAGGCATCCAGTTTTGCTTACCTGATCAGCCACCTGCCGGCTCAGCTGTCCCTTAAAGCCCTTCATACCCAGGAATTCTCCATCCTCATCTTCAGCAGCAGCTGCATCAGCATCTACTTCTTCCTCGCGCAGACGCTGATGCAGCTCACCCATATCCTCGAAGCTAGAGCCTGAAGTATCATCCATGTTCTCCATGTCAATCACAGCTGAGCCCCCACCCTGTGAAAACAGTAAGTTTTAGTGTTCAGGACCTTTCTGCTCCAGTCTGCAAGCCCTTCTCTGTTCATCCCTGAGCTTGGGGCTTTATTCTTCCACTGCTAGGGATATGGCGTTGGATCACCATAGATCATGCCACTCCTTCCCCTCATTCATTCTCAGAACCTTGGTTGGTTGTCTCTCTTTTCTAGCCTAGGAAACCTACTCCCTGTCTCCCACACATGTCTGTCTCCTACCTTCCCTCTCAAAACTCCAAAGGGCTATAAAATTGTTTATTTCCTTTGTCTTTCCCAACCCTCAAACGAGACTGTGCACACAATGTGGTTTTAGTCAGTGCAAACACCCTCTCAGTCCCCGCCATGCCTAACGCCGACAGACATCCTAAACTGTCCCGCAAAAAGAGCTAGTGGGCCCACAGACCACAGGCCTTCTGGCTCGAGTGCAAGTCTGGCCCTTTCAGGTCAACTCTGTTCCCACTGACTTTCGTGTGCACGAAGAACTAAGGCAGAAGTGAAGTGCTGCAAATGGAGCAACTTCCAGGCCCCGGAGGAAAGTCCGTACGACGCCTCAGGGCGACTGCCAGCCCCATGGCTGGGGCTGCCGGAGCCTTGAGGCCATTACCTGGATGTTTTCTTCGAACCCTCCCCATTCCGGGCCAGCCCCGTTTCGAGAGCCGCTGGCCGGCGCGGCCGTAGATGCCATGTCCCTCGAGGGCTCCCGTCGCTGAAGGTCGCGCTACTCCCGCACGCGGAGGAGTGGGAAAGATGTGTGCCTTATAGAAGAGGTACAGGGGCGAGAGAGAGGTGGGATTAGCCGGAACGCAAAAAACAGAAACCCGGATGTTTGGAGAAAACAAACTTCCGGAAGCTGGGGACGTGGATGTAGATAGGGCAGAATCTCGCGATATTTAGCCTTTCAGGGTAACGCGTTGCCACGGAGACAAAGGAGGCAGAGCGCATGCGCCAGTTGCTACGTTAGTCACGTGGAAGGGTGGAAGATGGCGGCGACTCAGGCGGTGGAAGAAATGCGGAGCCGCGTGGTTCTAGGCGAGTTCGGGGTTCGCAATGTAAGCTTTGCGGCCTTGAGGTCGGGAAAAGTGAGAGAGGGACAGGGATGAGTTAAGTTCGGGGTAGGGATGGGCTTGGCCTCGGCGACCCTTCGCAGACATCCTCGTTTCTCTTTGCTTTAGGTTCATACCACCGACTTTCCCGGTAACTATTCGGGCTATGATGATGCTTGGGACCAGGACCGCTTCGAGAAGGTGGGTGGAGCTGGAGGTGTCTGGAGAGGGTTACGAGGATCGGACCGTGTGATTTGAGCAGCCTGTGCTTCAGAAGCTGTCTTCGGGGAGCGGTTTCCACCCTGTTCTGCGAACAGATGTTCAGTTTGGTTGGAAAAGAGCGCACGTAAACGAACGATTGTGGTATAATGTAGTAAAGACAGTTGCTAGCAGTAAGGATGACGCGGGAGGGCCTGCGGTGGGAGTTATCCCATCTCGCAGAGGCACTTAATCTAGAATGGGAAGGAGGGCAAACGTATGGAAGAGTTTCTGAAAGAGAAAACATCCGAATTGAGCCTAGAACGATGAACAGAAGTTGAGAACAGCGAAGGGTGAGAAGGGACTAAGAACAGAAGCCAAATTACAAAGGCTTGTGCGATCTGTGCTGTGGAAATGTCCAAACACTTCGTTATTGCCAGAATATGAATGGTAGGCAGGACTGAAGTATATTTTAGGGACTGTAGGTGATGAAGCAAAAGGGGAATACAACGTAAGTTTGGTGATTGCTTTGATAGGGGTTGTGACTGGGTACTGTAAAACGACCTAGCTTGGAAACCAAGGCATAATGGCGTCATTTATTGAGAAATTGGTTTGGAAAATGATGATACATTCAGTGTCCTGCATATGGAGAAGTCTGTCGGGCTAGTGGCATATACGTTTGAATTGAGATCAGTAGTAGTAATTTTAGGAGTTGTTGCAGATAGTTGCTAAAACCACTGAGTGTGATTGAGGTCACTCTGGAGGGAAAACTTGGGAAATAGTAATATTTGTGGAGTAGGTAGAAGATAGTGAGTTTAGAAAGATTCATCAGAGAAGGAAGAAAACCAAAAGATTGGTGCTCAGAAATCAAGGTACTAGAGTTTGAAAATGAGGGATCCTATCAACAATGCCAAATGTTCTACAGCAGAATAGTCTAGCAAGGTAAGGATTGAGTAGTGTTAGCTGGACTAAGCAGTATGGAAACATGTTCTCTGGTGGAATAGCCTCTGGATAATCTGGCTAGAAGCCATAATGCAGAGAGACATGGAAACAACAGCAGTGTCTTTTGCTAGGTGATTGAATAAAGTTGATGTGGTACATACAGCGGAATACCATGTAGCCATAAGAAAAGATGAAATACTGCTATTCATGACCATGTGGATTGATCTTGAGAATATCATGCTAAGCAAAACAAGTCAGAAAAAGTTGACCATATGATTTCATTCATGCGGGATAGAAAACTGAAAGCAACAGATGAACAAAAACTCAGACAATGGTATGGTGGTTACCAGAGGAAAGAGGGGGGTGAGGGGATGTGAAAGGGGATCAAATGGATGGTGATGGAAGACAATTTGACTTTGGGTGCTGGGCACACAATGCAATATACAGATCACATATAGAAAGTACACTTGAAATCTATATAATCTTATTAACCATTGTCACCCCAGTAAATTTAATTTAAAAATATGCAAGAAGTCCTCACCATTAAAAGAGATTTGACCAGATTGGGGGGGGGGGGGTTGCAAAAACAAAACAAAACTAATAAAGGATTGGGGGAGAAATGAACATCTAAGCAAAGGGAGATTGTTGGGTGAGAGAATATTAATATTTTAAGGGTAATACCCAGGGCAGGGGGTATTTACTATACAGAGAGGAAGCTTCATTCTGTGTTTTTCTTGTCTTTTTAGAACTTCCATGTGGATGTGATACACATGGATGAAAACACTTTAGAGTTTGACATGGTGGGAATCGATGCAGCCATTGCCAATGCTTTTCGACGTATCCTGTTAGCTGAGGTATGGGTGGGCGTGGTGGCAGGGGTGGAGTTGCATGGGGATACCTTGCCATTACCTCACTTGTAGAATTGTCTCGAGGTTTATTTTCCCTGAAATTTTGCTGAGCATTTCTCCTGCTCGCTCGTAAACTTTTAGTCAAACACAAACATTCTTCTAGGAAGCAGTCTCCCTATCTGTGTCAGCAGGTGGGGGGTAGATGGGAAATCTGTGGGGTCTCGGTAGGTGAGTGATTGTTTTGTTGGGCAGGTGCCCACCATGGCTGTGGAAAAGGTCCTGGTGTACAACAACACATCCATTGTCCAGGACGAGATCCTTGCTCATCGCTTGGGGCTCATTCCCATTCATGCTGATCCTCGTCTTTTTGAATACCGGATCCAAGGTGAGGGTTTGAGAAAGTGAAATTTTGGGAAAAGGAGAGCAGCTCTCTTCTGCAGTTGATTCTGGAATCAGACTGCCTATTTTCAAATCCTGGATTGACTTTACTGTATGACCTTGGCAAGTTACTCCTCTTTTCATACATTAGTGTTCCTACCTGGGGGAACACTTGTTCTTGCCCTAATTCAATTTAAGAGGATTAAATCAGAAGTGTAATGCACTCAGTATAGTTGGTGCCTGGCATTTAGGTGTGCACTAGTCTAAGAGTTTCTGTCTTTGTGCAGGAGATGAAGAAGGCACAGAAATCGATACTCTGCAGTTTCGGCTCCAAGTCAGGTGCACTCGAAACCCCCATGCTGCTAAAGATTCCTCTGACCCCAATGAACTCTATGTGAACCACAAAGGTAAGTATTGGTAGTGTAAGAGAGCCCACCTGTTGGTGGGTGTGTTTTAGGGACTGAGGTTTTCTGATGTGCTTTTTCTTCCAGTGTACACCAGACACATGACATGGGTTCCCCTGGGGAACCAAGCTGACCTCTTCCCCGAGGGCACCATTCGACCGGTGCACGATGACATCCTCATTGCTCAGCTGCGGCCTGGCCAGGAGATTGACTTACTCATGCACTGTGTCAAGGGCATTGGTGAGGATCCTGTGGGCTGCTGGGGGGAGTAAGGTAGTTTGAATATAGTTGGGTGAAGTATGACTAAGGAACCCACTGAAATGTCACAGCAGGCAGAAAGTCATTGGGCCTTTGGGAATGTCAAGAAGGGTTTCCCCACAGGCTTTGATTTCCCTCTAGGCAAAGATCATGCCAAGTTTTCACCTGTGGCAACAGCCAGTTACAGGCTCCTGCCAGACATCTCCTTGTTGGAGCCCGTTGAAGGGGAGGCAGCTGAGGAGCTGAGCCGGTGCTTTTCACCTGGTGTTATCGAGGTGCATGAAGTCCAAGGTATGGTATTTGGGATGCTGTTTGGGTCAGGACCTAAAGTATGTATTTTTTGAAAGTGGCAGAGAGAAAGCTCAACTCATGTTTATAACGTAGTTTGTTTTCATTAGGTAAAAAGGTGGCCAGAGTTGCCAATCCCCGGCTAGATACCTTCAGCAGGGAAGTCTTCCGGAATGAGAAGCTGAAGAAGGTGGTACGGCTTGCTCGGGTTCGGGACCATTATATCTGTGAGTATGCAGCTTGCGGGGGTTAGTTCTTTGGTGCTATAGCTTTCTTGCAGAGTCCAGATGTGAAATCTAGCAATAACCTACACAGGAGCTTTTGTAAGCCCTGTGTGGACTAAAATGTCTCTTTGCTTCACAGTCTCTGTTGAGTCAACGGGAGTACTGCCACCAGATGTGCTGGTGAGCGAAGCCATCAAGGTACTGATGGGAAAATGCCGGCGGTTCTTGGATGAACTAGATGCAGTTCAGATGGACTGAGGCTTGCACTAGACTTGACTGGCCTGGATATTCCTGATGCAAGCTGAAGGTTCTGGGTTCTGACCTGTTGCCATTGGACTGCTACATAGAGCCCAGTATGACTAGGTAGCTTTATTTCAGTTGATGCATTTTGTTAAATGTGCCACAAAATGTGACTATGCCTTTATAAGGCCTTCATGTAAATAAATTCACACTGAAACACAAATGGTTTTGTCTGAGACTACTTCTTCAGTTTTGGTCTACAAATACTGGGCCTTATGTCAAAATAGGTTTGGCACTGACAGATAGGAACAGTGGGCACAAATGTCATCGCAGGTCCGGGCCAAGTCCCTCTGAAGCTTTGTGCAAAATGCCAAGAGGTGGCCTCAGACAAACTACAAAAATACTGGGCACCAGTTAAGCTGTCTCTGGGATACTGGTGGAAGTTGCTGATAAAAAAAAGAGTGGTCCCTAGTAGTCAAGTTCCATTGTTATCCAGAACTTTATGAACAGCAATCCCTTTGGACTGTACCCAGGGTCGGATCCAGGGGATCACCAAAGACAACTCTGGAGCATGATACGGGCTGCCTGGTCTGTGTGTTGAGAGCAGACATCTTTTTCCAGCTGGTGTACTGTTTCAGCGTGCTTGAACAGAGCAGGTCCCTCAAGTCAGTCCTTCCCATCCACTTGTGAGGAACAGTGACGCTGAAGTATGTCACTAGTTTGAAAAAGACAGATGGGGCTCTTTCTGTATGAAATTGAGATTTTTACTGACATGCAGATGTGCTTTAGAGTTATGTTTCTACAAAAAGTTTCTATAAACAATAGAAAACTTCTAGCATGAAGTCACAAGATGTTAAAAATAGTACAACACAATAAATACAACTATGCCCTCCACAGCCCCAACTACAGAGAGGAGTAGGCAGCTAACGTGTGGAGGGAACCATGCTGAGATGGCCTTCACAGTTGATAAGCCCAGAGCACCACTCAGGAAGAGGGTGTGGGACGTCTGTGCCACAGAAACAGCTATACTGGACACAAAGTTCTATTTCCCCAGCTTCAGCCCTTCCTAAGCCTCCCTGCCTGGGGACCAACATGAGTTAAAAGCTGTAGCTTCTGTCTATGCTGTTCCACTCAGTCCTCACTGAAACCCTCCTCAGTGGGTTGGATCGACGACAGGCCTTTGTGCAGAACACATGGACACACGCACCATATGGTTTCTGTATGGATTAAGCTTGTGTATGGCGAGCAATGACCTCAAGGCTAGGGTCCTGCATCCATTCTCCTATGCTTATAGGACCATCCAGTGATCTCTAGAGTGGGCTGGAGACTCACAATAGGAAGGCATATTTTCTTTTGGAAATGGCCCATGGTAGAAATGACCAGGGACCTGAAAACCATGAGATTTTTGAAGGCACCTGGACTCAGCTAGTCCTTGGAGAGACCAGTGGCTTTGCTAGCTGCTTGTCACAGATGTAGCCTAGTTGGTCTGGATTATCCTTAAATGCCAATGGCATCACTTGACACTAGGTAGGGTACTGTGGCTCTTGTGCCTGAGTGGACCCTGGGGCTGGGGAAACAACATTGAGAGGTCATCCGTGGAAGGGCACGTGTGGGTTCTTAGGGGGATGTTAGCACTACAGATGCTGACTCAGCCCCGGTCCCTGAAGGTACTACACTTAATACTGTATCCAGAGCTTGGCAGAAGCCTGTACCGTGGACCCCATCACCTGACCAGATTCTTGCTTAAAACAGAACTGGCCAAATTCAGTTCAGCACTCAACACCTGACGCAGGCATGCCCCTGGTGGATGGGAAAGGCTCCTCGTCAGCCCAGCAGCATGGGGGCTCAGTGGGACTTGCAACGGTCCAGGAGAAACTTGGGCACAAGTACTTCAGGGCTGAGCCCTTGCCACAAGGCTGGCTAGTTGCAATGCTGGGTACAGCACCCCTAGTTACCACTCTGCACAGGTGTGTGGCTGCACGGGGGCAGCAGGGCTTTGGGAGAAGGGCTGCTCTGCTCTAGCTTGGAAAAGCCAAAGCTCCAAGTAGAATGGGAGAACCTGGGAGGTCTAGACAGCGTGGTGTAAGCCCTGACTCCCTTTCCTGATACTTCAGTATGATTACTTCTGGCCCTGCACAGGGGCCCACTCTCCAGCTCCAGACCTGGCTTTCTCCAGGCCAACAATGGTTGTGAGTGGGGTGGCAGTGAAGAGGGGCCTAGAGAGTAGCTACGAAGAAGAAGAGATGACAATAAAGGCCAAGAAAGGATGCCCAAAAGCTTGATTCAGGGTTCAAAGATGGTGGCCAGGCCACCTTCCTCATTGTCCAGCACCTCCGTCTCCAATACTGGCTTTGATTTTTTGAAAAGTGAGGGAAGATTCTTAATGTGAACTTCTTTTCGGAACTGCTCTCCCAAGGGTTTCTGTGGAAAACAAATGAGAAAGAACTAATTCTGGACACTGAGTAGTGGGTTGTTTTGAAGATCATTTCACCATAATGGCCAGTCACTACAGCTGGTCTCTGGTTTGCCTGAACCCATGGTCTGAGAAGACCACAAGGTGTCAGGAGCACAAAGGAAGGTGTATGACCTACCCCAATGCAACCAGCAATGAGGCGTTTGAATTGGTCCTTCCGGCGCTTATCAGCAACTTTTTGCAGAGAGGGGTTCAAAAGCTTGCAGTCAAACTGGTCCAGAGAGTCTTTCTGTATTTCAGGGATCTGCTCCATAACAGCTCTTATCTCCAGGTACCTGGGACGCTGAGAAGTGAGGACAAACCCACTCAATGGGGTAGGTTTGGGCCCTGCCACTTTCCCCATTCTGTGCCACACCCACTCCTCAGGCAGCACCGGCAACTTGGCAGCTGCCTACATTTAGGATAAGGCCTCACTGAGTGGAAGCAGCTGTGAGGGGTGAAGCCATGGCCGTCCTCCCCCACTCACCAGTGCCTCATAGATCTGGAAAGCCAGGTGCACCAGGGAAGCCATGCAGCCGTCGTGCTGCCCGTGTGTCTGTAAGCCCTTCAGCACGCTGCTGAAAAGCCACGTCACAGCATCTGAGAGCAGTGTTCCTGACAACACCTGGGGAGACAGCTGTGTTCAGGGCCAAAGCGGACTCTGAAGACCCCAGTACCCCAGTTCTTCCAAATGATTCAGCCAATCCTTATGACCCAAACTTTTCAAGGAGAGGCAAATAACCATACTTGTTTGAGGAGGGGCCAGCAGAGCTGTGTGGTCGTCCTCTGGCAGGACAAAGTATCCTTCCAGGCCAGGGAATTGAAGGCTGTAATTAACAGCGCCGTACAGACATCCTAACGGAAAAGGACCAAGGGTTACCACGGGAAAGTATGCCCAACTTTCTCTCAGTATATTTTCAGGCATCAGGAGCTGTAGTTTCAATACTAGGTAAGCAGGAAAATGATGAAAGAAAAGTGAGTTTACTTCCTCGCTATGAAATCAGGCAGTTAAAAGACGAAAAAACCATCAATATAGAAGAGGAAACCTATGTGTAGGAAGGAGACAAAGCTCGGGCCTGGAAGAGGCCAAATATGAGAAAGTGGTACCAGTGAGCCACTGAGTTTTTCTGAGAGCCTTTGCCCATATCAGCAGGGAGGACACCATGGCCTTGAGTTTACCCACTGCTTTCTGGGGCTTTAGAAATCAGGAACTTAACTCATGTAGAGTATTGCCCCCAAAACTTTTCTGAAGGCATCGCAGAGTGAGAAGAGTGGAAGCTGGCTCCATAGCTGGGAAAGGAGAAAAACATCACCTGTGTCCTCCACCCACCTCGTGCTTCATTAGGCATTTGCCCAGGTCTGTAAGCTCTGCCACGGCTGAGGGGGTTACCTCTGTGGCCATCATCTCTTCATCTGTAAGCAGAGAGCAGAACGTTAAACTCCATCGTCTTAGAACAGTGAAACATACCCTATCCTGAGAGAAGCCCACAGAGTAGAGTTGAGCATGCTGGGCCGACTGCTGGTTGAGTACAGAAAGGGTGTGGAAGCCAATGCCCATGGTAGATCTAGAGAGGTATGTAGCTGTACATTTGGGAACAGTGGGAAATGAGTTTTTCCGGACAGTCACTTAAAAAGCTGCAAATAGGACCTTTCGTTGTTGAACAAATATTTGAGGACTCACTGTAGTGGACACTAATTTAGTTATTGGGGTAGTTGACATTCCAGTAAGGGAGACAAGTAATAAATAAATACATGAATAAATTGTAACATCATAAAAAAGTCATTAAACAACAACGAAAATACAATGTCAGGTAGTGATAAGTGCCCTGAAGAAAAATAGAGCAGAAGAGAATATAGAGGGGCTGGGTTTGCTATTTTTGCTAAGTTGTTCATTGAAGATCTATCAGAGGTGATACTTGGGCAGAGACCCAAATAAAGCAAGGGAACAGGCAATGCATATGGCTGAGAAGAAAAATCATTCTAGACAAAACAGCCAGTGCAAAGGCTCTGAGGTGGGAGTATAATGAAGGAATAGAGCAAAAGGGCCGGCAGAGATGAAAGCTAAATGTACAAATTCCATCCATATCAGACTGCTAGGGAAACAGTTTCTACAGGAAGCGACCTAGCTACAGAAAGGACAAAATTTAGGAGCCTAAGTAAGGGCAGACCTCCCAGAGTCACGCAACAGACTCACCATCTCCATCTGCAGGGGGAGCAGAATTATGATCAGCACCTTTCTTTGAAACACAGCACACCGCTAAAGCAAGAAAGCAGGGTTACTAGGTTTACTACCATCAGACAACAGCTGCCTCAGGCCAAGAGATCCCAAACTGTCCACGGGCAGGTGAGGAGGGAGGAAGGTGGGGTATTGTCCAGGAACAACATCAGCTTCACCAATAAAAATGGAGGCATTTGACAAGACTGCATTTTGGTCCCTCCTCAAATTCAATTAACTGGAGGGAAATTTCAGAATTCTCTGAGGCTAAGTGGCCAGGAGAAGATATCTGATAAGTCTTTGGTCTACTTTGCATCTCAAACAAATGAAATGACCAAAAAATAAAAGAGAAAATTAACCACCTTCATGTCCAAGAATTAAATTTTTTGCCTGTTTTGACAAAACAAGGAAGTTATTTCTACCATTAATCCAAATTCCTTCTGCTAGTTTAGACCATTTCCTTATATATTTTAGCCTTAGTATGAACAAATGCAATTCAGTTTGCCATTTATAAAATGACCATAGGTTGATTTAAAGACCACCTAGTTTCTACCTGGTTATTTTTTTCATCAATCTGTCAGCATTGCTGCAAACACGCCTTACTGGGGTTGGATGGCTGACCAGTTCTTTCTCCAGAGAAGTTCTTCTCTACGAGCCCTGGTTCCCACATGTCACTTACTGATTAGGTCCATGACTTCTCGGGTTAACATCCTCACCAGCTGTTCCTCTAGCATCTCTTGAGACTCTGGGTTTTCATCTGCAGTCTCATCTTCTCCACTGTAGAACACCAGGGGGCCAAGTTCCACCGGAGTGAAAAAGGGGAAGGACAAAGAAAGCAGGGACCCTAACCAGACCTTGTGTGCCCAGTTCCTTCTCCTGGCTTCCTTCTGGTGTACATTACATTCCACGCAAATGTTGGGAATGGGCAGCAAGGATCCACTGAGGGACATTATGACTTGTGATAATATCCAGTTGGCAAAGGGCACTGAGTCAAAATCCTAAGTGGGTAAGATGTCTCGGCATTCTCCTAAGGTAGCTGAAGACACCCCCTGTGAAGTCTGAGTCTGATTTGACTCTACCTAATGTTCATCTTAGGCTGAGAATGACAACCCACCGCTGATCTAGCCCTGGGACAGCAGGAACACCCTCCCTGCTCCTGATGTTCTCCCACCCCAAACATGGCTCCAGCTCATCCACCAAGGAGAAGAGATGCTCCTTACCACAGCAGGCTCCTCTGGTTGATGACCTGCCATTTTTGGGAAAGCCTCTGGGGGAAACAAAAAGGAAGTAAGTGCTAGTACTGGGAAGAAGAATGGAACAGATAATATCTACTTCATGATTAGAAGTAGCCAAGGATGACTGTGGGTATCAATGACAGCCTTGGAAGGCCCACAAGGCTCAAAACCCAGGCAGTTTCTGTACCCTCCCTATACCCATAATGAGGACAGCAGGTCACTTATTTGCTTGGAAAGGATGAACAATTTTAGAATTCCTGGGTTACTCTGGACACATCTGTTCTCCACCCATCCTGTCACTCTGCTTAATTCCAGAGTCAGTAAAACAAAAGCAGGGGAAGCCCTACTTCTCACCTTTCCTCAGATAACAGGAGGTTACGAGCAAAAGCTGATTCTGCAGGTGCTTCGTGGACAATTAAAGCAGTTTAATTCTTGAGGGACTCTCAACCCACTGCAGCAAAGGCAGACGGCTATGCAGCCATCCTGGCAGGGCTAGGAAGCAACACTTTCAGGAGCTCCTCACTTGCAAGACTCATGAGAGGCCAGGCATCCTAAAAGTCCACTTTGTTACCCGTTCCTGACCAATCTCTTACCATGTGGAGGTAGGTGAAAAGAGGTCCGAGGATGGGAGACACAAGGGCTTCATAGTGCTCTGGGGGACAGAAGAGCACCAGAGGCTTCACAAAGACTCATGCCACAGCAGGTTAAGAAACTTTAGCGTGTGAGTGCACACACCCCTCTCATTCTAAAGCACACCTTTATCTGTCAGGCAACAGGTTTGAGTCTTTGGACAGAGTCAACCCACAAAGGATTTGCAAGATGCCAAGAACATCCTGTGTTAATTTTTAAGTTCTTTTCTGAATATCCTAAGCTGCATGGATACTCATTTCCATTATATTTTTAGTTTCACTGTCCTTTCTACCAGGCTGCATGTTATGGGCAGTAGGTTGTCTGAAAGTAGGGAGGAAAATAGAAAAGACACCCTTATAACTCAAGAAAGAAACATACATATTTTTTAAAAGGATCCAAATGACAATGAAGTATGAGAGTACAATTTCAAGGGGGAAGCACCTGACAAAATATACAAGTGAGCTGAAACTGGGATGGTAAAGAGTTGCTCCTAAGAGCTTTCAAAGTCCCCTGAACTGCCTTCCTGTTTTTTCTGCTATTTACTTCATTCTTCTTGTCCTTTTAATGTGGTTATTATACACTTTAGATATATGATTCCGCCTCTTCCATGCAGCTCATCTCTGCCTCCTCTGGTGCCTATGAACTGTTCCTGTATTTGATCTTCTGGGTTATCCAGGGACTTTTGAAAGGATATGAAGCATGGGTCTGAGTCGATAGTCAGGAATATTGTTCAAATTGACAAAGGCTGAGCTGAGAAGCTGGGTAGCCAGGTGCTCCACGGTGTAAAAGTCCTGCTGCATGGAAGGGCCTGCCTTCCCCAGGATATGGAAACTGTAAGGGAAATCATGGGCAATGACAAATCCAACATCTATTACTGCCAGCTCTGACTGCCCCAGGAAATCTCTGTGCCGTGGTGACACAGAGACTTCTAGTCTACAATAAATTAGAAAAGCAACTGTATTTACGTCTTAAGAGAACTTTAGCTAATCAGTATACTTCAAATATATGGACTTAAATCTTTTATCAAAAGTGAAACACCCATTTGCTTCCCACTCTTAGGGAAGCTTCTTGATAGCAGATTCAGCATTGTTTGAAGGTCAGCTGTTGGTATATTTTGGTACCCAAGATCAGCAGCAGCCTTTATTACTTGGTAGACTTACAATGGAGAATCTCATTAGTTTGTCTGATCAGGCTCTGGGTTAGTGAGGCCAGTGGCCTGGGTGTGGCAGTGCACAGGAAGGCCTCTTACTGCCCCACCCCACAACCAGGACTTGAAGACAAAATCCGGCCAGCCACTTCCCACTGTCCCATAAAAAAAAGTAGGCTTTGAGGGGTATGGGAAAAATGCATCCCCACCACTATACCTTCTCCTTTGGCCTCATCATCTTATGCACCAGAACAGCCAGGCTGGGCATAAAATATCAAGTCATGGATAGGACTGAGGCACATATGACAATGATAAAAAAGCAAATATAAGAAAGCTTCATTTTTATTTGGAGCTAGAATGATTAGTTCCCTGTCAAATTCTTGCCTCATCTTACCTACTATTTTTCTACACCAAAAGTCCAATCAATGGCCATTCTATACAACACATGCCTAGGAAGATAATGTGGAGAGGCTGCATTGGTTCATTACCAGTTTTCATAGAGGGTGGAGAAGAAACGCTGCATTCTTTCCAGGACTGTTTTGTAAACAGGAGAGTCATTCAGTTCCAGGAGAGGCTGAGGTAATCCTATAGAGAAAGAAACGTCAGGTACCTGCTGCTCTGCTTCTAAGAGTCTCAACTTACCAACACCCTACTGCAGACAGATGTGGTTTGGGGGTGGGGTATGAGGACTGTTACAAATGCCAAGCAGCTGGCCAAGTCTTCCACGAGCTGGAGGTGCCAAGAGCTACACTGTCTTGGTAGGAAAAGGTAAAAGCTACGTAAGTACTCAGGACTTCAGATTAGACCTGGGTACTCCAACTTTTGCTTGGGTTTCTCCAGATGGGACTTGTATCAAAACACACAATGAGAACTCAAAATGATCTCTCCATAAAAAAAGTGGGGCCTCCCTTTTCAAGTTGTACAACCCCTTTTTCAAGCAATATTTTATGCAAAGCCCAAGATGTGTAACAGATCAAAGTGAAACTAACTTATCTCAGTATAACTGCCTTAAAAGATCTATACTTTTAATCACAGATAATTTTATATTCCAAGTCTTTTTCATGGTTGGAAGCTGCCAGAAGACACTGTTTGTCCATCCTAGTACGTTTGGGCTGGCTGTATTATTTCTATAGCAGGAGTTCATGGTTTAATTTAAATGATAACTGAATGTGGGTTTGTGTGAAGCAACAGCTACTTTTTATAATGGCAAGACATTTTTTGTAAGTTTTATTTTTCCTGGTTTCTGCAACATGGACCTTAAGTGTAGTGGTGCCAAAGGAAATGGCCCAGAACTATGTAGGCCAAGACAAACCTAAGCTCTGGAAAGGCAAACTACCACCCTTCCTTTCAACATGCTTACAGGGTTGCTTCACCACAGCCAGGCCCAGACAGAGGTTATGAGTGTGAACGAGGGATATGGTGGGAGGAGTGGTGAAGTTTCAGAGCCAGCATGAAGCGTCAGAGATGGGCACAGAGTTCAGACAAATCCGGATGTCGCTAGCTCTAAGTTATAACTGTCACTGCCTTGCCCCTTTGTTCCAGCCACATGAGTCCCTCCTCTCTATGCCCTGGTCACACTGAGCTCTTTCCTGCATGCCTCAGCATCCTGTACCTGCCAAACCTGTCTGGCCAGAATGCTCAGCATCTCCTCTTGCCCCAAACCTGGTTAGCTCCTGCTCATCCTTCAAGTCTCCACTGGGGGGACGATCTTCTGACTCCTCCCCAAGACACAGTCTAACAGTTTCATTCACAGAACATGCCACAATTATGATTGCATGGTTATTTGCTAATGGGAAAAATGAGTTAAAGTAACATTCTAATCCAGGAAACAGGGCTTAGAAAGTATTTATTTAAAATTGTTGATAAATATATATTACTGCTAAAAGCTATTTAAGCTTAACTGTTTTAATACATTTTTAGCCCCATACATAAAAGGCAGGAAATTATGCTAATATCCTTCAGGTCAAAAACACCAAGGTTTCTTTATAGCCTAGAAGCTCTAACAAACAGCACTACCTGGAAGAGTTAATGTGGGGTAAGGGTGGCAGCGGGGAGAAACTGTCTCTCAAGACCTTCTCCGTGTGCTACCATGATGAAGTGAATGCATTTGCTCCTAGAGAGGCTGTGGGAACTCCATACATACATGTCTGAACAGACAGGTGGTCAAGGTAGTGCCAGGTGACAAAGAGGAGACACAAGGCACACTGAGGCTGCTTGAGGAGCCCATTAGAGGTAAGGTGAGCTTCAAGGGAAAAAAAAGGCTAGATTTCTTACCTAAAATAGCAGATTTTTCCACTTCAAGCATATCCAGAGCCTTTGTGAAAGGCTCTACCATTTTGGCTAGCATTTCTGGTGCATATAAAGTATTGTGAGTTCTAAAAGAAAAAAAGGATGCTATGTGAACTTTTCCTAATCTGTTGCAGAAGGCAAGAATGGGTTTCACCTTGTAATTGTGATACTACACTTCCACATAGACAAATCTCCCTCTCAACACTACTCCTGGCAGGGGGAAAAAAGGACGGTATAAACATTTAAATATTGCCCTGGAAAAGAGAACAGACTCAAAGCTATTAAGTACAGTTGTATAGTATACCAACCTAAAGGCAATCAAGACGAGAATCAAATCCTGAGATAGCTGGACAACATCACAGCCTGATGCTAGAAAGCAAAATTCTCTGAAATTTGAGACCATGCTTTGGCACACTATTTTCTGTTGCCAGCGACACAGGATGCAATGCCAGAGGCATTGTGGAGTCACAGGCAGGAACAGAGTGCAAGTGGTAATATGCTCCAATTTTTCAGATATTCTGTCTCCATTCCAAGAACACAGACTCTATCTAAGTTGCTCTGACAGTTGTTTCAGCCTCCTGGAGGAACATCCACAATTCCCACATGTGCATCTGTTCTCCAGCAAAAGGACTTACCTGAGCAGTTACAGGCTTTGTATGACTGAGGAGGAACGACTGTGGTGGGCCTGACCTACCTGCCATCCGCAGTAGTCCCTCTTGCCCACAACAATGGCACACTGAACAATCTATAGCCAGATAACATCATTACCTATTTTCATTTTAAAAGTTAATTATAGCCCTGGCTGGTGTAGCTCAGTGGGTTGAGTGCGGGCTGCGAACCAAAGCATCGCAGGTTCGATTCCCAGTCGGGGCACATGCCTGGGTTGCGGGCCAGGTCCCCAGTGGGGGCCACATGAGAAGCAACCACACACTGATGTTTCTCTCTCTCTCTCTTTCTCCCTCCCTTCCTGTCTCTAAAAATAAATAAATAAATATTTAAAAAAAAAGTTAATTATAAAACATCTCAAAATACAGAAAATTACAAATATAACAAACACCAGCAAAGTTATATATTTAAGATGTGCACTGACCAGATCTTTTTAGATTATGCTTTAAAAAAAGGAACAAAAAACCCCTCAGCATTAATTTTGAAAACCTAACCATGTATTCTTATTAGCACACTCATTTAAAATGTCTTTTAGAATGCCACTTTGTAAGTTAACTCCAGTTTATTTCCCCATCTCCCTAGTAAGTTAGTAAGATTGCTTCCACTCTCTTGCTTACACAAACAGCCCAGC
The DNA here is from genome assembly GCF_004126475.2 of Phyllostomus discolor. NCBI lineage: Eukaryota > Metazoa > Chordata > Mammalia > Chiroptera > Phyllostomidae > Phyllostomus > Phyllostomus discolor. The sequence goes on from NC_040906.2 coordinate 116,294,091, forward strand.
AATGAGCTTTTATGCAGAGGTCTCCTTGTGTACACATGTGAGTTTATGGTGGATATAAACACATGGAATCACTGGACACTGGTCCTCTGCAACTCATGGTTGCAAATATGTTTTCCTGGTCGGTGGCGTACTTGCTTACACTGACATCTGCAACTATACTTACAGGCTATACTTTTTTCCTTTTTTTTTTTTTTTTTTTTAGAGAGAGAGAGAGGGGAAGGGAAGGAGAAAGACAGGGAGAGAAACATCAGTGTGTGCTTGCCCCTCACGTGCCCCCAACTGAGGATCTGGCTTGCAACCTAGGCACGTGCCCTGACTGGGAATCAAACTGGCAACCCTTTGGTTTGCAGGCCCGTACTCAATCTACTGAGCTATACCAGCCAGGGCTTTTTTCCTTTTTTAATTGTGCTAAAACACATATCACACAAAATTTACCATTTTAAGTGTCCAGTTTAAATGGTATTCAATACCCAAACTGTTGTGCAATCATCACCATTACCCATTCCCATAATTATTTTCACCTTGTAAAACAAACTTTATCCATATTAAGCAAAAACTCCCCATTCTTCCTTCCCCAAGCCTCTGGCAACCACCATTACACTTTCCGTTTTTATGATTTTGACTATGCTAACTACCTCATATATGTGGAATCATACAGTATGTGAACAAAAATAGGGCTACTTAGCAAGCCTAACAAGATCAATAACTGAAAATAACCACACAGGATGTTTTCATCATATAAAATTTCTGACTTGAACAGATTTTAATGGGAAGTCATGTCTTAAAGCCTGTATGATAAATTCATCTCTACCTTGAGCAAGTCCTGTCGATAATTTTTATCCATAACATACTTAAAGCACCAAAATGATCTCTTCTCCAAACCTCCAAAGATAAACAGTATGTTGGGACAACCCCACCATTCTTCATTATGATCTTTTATCCGCACACCTCTGCAAACTATGTATGTTAAGTGTTGATTATCCTGCACCCACCAGTCTATAAGAATTATGTATCTCTCCACTTTATTTTGCATCTAATCCTAGAGATTTGCCTTGCTTTACTTTCTCCCTCCTTAATCTGCTACCAATGGACTTCATGTAACTTTCCCTATGTCTTTGGTTCTAATGTGCAAAATGGACTGCAAAACTCCTACTCCTTGGAGTATTATGTCTCAATCCTTTGAGATTTTGCTTCCAGGACTGGCTCAAACATCTTTGCTCAAATAAACTCTTCAAACCTTCCTTTCTTTTTTAATTTAACTTTTATTTATTTTTTTTTAGAGAGACAGGAAGGGAGGGAGAAAGAGAGGGAGAGAAACATCCAACTAGGGACCTGGCTTCCAGCTCAAACATGTGCCCTGACTGGGAGTCAAACCTGTGACCTTTTAGTTTGCAGTCCAGTGCTCAAGCCACTGAGCCACACCAGGCAGGGCACGGACATCCTACTTTCAATTCTTTTGAATATACACCTAGAATTGGAATTGCTGAATAATATGGTAATTGTTTTTAATTTTCTGAGGAATCACCAAACATTTTAGAAACCATTTTCCACAGTGGCTGTACAATTTACATTCCCACCAATAGTACACAAATGTTCCAATTTTCCCCCATCTTCCCCAACACCTATTTTCTGATTTTTTGACAGTAGCAATTTTAATGGGTATGAAATGATAATCCATTGTAGTTTTAATTTGCATTTCCCTAACGATTGGTGATTTTCAGCTTCTTTGCATTTGCTTATTGGTATTTCTGTTCAAGTCCTTTGTCCATTTTTAAACTGTTTTGTTGTTACATTGGAATATATAGAAAACATATTCTGAACATTAATCTCTTTCATATCAGACATGATTTTCAAAAATTTCTCCCATTCTGTGGGTTGCCTTTTTATTTTGTGTAATAATGTCTTCTAATGCACAAAATTTAAAATGTTCTCATGAAATCCAATTTTTTAATTTCTTTATGTTACCAGTACCTTTGGTGACACAGCCAAGATATTATTGCCAAATCCACTGTGAAGATTTTGTTCTATGATTTCTTCTAAGAGTTTCATTGTTTTAGGTCTTACATTAGGTCCTCAATCCACTGAGTTAATATTTGCATGTAGTGTTAGGTAAAAGACCAACTTCATTCATTTGCATGTGGAAATCCAGTTTTCCTAGCACCATTTATTGAAAAGGCTGTTCTTTCCACCATTGAATAGCCTTGACATTTTTGTCAAAAATCATTTGACCATATACATGAGGGTTTATTTTTGGGCTCTCTACTCTACTCCATTGGTCTGTATGTCTGTCTCTCTTTATGCCAATACCACACTGTTTTGATAATGGTAGCTTTGTGGTAGGTTTTGAAATCAGAAAGTGTGAGTTGTTCAGTTCTGTTTCTCAAGATTGTTTGGGGGGACTTCTGGTCAAGATGGAAGTTTAGGCAGACACGCTTTGCTTCCTCACACAAACAACTAGTTGTAATAAAGAATTACAACTAGATTTCAAAACAAATGACACCCAGAACTGTCAAAAAATCAAGCTGTATGGAAGTCCAACAACCAAGGATTTAAAGAAAACATATTCATTCAGAAGGGTAGGAGGGGTGTAGTAGCATGGAGAGGTGGCAGCAGCAATGGAATGAACCATCCCACATTCATGTATCGTGGATAAAAATTGGGAGGGATACCTTGGGAGCAAGTGATCCCAGCCCCAGGCCAGACCACAAAGCCCAGGTTTCCAGTACCAGGGAGATAAATCTCCATAATTTCTGGCTGTAAAAACCAGTGTGGGTTGGGGTGGCAGAAGAAATTGCTGGATTTTCAGGAGACTCAGACCAAATGTCCCACATAGACTTAGAATGTACACAAACCCATCCACTCTAGGATTCACCACAAGGACAATAGCTGGAAGGGTGCCAGTCATCGGCATGTCCCCTCTCTGATCCCTTCCCCCACACAGAGCTACAAAGTGGTGAAGCAAGTTGCCTCACCTTAGTGATTACACCTAAGGCTCCACCCCACACAATTTATTGGCACCTTTTCTACAACAGGCCACAGTACTAACACAGGGAATCAAAGCAGCTCTACCTAACACACAGAACAAACATAGGGAGACTGCCAAATTAAGGAGACAAAGAAATACGGCCCAAATAAAAGAACAGAACAAAACCAAACGGAGATAACCATCCTATCAGATGCAGAGTTCAAAACACTGGTGATCAGGATGCTCAAAGGACTCACTGAGTACGGCAACGACATAAAGAAAGAAATGAAGGTTACACTAAATGAAATAAATAAAAATCTACAGGGAACCATCAGTGGCGGGGAAGAAGCTGGGATTCCAATCAATGACTTGGAATGCAAAGAAGAAATAAGCATTCAACCAGAACAGCCATAAGGAAAAAAGAATTAAAACAAAAACAAAAACCCTCTGAGAAGACTATAAAGACCATCTGGGACATCTCCAAATGTACCAACATCCAAATCAAAGGGATGCCAGGAGGTGAAGAGGAAGAGCAAGAAATTGAAAACTTATTTGAAAAAATAATGGAAGAGAACTTCCCTAATCTGGCAAAGGAAATAGACATACAAGTCCAGGAAACATAGAGAATCCCAAACAAATTGGACCCAAAGAAGACCACACCAAGACACATCATAATTAAAATGTCAAAGGTTAAAGATAAAGAGAGAATTTTAAAAGCAATAAGAGAAAAGTACAGAGTTACCTACAAAGGAGTTCCCATAAGACTATCAGCCAATTTCTCAAAAGAAAGAACTGGAAAGAAGTATTCAAAGTAATGAAAAGCAATCTAGATTACTCTATCCAGCAAAGCTATCAATTAGAATGGACGGGCAGATAAAATGCTTCCCAAAGTAAAGCTAAAGGAGTTCATTATCACCAAGCTCTTATTATTTGAATGTTAAAGTATATTTACACAATGGAATTCTATGTAGCAGAGAGAAAGAAGGAGCTTATACCCTTTGTGGCAGCATGGATGGACTGGAAAGCATTATGCTAAGTGAAATAAGCCAGGTGGTGAGGGACAAATACCATATGATCTCACCTTTAACTGGAACATAATCAACAAAAGAAAAAAGCAAACAAAATATAACCAGAATCATTGAAATTAAGAACAATCTAACAACAGCCAGAGGGGAGGGGGGAGGGCACAGTGGGGAGAAGGGTTTTCAGGAACTACTATGAAGGACACGTGGACAAAACCAAGGGGCAGGGTGGACACAAGGGAGGGAGATGGGTTTGGAGGAGGTGGGGAGGGGGGGAGAAAATACAGACAACTGTAATTGAACAACAATAAAATAATTTCAATTAAAAAAAAAAAGAAGACCAAAACTATGAACATTAAAATGACAACAAATTCACAACTATCAACTGAATCTAAAAACACAAACTAAGCAAACAACCAGAACAGGAACAGAATCATAGATTGGGGAAAAAAAGATGCAGGGATTAAGACGTATAATTGGTCCTGCCTGGTGTGGCTCAGCGTGTTGAGTGCCAGCCTGCAAACTGAAAGGTCACCGTTCATTTTCCAGTCAGGGCACATGCCTGGGGTGCAGGCCAGGTCCCCAGTAGGGGGCACGCAAGAGGCAGCCAACTGATGTTTCTCTTGCATGTTGATGTTTCTCTCCCTCTCTTTCTCTCTCCATTCTCCTCTCTCTAAAAATAAATACATAACATCTACAAAAAATACCCCAGGGAAGCATAATTGGTAGGTACAGAACAGACGGGGATGCTAAGAACAGTAAAGGAATCCTGGCTGGGGCAGCTCAGTGGACTGAGTGCCAATCTGTGAACTGAGAGGTTGCTTGCTTGATTCCTAGTCAGGGCACACACCTGGGTTGTGGGCCAGGTCCCTGGCTGGGGGTGTGCAACAGGCAACCAAATTGATGTTTCTCTTGCACATAGATGTTTCTCTCCCTCTCTCTTCCTCCCTTCCCCTCTCTCTGAAAACAAATAAATAAAATCTTAAAAAAAAAAAGTATAGTATAGGAAATGGAGAAGCTAAAGAACTTACATGCACAACCCATGGACAGGAACTAAGGGAAGGAGGTGCAGGGTGGAAGAGGGGAAAGGGGAAAAAACTGGGACAACTATAATAGCACAATCGATAATACATATATATATTTTACATGTTTTTAAATTTATTTTTAATATATTTTATTGATTATGCTATTACAATTGTCCCATTTCCCCCCCTCTATTCCCCTCCACCTTGCACACCCCTTCCCAGCCACATTCCCTCCCTTTAGTCCATGTCCATGGGTCATACTTTTAAGTTCTTTGGCTTCTACATTTCCTATACTATTCTTACCCTCCCCCATCTATCTTCTGCCTACCATTTATGTTACTTATTCTCTGCACCTTCTCCCCCCACACTCTCCTGTTGATAACCCTTCATGTGATCTCCATTTCTGTGGTTCTGTTCCTGTTCTAGTTGTTTGCTTAGTTTTTGTTTTTGTTTTAGATATAGTTGTTAATAACTGTGAGCTTGCTGTCATTTTACTGTTCATAGTTTTTATCTTCTTTTTCTTAGATAAGTCCCTTTAACATTTCATATAGTAAGGGCATGGTGATGATGAACTCCTTGAACTTGACCTTATCTGGGAAGCACTTTATCTGCCCTTCCAGCCTAAATGAAAGCTCTGTTGGATAAAGTATTCTTGGATGTAGGTCCTTGCCTTTCATGACTTGGAATACTTCTTTCCAGTCCCTTCTTGCCTGCAAGGTTTCTTTTGAGAAATCAGCTGACAGTCTGATGGGAACTTTTTTGTAGGTAACTGTCTTCTTTTCTCTTGTTGCTTTTAAGATTCTCCTTATCTTTCATCTTGGGTATTTTAATTATGATGTGCCTTGGTGTGTTCCTCCTTGGGCCCAACTTCTTTGAGAATCTATGAACTTCCTGGAAGTCTGTTTCCTTTGCCAGATTGAGGAAGTTCTCCTTCATTATTTGTTCAAATAAGTTTTCAATTTCTTGCTCTTCCTCTTCTTCTTCTGGTACCCCCATGATTCGGTTGGTCGGTGGAATGTTTCAAGATGTCCTGGAGGTTCCTAAGCCTCTCCTCATTTTTTTTGAATTCTTATTTCTTCATTCTGTTCTGGTTGAATGTTTTTTTTCTTCCTTCTGGTCCACACCATTGATTTGAGTCCCAGTTTCCTTCCCATCACTGTTGGTTCCCTGTACATTTTCCTTTATTTCACTTCACGTAGCCTTCATTTTTTCATCTAATTTGAGATCATATTCAACCAATTCTGTGAGCATCCTGATTACCAGTGTTTTGAACTGTGCATCTCATAAGTTGGCTATCTCTTTGTCACTTAGTTGTATTTTTTCTGATACTTGGATCTGTTCTTTCATTTGGGGTATTTTTTTTTTTTTTTTTTTGGTCTCCGTGCTCCTGTTATGTAGTAAGGGGAGGAGCCTTAGGTGTTCACCAGGGTGAAGCAACCCATGTCACTGCATCATGGCAGTGTATGTGGGGGAGGGGTCCAAGAGGGAACAGTGCTGCTTGCTCTGCTCTCTGCCAGATTTCAGTGACTTCCCCTGCTTCCCACAATCAAATTGGGCCCTCTGGTACTGATTCCCATGTGGGTTTGTGTAAATTCTAGGACCCTGTGGGTCTCTCCCATGAACTCTCCTGTGAGGCTGGGAGTTTCTCTCGGCCTCTCAACCCCCGCAGATGTTTTCAGTCAGAGATGTAAGGCTTTATCTCCTCACCCTGGTGCCCTGGATTGTGTGGTCTCACTCCCCAGTTGTTCCTCCCAGTTTATCTGCAAGTGAATGTGGGACCACCCAGTCTGCAATCTGCTGCCTCGTCCTATCCTCCAGCCACTGCTTTGCCACGACTCCTCTCTGCCCAGCTGCCCATCTCCGCCCCTCCTACCGATCTGGATGGATGTGTCTTCTTGAACTCCTTGGTTGTTGGACTTCCACACAGCTCAATTTTCTGTCAGTTCTGGTTGTTTTTTGTTTTTAAATTTGTTGTTGTCCTTCTTTTCATTGTGTGAGGAGACACAGTGTGTCTACCTATGCTTCCATCTTGGCCAGAAGTTAAAAATATATTTTTTTAAAAAGATTGTTTTAGGTATTTATGGTCCCTTGAAATTCCACATAAATTTCAGGATGAGTTTTTTTATTTCTTTGAGAAACCATTTTTGGGATTTTGATAAGGGACAATGAATGTGTAGATTATGCTCGGTATTATCAACGTTTTAATAATATTGTCTTCTAATCCATGAACATGGGGTGTGTTTCCATTTATATGTCTTATTTAATTTCTTTCAGCAATATTTTATAGTTTTCAATGTATGAGTTTTTCATGCAACAAATGCTATATTTGGATGCTAATCCAAATATTTGGATGCTAATTCCTAAATATTTTATTCTCTTTGATGCTACTGTAAATGCAACTGTTTTTGCAATTTCCTTTTTTAGACTGTTTAATTGTTAAAGTATAGAAATGGAATAATTTTTGTGTGTTGATTTTGTATCCTGCTACTTTGTGAAATTCAATGTACAGCTGACCCTTGAGCAACACAGGTTTGAACTGCGCAGGTCTACTTATACAGATATTTTTCAGTTGGGATTTTCTGTGTCATTTGTGAATAGAGACAGTCTTACTCCTTTTCTAGTTTGAATGCCTTTATTTCTTTTTCTGCCCAACTGCTCTATGTGGGATTCCTGGTACACAGCGTTGCACAGCAGTGGTGAAAGTGCTCACTTGCCCTTTCCTTGCTTGTTCCTTGCTGGGAGGGGGAGAGCTTTCCATCTTTCACCATGGAGTATCATATAAGCTGTGGATTTTTTATAAAAATCATTTTTTGTGTTGATAAAGCTCCATTCTAGTCCATGTTAGCAGAGTGTTTTTCTATCACGAGAAAATGTTAGATTTTGTCAAATGCTTTTTCTGTGTCGATTAAGATGATCGAACATTTCCCCCCCTTTGTTCTATTAATATGGTATAGTACAACTTATTTATTTTTGTATGCTGAACCATTCTTACATCCCCAAGATAAATCCTACTTGGTCATGGTGTATAATCCTTTTAACATGCTGTTACTGTCAGTCTGCTTGTATTCTCTGAGGCTGTCTAAAACTCTTCCTTAGCCTTTATCTCCTGCTGTGTAGAGCCCATGGATAGGTATCAGGTGCCATTTACTTTTAAAAACTGCAATGTGTCATCTTTTTAGTTTCTGAATTAAGGTTTTTTTGGAAGATGTCTGGTACTATGAAATGATCTCTGATAAAATCAGTTTCCAGAAGAAACTGTGTTTGACAGAGAGCAGATGAGCAGTTTCTTACTCTTCTATTAAGTGTGACTATGACTCAAAGAGATCATTTATAAAGCAGAAGGGTTAATGCATCATATGTCAAATGTCCCTAGAGCTACAACAGAATCTTGTAGCCCTTATGTTCTCCCCTCCTCCCCAAGGAGGTGGTACCACAGTGACTGCGCCTCTACCTCACAAGCAGAGGAGGACTCAGAGTACATCCTGCTCTGATATCTGACTCCAGGTCAACTGTTCATAAACACCTACAACCCCTAGTTATATTCAGGCTCCTGAAATGTCACCTTTCCTGACACACTTGCAAGTTGGAGCTCTGTGCTTCCACATTAAGAGAGACTAGTTATTGCTTGGCAAAGAAAAAGAGAATTACCGTATGTTGCCATATATAATGTGCACCCATGTTTTTGGTCCAAACTTTCAGGGGAAAAAATCTTTAAACTTTTTAATTCAATTTATTTATTTATATGTAGAACCAAAACCGATTACTGTATTCAAGGGTACTATTTTCTATAAGGATATCCTTATTGCTTTCTAGAGTTACACTTTTAAAAAAATACATATGCCTGGGCCCCACCTCTGGCCAATTACATCAAAATCTCTGAGGGTGGGGTGTAGGCATTAGTATATTTTTTAAAGATTTTATTTCTTTATTTTTAGAGAAAGGGGAAGGGAAGGAGAAAAAAGGGAGAGAAACATCAATGTGTGGTTGCCTCTCCTGTGCCCCCTACTGGAGACTTGGCCCACAACGGAGGCATGTGCCCTGACTGGGAATCGAACTGGTGACCTTTTGGTTTGCAGGCCTGTGCTCAATCCACTGAGCTACACCATCCAGGTCTAGAGTTACACTTTTAAAGCATAAATAAAAGAATTAAAAACATTTTTATAGATACAGAATTAGTACTACCCATATATAATGTGCATCCCTATTTTTCCCTTAAAAGTTGGGGCAAAAAGGTATGCATTATACATGGCAAAAAATGGTAGGTAATAAAAGTTTTAAGTTTTGGACTATCAGTACCTATCTCACATACAGGAGTTGGCAAAAACAGGTTAACAGTTGTGATACAAATGAATAATACAATGATTAATAAATAACAGTACAGGAATCTGTTTCATGTACTCAGTATTGTAACCTATTTTTGCCAACCCCTGTATTCTTAGTATCACCAGCTAAGAGTACAATCCCTATGCTAAATAAGATTTTGCACACATAAAGATTTCAGTAGAACATATAGAAACAATGTAACAAACTTAAGTTAGCGGAAAAGCTGTTATTATAAACTGATGACAATGTACTTTTCAAGAATCAGAGTTCTGTTCCCCATATTTGTCTTCTATCCAGCTCACTAGAAATAACACTGTCCAACAGAAATACAATGTAAGCCACTAAAATTTTCTAGCCAACAAAACTTAAAAAGTGAAAAGAAACAGGTTAATCATATTTTATTTAATCCAATGCATCAAAAAAAATCATTTCAACATGTTATCAACACTAAAAATTTTTGAGATATTTCACTTTTTTTTGTAGGAAGTTTTCAAAATCTGGTGTGTTTTTATAAGTATTTTATACTTACAGCTTCTCTCAATTCAAACTAGCCACATTTCAAGTGCTTAACAGCCAACTGCAATAGTGGCTACCATGCTTGATAGCATAGCTCTAAAACCTTCTTTGCTTATCAGACTATTTGACAGGGAGTTAAAGCTCACAGCTCCAGTATACAATTGATGGAAATGTACATTGTAACTTAATTGCTTCTATTGATGACAACTGGAAACATGCATACCTTATAAACCACGGATTCTACTCTTACCTGTAGGATTCTATTTCTACTCAACAGAAATGAAATATTAAGTAAGCATTTGCATAGCCAAAAGATATTTACAAGAATGTTAGCAGCACTGTTTGTAGTAACAAAACACTAGAAACTACCCAAAGTCCATCAACACTAAATAAATAAATAATTTACAGTATATTCACACAACAGAATACCACTCAAGCAATGAGAATAACAAACCATGACTATGTGCAATAACATGGATGACTCTCACAAATATTGAGCAAGAGAAGCCTGACAGGAAGGAGTGCATGCTTCTGACGCCATTCACCAAAGGTAAAACAACCAGGCAAAATGTTAAATGTTAGAATAGTGGTTACCCTTGAGGGGCAGGTACTGATTTGAAAAGAGTTGTTGGATAAGGCTGTTTCTTAATCTGGGTGCTGATTACATAGGTGTATCCATTTCATGAAAATCCATCTAACACAAACTCTTAATTTGTATGCTTTAATTATATATATTTGTGTCCTTATATTACACTTCAAGATAAAATTTGCTACAAAACTCTAACTACTCAAGGAATCTAACTGCTCCATAACTACAGTAAACATTTTTCAAAATACCTTTTGGCTGACTTTGGGATTTCCCAAAAGCATTGAACTCTTAGGAAAACATAAAGAGGACAGTCATGCTGTTCTTGTGGCCTCCTCGCCCAACCAGGAATGAACCCCATTTCCAGGTCTGGGTTCTCACCACATGTACTCTGGCCACAGTTCTAAAAAGGCTGGGTTGTTGAGTCTGTTGCCAACTGACTTAAATACATTCACATCTCTCGAAGCTAATGAAGAACCTTTTGGTTTAAAAACCACAGATATGGAAACAAACCTTTCCCTGACTAAATACTTTACTGCCCTCTCAACATGTAGGACATACTTCTTTACTGAAATCTCTCTCTTTTTGAAATCAGCACACAAAATATTGCCTAATTCCAGATACATCCACCATGACAACTCTTTCAGATACTCCACTCTTAAAAATTCGTCAACAAGCCCTTTAAACCTTTAATTCTTAAGTTTATGATCTAAGGTATCTGTTGCCAGCAGAGCGTTCCTGAGACAGGAGTAATTTGTTTTGCTCAGTTGAGACTCTGCTCTTACACCCTGCACAGGAGGCCAAAAGCACTGTAACACAGCTCTAACCTGTAACTCAGTAGTAATGAGATATAGAAAGCAATCAAATTTTGCTTCGCCCAGTAAAAACTGAATTCTGTCCAAAACCTATCTTTCTCTGCAGAGAGCATCTCTGAATCATCAAACATACATCAAGTAACTAACAAGCATAGACTTGGCATATTTCAATTTGAATACACTAGTTCATGTGATTTATAACAGTGATTCTGAACCTTTAATGTATAGAAGAACTACTTTGGGATTTTGTTCTAATGCAGATTCAACTTAATATGTCAGGGGGGACCCCAATTCTGCATTTCAAACAAGCTGACACTGCTGGTCTGAGGACTCAGCTTTGAGAAGTAAACACCTAAAGAAAGGGAGGTGGACCATGCTGTATCAGGCCTTTCTCTGGCATGATCAGCCACTAGCTATTTGGTCCATCTGACATCAAGAGTAATTATGGACACATTCAGATTAGGCCATTTGAATACCATCCAGAGAAGCATCACTACAGAAAACAACTGTCCTTCCCAATGAACAATTCCTTTAGCGGCAACAATTTAGACTAAATACAACTTAGCAAGTAAAAAGTAAGAATAAGGTATAAAAAAGTAGGAGAAAAACACAGAAGAGATTCAAATTGAGGCAAACCATTTTGTGATTAGCACCCACGTGCTCACTTGAAATGCAAGATTTAATGCAAGCGAGAGCTAATGTTATTTTTAAAAAGAGGCCTTCCCCCCATGAAGTAAACAACACCTAATGCCTCATTTACCACCACCATGATTTGAGGAAATATAAACAGATTTTCAACTTTTGAGATTCTTAAGGTAAAAAGAAAGAGAAAAACCATTATTCTGACTCACCTTATAAGGGCAAGTAAATTGTCAAGAAGTTTCAGAATCTGTTCTGTACAGGGGTTACGGAAGACTGGATTTCCAGTGGGTGTATAACCCACCACAAACCCTCCAGCTTTGGCCTCTTCGAGGTCGGTGGGCCAGCAAGTTCGTTTCACAACACCCATGATGCTATACACACAAAAGCTCATCTACAGAAAAACAAAATGAAAGGTAAACATAAAAGGGGAAGAAAAGACAAAAGTGCTATTAGATATATGCAGGGTTATGACAAAAGGGATACAAAGACCAGAGAGAAGGAAGAGGCTCCTGCCCCCAACCCTGTCCCTTCTGTTAAGGTCAAGTCCTTTCACTGCCATCTTCAAATGCAGTGGTAGGCTCTAGAAAGTTCTCTGTCATGAGGATGTCCTTCCAGAGGCTACAGTGACCCTCTCACAGGACCCAACTAGAAGGTGGCTTGGATATGCTTCAAAACAAGGTATTTAGACAGATAGCACTTTATCTTGTTTTTGAGTTGACCCTGCATCTTCCAGCTTAAGCCTTGACAGCTTTTGCCTAACCCCCACTCATGGTATTCTTAACCAACCTGTTACTTGCCAGGTTAATTAATGTTGTTTTTGTCATAATGGAGACAAGAACAATGCTTATTTAAATAGCAAAAACTGAAAAATCTCAGGTTTGCAAGTTAGGTCATCATTTAGGACTTTACATGCCAGAGAGCAATGGCAGGGAGGACTCACCCTGCTGACCAAGTTCTGACCTACTTCCTCATTACACCTTCAGTCTTCAGAGCTATTTAGAGATCCTTAAAGCCAAAATAATGACTTCATAGAAAAGACCATCTGCTCTGCTGTGGGAACTAACTCAAGAATTCAAGACTAAAGAAGAAAAGAAAGGAGAAGCTTAGGAAAGTGAAGAGCCCAGATTTCTGACCCATATAGAAAAAAATGTAAATGACCACACCCCTACTCCTACCCGTGGCAAGTTCCATTTCCCATTCCCAGAAAATGCTTACTTACTCGTGCACGGTTTAAGCCACAGGAATCCTCCAGGGCAGGGTCACAGCTTTTCCGATCTGCACCCACATAGGCAAGAAATGCATCAACATCTGACAGCACTCTGAAGGTTAGGGGGAAAGACAAGCTATACCATGATTTTAAGCAAGGACAGTTTCTTCCACAAAAGCTATGCTTATTTGGTCCCAAAGAACAGTTGTTATAGTGACAGCAGGTTAATCATATTGTCAGCTTTCATTTGACAGTTTAAACTTCTCTTCTCACATCTAAATGTTATTAGTGACACTTTTGCCCTGGCTGGTGTGGCTCAGTGGATTGAGCGCCAGCCTGCGAACCAAAGGGCGGCTGGTTTGATTCCCAGTCAGGGCACATGCCTGGATTGCGGGCCAGGCCCCCAGTAGGGGGCATGTGAGAGGCAACCACACACTGATGTTCCTCTCCCTCTCTTTCTCCTTCCTTTCCCTTCTGTCTCAAAATTTAAAAAAAAGAAGTTACTAGTGACACTTTTAAGAATACAAGCTTGGATCCTGGCTGGTGTGGCTCAATGGACTAAGTGCTGGCCTGTGAACCAAAATGTTGCTGATTCAATTCCCAGTCAGGGCACATGCCCAAGTTGCAGGCAGGTCCCCATTTGGGGGCGTGTGAGAGGCAACTGATCATGTATCTATCTCCTGTACATTGATGTTTCTCTCCTTCTCTTTTTCCCTCCCTTACCCTCTCTCTAGAAATAAACAAATAGAATCTTAAAAAAAAAAAGAAAGAAAAGAAAAAGAATACAAGCCTGGTTCAGTTGGTTAGAGTGTTATCCAATAGGGGTTTAATCCCCAGTTGGGGCACATACAAGAACCAACCAATAAATGCATAAATAAGTGGAACAAAAAAACCCTATGTTTCTTCTTCCCTCCCTCTCTCCTTTCTCTCCCCCACTCCCTCCCTACTTCCTTTCCTCTGTCTCTCTAAAATCAGTCAGAAAACAAAATACAAGCTTTGATGGCACTCTCCCTTTTGAGAGCATGCCACGCCTTCCCCTCCTCTTTCCCCAGTGGGGTGTGCTTTCTCAGGAGCATGCCCGTGCCTTTCCCTTCCCACCAGGTGCATTACCTTTGTCTTTCTCTCTCCTAAGTGCCAAGGGCCCGCCTTTGTCTCTGTAATTTGTTTCCTTGACCTAAGCAGCCCAGCTGGCTCACTTCTACTACCTCTGTAACTTTCTAAATAACCTTTTTCTTATTTAAAAAAAAAAGAAAAAGAATACAAGCTTGAGAATGCTATGTGGGCACAGATGAGTGTCTGTGTGGCTCCTAATTCGTATGGGCCATTACTGGCTATTCTTATTTCTCTGTATGTACTGGTGCTACAACACAGACAGCACATTTCACTGTGGCCTCCCAAACCATACAATCCATTTTTTCCCCAAGATTTTATTTATTTATTTTTAGAGAGAGGGGAAAGGAGGGAGAAAGAGAGGGAGAGAAACATCAATGTGTGGCTGACTCTCATGTGGGCCCCATTTGGGACCCAGTCTGCAACCCAGTCATGTGCCCTGACTAGGAATTGAACCAGCGACCCTTTAGGTCACAGCCCATGCTCAATCCACTGAGCTATACCAGCCAGGGCCACAATCCATTTTTTTATTCTCCCTCTCTATACCTGTGTTCAGCAAAAGAGGGTATTTTCAGCAATTAGAATAGAGGCTGCTTTCATACATCACTGATTGTGCCATATCTCAATATCCTTACACTTCCCTCCTGGGCATTGCATACTCTTTTTTTTTTGGTTAATTATAGTTGACTTTCAATATTATTTTATATTAGTTTCAGGTATACAGCATAGTGGTTAGACATTTACATAAATTATGAAGTGACCCCCCTGATAAGTCTAGTACCTGCCTGGCATACTACTACTGACTATAAATTCCCTATGTTGCACTTTACATTCCCATGACCAGCACAGCTCTTGAAATAGAATGGATGCTTCAGTGCAGTGCCAGTAAGCAGCAAAGGATCTCCCCTACCTGTGCATGTCTTCAGAAAGCCAGATGCTGGCCACTGGTGCCATCAGCTCCTCTAGGAACATCTTCTGACGCTCATAGTTCTTGAATTGGTTGCTAATAAGAACCAGGGCTTCCATGAGGGTACACTTCTCCATTTGTGTCAGGAGTAGCTCATTGGAGAGGAGTTGTTTCACATGGTTATAAAGCATGTCAAAATTAGGCTGCAGATCACAAAGGAAAAAATATACTAATTTTCAGGGAGAGATGAGTCACTCGAGGAAGCTGAAAGGAAAACCAAGGCATTCATTCCCAAAAAGGTCAGGTCTATAAGACTGTCCTTAGTGGTTTAGCTTCAGGGTTCTTTAGTTTGGGCAAATAAGGCAATTTAGGCAGAAGGTGGCTGTCTTGAGTATTTCGGTAACTGCAATTTCCCATAGTGGGAAAACAATTTATCTTTTTTCTACATCAACTTTTACAGTATGCTCACAAAGGTCAGTTTGTTTTATACACACATACATACACATACTCTCACACAACACTGCTATGTGTTCAGAAGAGAAATTTATGGTGAATTTGTAATTTGGAGTAGTGCTAAATTTATTCTAAAAACCATTCAAAAAATATTGGGGTTCACATCTGGCTTCTCTCAAGATTAGGCACATCATTTGCCAGTAGTAGTTAAGAACATTACATAGTACAGTAAAGAGGTGTACACCGATGGGAAAAATTTGGTTGCATCTATATGGAAGACAACTATTTATTTTGAGGAAATATTTTGCATTTTTAACTCTCTACTAAGTAGAAGACACCAATTGAAGAATGCTTATCTTAAGCAATGACATAGTTCCCAGTTTTCCATTTACGTGAGGTAAAAATAAAAATGAATTTACAAAAAAAAAAAGAAAACAAAACACACCAAACTTGACAGGTCTCAGTGACTACTTGGCCAAATCCAGTGGCTTACCAGTGCAAGATGGGGGTAGTCTCGACATATCTTGATGATGGAGGAACAAGCATGTCTTCTCACGTTCCTCACTGCCCGGGTTCTGGGGGCCTAGGAAGAAATATTCAACAAATGTGGAGCCACTTTTAATACAACTTACAGATGTTGCCTATTACTATGTAAATACCTCCTCCAGAGCAAATTCACAGTCACATGTTACAACTATGTAAAATATGAGTATAAAGACATGACATTTATAGCCACCATGAATCCATATTTACTGTTTACCCTAGGGTATCTCTAGTACAAAATACTTTATCATATGACCATCTCTTGCCTTCACTTACCCTTTCTACAAAAAAAAAAATCTAAACTAAGTGTTGGGTATTTATACTTTTGCTCTCAAGAATTGGTTGGTTGAATTAATGGTCTTACCTTACTTTCTTCAACAGTTTCAAAAGTGACAGATGAAAATAGCTAAGGGGAAGGAGAAAAAGGTCACTCATCAGTAACAACTCCCTAAAGTTTTTTTAAAACAGTAGTTATAAAGTTTCCAACTAAAAATCCCCAAAGTGTTACAATATGGCTACAAAAGGCTTTCAATTAGTATTACACAGTTTTGGGTGTTTGTTTTCTTGGTTAAGTAGGAGGGCTTGAAATTTACAATTTCACCATCAAACATTTTACAAAGATAAAAGGCCACAGAACCCCAGAACAACCCTTGTCATCATGCAAACATTCAGCTGTAGTAATGCCTCTTCCTTCTCTACTTTTTATTAAAAGTTAAGTGATCTATCTTCCCTAACTCCACTGCATAACTTCCCATTTACTCTTTAACCCAATGCAATATGACTGCTGCGGACTAACACTCTAAAAAAGGTCTAAAAGAGAAACCTAATAAACATTCTCCAGTTAAGAAAATTTCAGTTGCAACAAAAGAGTCCACATTTTTGAAGTTATACTGGTCTTTGTCATACAACATTTTCTCTACTTCTCTGGCTTTTTTCCTACTTTGGAGTTTCTTTTTAAGATTTTATTTACTTTTTTTTGGAGCAGGGGAAGGGAAAGAGGAAGAGAGGGAGAACATCAATGTGTGAGAGATACATCTATCAGTTGCCTCTCACACACCCCCCACTGGGGACCTGGCCCACAATCCAGGCATGTGCTCTGACTGGGAATTGAACTGGCAACCTTTTGGTTTGCAGGCCAGCGCTCAATGGAATGAACCACACCAGCCAGGGTTCCTTTGGGGCTTCTTATTCTTTGCTCCCTTCCCCTCAATGGTAGTGATCTCCAGGGTTCCCTGCTTGAGCCACCTAATTCTACTGATCCTCTTCCCTAGGGCTTCACCTCTGTTCTTGACACTTCCATGATGATGCTGCCTTAAGTTTATCTTGTAATAAAAACTTATAAGTTTTCTAAAGTCTAGACCTTTAACCTCAAATAGCCAATGTATTGCGAGGTATCTCCGCAAATATTGTATATATACTTCAAACACAGTATTCTAAAACAAAACTCACTCCCTTTTCTTCCATACTCCTACACTACCTAATGATCTGCTATTTGCCCTCAGGTGGCACTCTACTACTCACCTAGTCACCTACACTGGAAACTTCTAACCCCTCTCACAATCCCCTCTCAGACTGACAGCATGCTCTGATACCCTCTCAGGGGTGTCCAACCTTTTGGCATCTCTGGGCCACAATGGAAGAAGAGTTGTCTTGGGTCACACATGAAATATATAGACACTAATGAAAACTGATGAGCAAAAAAAAAAGGTTTTAAGTAAATTTACGACTTTTTGTTGGGCTGCATGTAGCCCATGAACCGTGGATTGGACACCCCTGCTTCTTTTCCATTGCTCAGTGTACATGTCTATTAATTGCAATGCCACACTGGTACACTTGGTTACATGACTTTCTTCCCAGAGTGCTCCTAAAGGATAATGCTTTTTTAAAAAATAATATTGTGGTGCTTGATCCACAATAAGTATGAGTAAATATCTGATAAATGAATAAATGACTATCAGCTTATCTCACACTTCCAAAAGCAATTACATGTATTAGTTTAGAAATGCCAAATTGTTTACAAAGCAGTTGAAATTTACCTTAGAAAAGACCTGGGGCAGGAACTCTGGTCTGTAGGTGACAAACGGAAAGAGTGCTGAGACATCAGTGAGAACACAAGACAGAATGAGAGGGTCTTTAGTGTCAAAGTTCAGGACCATCTGCAATAGCTCTAGTCCATCATTAACAGGGATTTCCTGTAATACAGAGACGAAAAGGCAGTTGACATGGCTGATAACTTTTCCTTTGGACTACAGTTTGCAAATGTATAACATAGTTGCCACATATGTATGGTCTTACGTACTGCTTTTTAACTCTTAAATTCGAAGCATTACTCCATGTTATGAAAATTTTTCATATATGCTAAAGATACTATATCTCCTTCTACCAGAAATTGAGATTATTTTTAGTTCTTTTTCATTAGTATATAATGCTAACACACATCTTTGCAAAAATAAATTTGGCTACATTTTCAGTGATTTCATTCGAATAAGAGATTTTCAGGATTGGTTAGAATCACTGGGTCAAAAGGTATACATATATTTAACTCAAGCTGCTTTTCTTCTTTACAGGTTTTATCAATTGACTCTTTTTTAAAAAAATTATTGATTGATTTTACAGAGACAGGTAGAGATACAGAAATACAGACAGAGATAGACAGATAGACAGAAACATCGATTTGTTGTTCCACTTATTTATGCATTCATTGGTTGATTCTTTTATGTGCTCTGACTGGGGATGGAACCCACAACCTAGGCATATTGGGATAACACTCTAACCAACTGAACTACCTGGTCAGGGCACCAACTGATTCTTAATCCATTAACGTGCCTTTCTTTTTTTTCTTTTTTTTTTTTTTCTTCAATTTACTAGTTTTTTTTTTAAAGATTTTATTTATTTATTTTTAGAGAGGGAAGTGGGGGAGAGAGAGAGAGAGAGAGAGAGAGAGAGAGAGAGGGAGGGAGAGAGAGAGAGAGAGAGAGAGGGAGGGGCGGAGAGAGAGAGAGAGAGAAACATCAATGTGCGGTTGCTGGGGGTTATGGCCTGCAACCCAGGCATGTACCCTGGCTGGGAATCGAACCTGGGACACTTTGGTTCCCAGCCCGTGCTCCATCCACTGAGCTACGCCAGCCAGGGCTAACGTGCCTTTCTTATCATGTTCTCGGCAGCACTGAGTTTATTCCCTAAAATTTGTACTTATTTAAAAGTAAAAAAAAAAAAAAGAGCTTACTTAAATTTGCATTTCTTCCATTATAAATGAGGTTTTTTTCACATTTATCAACTATTTTAGTTTCTATTCTATATATTATCTGAACACATCTTTTCTCTATTTCTCCACTGGATTCCAATGTTTTTATCAATTTATATAAACCTCTTACTGTGAAATATTCCAGGCATTTAAAATAGTATAAATAATACTTTAATGACCCTCCATACAACTTTGAGAAGTACAATGTTACTGATGGTTGTTGTTTTGTACACATAATCTCATTTTCAGCCACCACCCTGAATTTGGTTGTTCATAATTTCAAATTCCTTCTATTCAGATTTCTGTATATTTTTACCCCAAATGTACATAGTCCTAATTACAGTATTATATATTCACTTTTGTAGCTTGCTGTTTTAGGTCAACATATGTTTATCAGAATTATCCCTATTCATTGTATAAGTCTAGTTAATTTTCACTGGTCTATGATAAATATATTACAATCTATTCTATATCATATACTGGTGGATATTAAGTATTTTTCTTGGCTTAACACACAAGGCCTCTATATTGGTCACTCAGTACACATGTGGGATTTCTCCTGAGTCCAGACTTAGGAGTAGAGTTGCTAGGTTGTAGGGTTATGTGTCAACTAAATATTGCCAAATTCTCCTTCAAAGTTGTGATATTAACTGTGCTCTGTAAGTGATGATTAAGAGATAGGCTATTTAAAAAAAATTCTTAGTTGAGGACAACTTTTTCATAGCTTTTTAGAGAGAGGGGAAGGGAGAGAGGTAGAGAGAGAGACATGATTGATTGCCTTCTCTTATGTGCCCCAGCTGGGGACCAAACCTGCAACCTGGGTATGTGCCCTGACCAGCAATCAAACGCACAACATTTTCATCCACAGGATGCCAATCCAACCAACTGAACCATACTGGCTAGGGCAAGAGATAAGCCTTTTAGAGGAAGAATATCAACCCCATCCATACTTATTGCAAATACTGTTTCAGGTTTGACTTTTAAAAGCTTATTTTATAAGTTAAACATATGCAGTTAAAGCCATTAATTTTTTTGTGATTACTTTCATTGTTTTTCAATTTTTAGGAAACCTTCCCTAAACAGTTGACTTTCCCTAATGTTATTTATTAAATGATCCAATCCTTCTCATTCCTTGTATATGCTCCGGGTTGTTTCGGGGCTACTTTACTCCACTGAACTAATGCCAGTCCCACACTGCATTAAAATACTGTAGCTTTACATTTTACTATCTAAGGCAAATCAATCTTCATCTTCTTCAAAATGAGATTTCTCTCCTCCAAAGCTCTTCCCTACATTAATTCACTGCTAAAGCTACTCCAGTAGGGTTCTACCCAATGTTCTTGGATCCACTCTACTGGAAATACAAGCTCAGCTAATGCCACTATGGACAAGATGAGTAGTTTTTCAACCTTTTTAGCCAAAGAAGCTCACATAATAAAAGTTGATCTGCTCTGACTGACCAAGGGTGAGAGTGGGGATTGAGGGCAGAAGCTAGGCAGTCTGTAAAACCATTAGATGTAGGTAATACTCTGCCAAGTCAGAAATTGATGGCAACATGTGGGAGTGCACCAAGCTGAGATCTGTCACTTGCACACTCCTGAGACATACAATTGTTACAGCTTCATTAAACAAGCAGGTGAATAATTTAATAGTATTTTCAAACATTCATCTCTCTGGATTAGGAACGCTCATTCTGACGCATTTGCTTTTCATGGGGGAAAAAAAGGTCATAGAGTCAGGTTTACTTGAAGTCATTGACATGCCTAAATACTACCATCTAGGATTCTCCTGAAGAAAAAAGAATTTATTGCTATTTGTTTTTCTCCCTACCAGTGGTTATGAATCTTACCAAATTTATAATTGCTATGTAGCCCACATCTTTCTGATATATACATTCCAAACATTTTTTTTTGTATTTTTTAACCAACTGGTATTTGACCAAATACCATCATATTCAAGGACATACTGTAAAATCCAACATACAACCAACCAGGTACTCCCCTCTCCCCTGCCCCGGGACTACCAGTCCTTTCATCAACTTAAAAACAAGTGCTTGACAAACCCTGACCATTTCTTTCTCCTGCCTTCAAGCAGGATTATACCCACATATCTGGACCAACTTCAAGATGTCTAATTTAAAATGCCAGGCAAGGAAACAGCAGGGCCATTACCATTGATTTAATAAAGGGCTTTCTTCATCTGCCATACTTAGTAATATAAGTCCCATCTAAACTTAAAACATGACTAACATAGTAAAAATACAGGATCCAAGTAGGATTTCCCACCTACATTTTGGAAAAAACTCAGAATGTCATCATTTCAAACTGAAATGAATATAAAAACAGATGAAGTTAATAACCTTGAAATTTAATTTGTTAGTATGCACTTGTAAGAAAAAAAGAAACAATATCCCCCTCTTCTTCAAGAGACTTAGTTTCTTTCTACAACTAACCCAGAATACATTAAAATGTAATTAACACCAAATGAACAATAGTCATTTTAATTTAATTAACATAATTAATACATACAGTATGTACTATTATCTAATTCATTATAGCTTTACCTAAGGTAATGTTATAAGGGGGTGACAGGTGACATGAAGTATAGAAAAACCAGAACTATTTATTTAGTTATTCAGAGAAGAAAGCCACTAATCATCCAAAATGAATATTCTGGTCTATCTGCCATACACTGAAAAAGAGGCTTAATGGCAAGTATCTCAAGATTCTCCAATTTGAGGTTTGGAATAGTTATTCTACCTGTGGTTCAGTGTACTATCAGCTCATCTGATAAATACTGCCCCTTCATATGATGAATATCAGCCCCTTAAGATGAATACTAAACATTGTAGGGCTGAGAGTCAGACAGGCCTGAGTTAGCTCTGATACTTACAAGCCATGGAATTTGAGTATGCTATTTAACCTTTCTGAATCCCATTTTCTTCTTCTGTAAGATGCACATCCACAGATTTCCTATCTCTCTATTAGTTTTCAAAAGATCAAAATCATTACACAATCAGCATTGGAAAGAGTTACTTACTTCTTTATCTAGTGTTCGAAACATCTGGTTGATTACACTTTCCAAAAAAAAGGTCATGGCTTCCCACTGCACAAATGAAGGTGAGAAGATGGAGCAGAGGCCACCTTCCCCAGTTCCAGCTGTAAGAAAACAGGGATATAAAACATTCTCACACACATCAACACTGTAGGTAGGATCACAAAGACACAGAAAGACAATGGGGCCTTAGAGACTACTTGGTAATTTCACAGTTAAAGGTACTAAAATAATCTAACCCCTCGGCTTGGGAAAAGAACAAAATGGAAAAGGAGTCTCTATTCTGCTTCCACCTCTTACAATGAGCTGTCTGAATTCAGCTCTGTAAGCCTTATCTATAAAACCATTTTGAGTACTGAGTAAGAATATACAAGTAAGCATCAAAAACAGTGCTTGGCCAATTAGAGGCAATTGATAAATATTAAGTTCTCCTTTCCTTCTTTATAATCTGTCCATGAGAATCTGAATAATTAAGATATTTGAGTGTCTTTGGGACTTCTGGCTAATATGGAGGTGTAGGTAGACACACTGTGCCTCCTTGCACAACCAAAATAAGGCCAACAAAAATTTAGAAGAAAAAAAAACCCAAACAACAACCAGTACTGACAGAAAATTGAACTGTATGGAAGTTTGACAACCAAGGAGTTAAAGGTCCCAGCATGGGGAAATAAAGCTTCAAAACACAAACTGAAAACACCTGTGGGGGTTGAGGGGCTGGGAGAAACTCCCAGCCTCACAGGGGAGTTCATGGGAGAGACCCACAGGGTCCCAGAATGTACACAAACCCACCCACAAGGGAATTGGCACCAGAAAGGCCCAATTTGCTTGTGGAAAGCGGGGGGTGTGACTGAAATCCAGCAGAGAACACAGCAAGCGCTCTTGTTCCCCAAATACAGCATCACAACACAGCAACTGGGTTGCCACACCCTGGTAAACACCTAAGACTCCACCCCTCACTACATAACAGGCGCTGTCAAGCTAAAAAAAAAATGGCCCAAACGAAAGAACAGATCAAAGCATCAGAAAAATACAACTAAGCGACGAAGAGATAGCCAGCCTATCAGATACACAGGTCAAAGCACTGGTGGTCAGGATGCTCACAGAGTTGGTTGAATCTGTTCAAAAATTAGATGAAAAAACGAAGGCTACATAAAGTGAAATAAAGGAAAAGGTACAGGGAACCAACAGTGATGGGAAGGAAACTGGGACTCAAATCAATGGTGTGGACCAGAAGGAAGAAAGAAACAACCAAATAGAAAAGAATGAAGAAATAAGAATTCAAAAAAATGAGGAGAGGCTTAGGAACCTCCAGGACATCTTTAAACATTCCAACATCTGAATTATAGGGGTACCAGAAGAAGAAGAGGAAGGGCAACAAGTGGAAAAGTTATTTGAACAAATTATAAAGGAGAACTTCCCCAATCTGGCAAAGGAAATAGACTCTGGAAGTCCAGGAAGCTCAGAGAGTCCCAAAGAAGTTGGACCTGAGGAGGAACACACCAAGGCACATCATAATTACATTAACCAAGATAAAAATGAAGGAGAGAATCCTAAAAGCAGCAAGAAATAAGGAGACAGTTACCTACAAAGGAGTTCTCATCAGACTGTTAGCTGATTTCTCAAAAGAGACCTTACAGGCAAGAAGGGGCTGGAAAGAAGTATTCCAAGTCATAAAAGGCAAGGACCTACATCCAAGATTGCTCTATCCAGCAAAGCTTTCATTTAGAATGGAAGGGCAGATAAAGTGCTTCTCAGAAAAGGTCAAGTTCAAGGAGTTCATCATCACCAAACCCTTATTATATGAAATGTTAAAGGGACTTATCTAAGAAAAAGAAGATAAAAAACATGTATAGTAAGATGACAGCACATTCACAATTATGAAGAACCACACCTAAAACAAAAACAAAAACAAACTAAGCAATCAACTAGAACAGGAACAGAACAACAGAAATGGAGATCACATGAAGGGTTATCAACAGGGGAGTGGGAGGAGGAGGGGGGGAAAGGTACAGAGAATAAGTAGCATAGATGGTAGGTAGAAAATAGATAGAGGGAGGGTAAGAATAGTATGGGAAATGTAGAAGCTAAAGAACTTATAAGTGTGACACTTGGACATGAACTAAAGGGGGGGAACATGGGTGGTAGAAGGTGTGCAGGGTGGAGGGGAGTGAAGAGGGGGAAATGGGACAACTGTAATAGCATTATCAGTAAAATATGTTTTAAAAAAGATATTTGAGACCATAAATAATCCTTCCAACAAAAAACTGACATAAGATACAAAATGCTGCTTCACATCCAATAGCTTCACATCCTCAGGACAATTGCAAAGGCTGTGTCTAGAGAACTGTGACACCCTCCAAGATCACAAGTATCATCAAGCCACATCACTCAAACAGCAAGGCACAGGCAAAAAGAATGACAAATTACTTTTCTTGCTTCCATTAGTGTTTCCATTTACTAGCTTCATCTAAGTGCAAATATGGAGCCTCTGCAAACATTCACATTACTAGACACCAAGAACCTTCAGAGTCAATGGTGAATATGTAAAACTGAATGCTAAATCCCTTGATTGTCAAGTAACTAATGTACTCAGTAGCTGACCATTAATATGGGCCTTTTTTAAAGCAGTGATTTACAACTCTCTCCAGCTGTGTAAATCGCTGTCATTCATAGCATGCATTAAGGACAGACAGAAGATATGGAGAACAGAGAATTTACCTTGTTTATGCATTTGGGTAGAGGAGGGTAATTTTGATTTTACATAAAGTGGCATTTTTCCAAAGGCTTTGAGGCAGCTGAGTGGGAAGCCCTTGTTCTGCTCCTGTTATGCCTAACAAGACATTCCTTCTGAGTTTAGGAATGGTGCTACACAAAGCTTGGTCGAAAGCTTTAAAAAGTTAAGTACAGATATGCAATCTAAGAGAGTACCTGAAGTGAAGTAATAAAATTAACAATAAACAATTAATTGATTATGTTAAAAAGGAAAAATGAAAGCAAAACTGAACATAGATTTACTCTAATTTAAACAGATAAAAAATTTGGTGTTACTTGCTTTCTCTGTGTGCAAATGAAAACACTGGGACTGGTCAGTGAGCGAATATATTTTTGAATACTATTAGCATACTGTTCTGAAGTATGGTTTAGGAGATTTACTTTCTATGTACAGTTTTGATACAATATTTCACTAATGTTCAGACATTAAGAAAAAAAACTTACGGTTTATTGATCCAGTATCAACAGAAGTTGACAGCTGATATTTTAGCCATTCCCCAGCCATCTGGAAGCTAGTCTTGGGATCCAAACGACATGCTAACCTCATTACCTCTCCCTGTTGGGCCCGGGAAGCTGCCAAGAGCAAGACAACTCTGGTAACTGGTATATAATAGGTACTTAGTTAATGTTCATTCATTTATCTATCCCAGGGGAAAATTTTTAAAGAAACTGTTTTGCAGACGCACTCTTTGAATGTAACAGTATTCAGTAAAGTTTTGTTAACAAATCCAGACATTTTAAAAAATGATCTCTGGAAATTGCCCTATAAACTAGATCCTATAAGTGGCAAACTAAAAATGGTCTCCCATTTCTGTTGGAATTAAAAGTACAGGGTTGTACAGATATAAAAATGGTATGACTGCTGTGGAAAACAGCAGTCTGGCAGTTTCTGAAATCATTAAACATGAAATTAACATATGATCCAGTAATTCCCTTCCTAGGCATACACCCAAGAGAAATAAAAACACATGTATACTAAAAAACTTGTATTCCAGTGGCATAGCAGCATTATTCTATATAGCCAAAAAGTAGAAACAACTCAAATATGCATCAATTTATGAATGGATGAATAAAATATATATATCCATACAATGAAACATTGGTAATAAAAAGAAATGAAGTACTGATACACGCTTCATCATAGATGAATATTAAAAACATTATGCTAAGTAAAAGAAAGTAGTTACAAAAATAATACATTGTATAATTTCACTTATATGAAATGTTCAGAATATGGAAATAGAAAGTGAATTAGTGATTGCCCAAGGCTGGGAAGGAAGAGGGGACTGGGAGCTGACTGTTAAAGGGTGCAGCCTTTCTCAGGGTCATAAAAATGTCCTAAAATTGTGGTGATGGTTGTACAACTATGAAAATACTGAAAAACACTGAATTGTATACTACAAATGGATAAACTGTATGGTAAATGAATTAAATCTCAATAAAGCTGACATAAAAAAAAAGGGAAACCAGGCTACAGAAACCCAGAACATAATTAGAATGAGGTTACAGGAGCTTTTCTTTTCTTTCTTAGAATACCCACATGATAAGACGGCATTTAATCTTGAGTATTGAAAAAAATTCAAGACTTACATACAATTACTATCTTCTAAAAATTAATGTCCAAAGGCAGTCTGTGTGTGTGTGTGTGTGTGAGAGAGAGAGAGAGCAAGAGAGAGAGAGAGAGAGCGCGTGCACGCAGGGTGGGGAGAGAATATGCTAGGCTTTTGAAATAAGTGCAATCTCAGCACCCTCTGCAATGTGAAACTAGAGCTTACATAGACTGCTGTCCGAATTTGGGCCTCTTGAATATAGAACCCCAGGGGTATGCACCATGATTCACTAGACACATTCTGAGACTGCTGGGAGAAATTCCGGGTCACTTACAGTTGAAGAAAGCATTGAAGTCCTCATCACTGTCAAAATCAAATCGAGAATATTCACAGCTAGGGCTATCTGTTTTAGAAGGAAAGCCCATCTGGAAAGAGAAAGATAGTTGGGGAAAGGGATGAAAAGTGACCTACCAAGAGTCTTGAACTGCAGGAACTCAAGCACTAAGAAGAGTTAGGGTTTACATGAGATATTTTATGACAAATAACTGCTCTGGTCCTTCAGCCACGTGAGGACACAATGAGATGGCCACTATGAACCAGGAAGTGGGTTCTCATCAGACCTGAGTCTGTCAGCCCCTTGACCTTTGACTTGCAGCCTCCAGAACTGTGAGAAATAAATGTTTATTAAATAAATAAATAAATAAATAAATAAATGCTTCTGTTCTATCCCAAGTCCACAATTTGCTACTAGTTCCAATAGGCCTAAGAGTGGTAGAAAAGAGACCACTTTTATTTGACACTTTTCCAGATTCCTCAGGGAGCATTTAAATGCTGGAATTTCCTGGCTGGCGTAGCTCAGTGGATTGAGCGCGGGCTGGGAACCAAAGTGTCCCAGGTTCGATTCCCAGCCAGGGTACATTCCTGGGTTGCAGGCCATAACCCCCAGCAACTGCACATTGATATCTCTCTCTCCCTCTCTCTCTCTCTCTCTCCCTCCCTAAAAATAAATAAATAAATAAATCTTAAATAAATAAATAAATAAATAAATAAATGCTGGAATTTGTTAAAGGTTTGAGTACAAAAATGTCCTAAGACAAAGTGCTAATACAGCATGAAATCAGTAAAAAAAGAACTGAGAACTATTTGTTTCCTTAAATGTTGAACCCTGAGAATAAGCACGGAACTTTTTATGTTTCATTCAAAAAGAAGACAACCATGGCAGACAAGTAGGACACAAGTGCTATGTGTGAAGCAAATTCCTTAAGGAAATAAGGGGACCCTTGAATGGGTCCCATTCTCTGATTTTACAAACCAAGATTAAGCATCAGTCAGCTGCAAGAGCACTTAGCAGATCTCAGGGAATATAAGCAACTCTCTACTGAGGCAGTGAGAATTTGCTTCCTCTCCCCCTCCCTTTTCATTCACCTTCCTCTCACTTGACCTTCAGAAACAACCAGATATTAATTCCTCTTGGAATCTTCATCACTCCGTCCTCCTTTCCACTTTTAACCTCTGAAAAGCAATTATCCCATTATATGGTCATGGTCATGCTCTTGCCCTATCACTCCTTTTACCTAGCATCTAGTCCAATAGGTGGTATATAAGTGCTCCAAGATAGAAAGAATAGATATAATAATCAGGACTGCTTTCTTCTTGAAGAATAAGAGAATATACTCAAAGATATTCTCTTATTCTCAAAGATATTAGTGACCAAGATAAAGTTGGCAATGATGTCAATCTAAGTCTTATTATGTGTATTCATCTACATTTCACATGTTTAGATTCTCAGTGCATACCTTGACCAAGTTTGTCATAGAAGCGCGAAGATATTTTGGTATTATTGCTAATAGCAAAGGGTCACGGGATAGGATCTCATGCCGGAAAAGGGCTCCCCAAGTCATCTGAGTTGAAGAACGTAGAAACTAGGGGGGAAAAAGAAAAGTAAAATCTGCTGATTGCTGAGGGTTGGGTGTTGTCCTGCAAACTGAAAGGTGGTCAGTTTGATTTCTGGAAAGGGCACATGCCTGGGTTGTGGGCCAGGTACCCAGTTGTGGGGTATATGATAGGCAATTGAATGATATTTCTCTTGCACATTGAGTTTCTCTCCCTCTAAAAATAAATAAATAATCTTTTTAAAAAATCTGTTTACGGCCCTGGCTGGCGTAGCTCAGTGGATTGAGTGCGGGCTGCAAAGCAAAGCATCGCAGGTTCAATTCCCAGTCAGGGCACATGCCTGGGTTGGGGGATGTTTCTCTCTCTCTTTCTCCCTCTCTGGAAATAAATGAATAAAATCTTTAAAAAAAAAATCTGTTTACGGATTTGAATTTTATATAACCAGGATTGTTACTTAGCCCAGCAATTATCAACTATATTTTTTCATGGAAATAAACCACTATAATGCTTTGAACGGCCCATACTGTATACATCAGTAATGACCAACTGCTCATTATGTACCACATGTTAATGAGACAGACTGTGGGTCAGGTAAAATTCCTGGAGTGTCAGATGGAATCTACTACTTTCTCTTTTATGCAAGAAAGGTTATAGGAATCTCAGGGTGATATTACAAGAAGAATCTTGAATTGGTTGAAGTTAATTTATATTTAAAATATCTTTAGTAGCAAATCACCTGGGACATACCTCACATCTGACTGAGCATTATCAAAAGGATATTACTGAAGGGGAAAAGCTAATGACCCTGATGACGCAATCCTGGTTCAGGAAGACCATTCAGCAATACTAGTAATGAAATGATACTCTGGCTATTTTCTAGGGCCTTAAGAGTTGCATTTTATATATGAGCTGCTAATTACTTCAGGCCATAGTGCTTGGTTTTGGCTTACCTAACTAAAATTTTTGAAAAGTTACCTGCATAAAATTTACCTGACTTGGATGCGTTGTGAAAGCAAGAAAAGATTCCAGGTATTTCCCGAAGTTTGCTGGTGTTTCTACATTAGAATCCACACCCTGTTGGACAAAAAGTCCATTACATTAATGATACTGATTAGGGGAGGGAAGTGGGAAGAGTGGAATAACAAATACAGATACCTTAAACATACAAAAATTTTAGTTTTGAAATGACTACGTACTTCCTGTGGTCTGAGGAAGACCTTACTTCAGGGCTTAAAAATGGGAAAGCCACTTTACCTCCTTAATTATCATAATTAAAACCCATTCTGTTGTCAAATAGTAAAATAAAAAACAGTATTCATTTCAGAAATCACAGAGAGAAGAAATCCGTATTTCTTTATATCTGGTCTATTCACATCTCTGTGACCCATTAAATAACCACTCAACGTTATATCTTATGTCTGAAACTCTATCTTCTAACTATTCAAGCCACCATAAAAAAGACATAATATCAAATATAAATATCTGTATCAGTATCCTATCTTTCAATTTGTAAGACTGAGTATTAAATATTTCCTTAAAGATAGGTATTTATAGGTAAATCAGAATTAAGTTTTCTTTTATGATCCAATAATAGATCCTTTAGATTTATGGAAGAGGTTCTTTATTCAAATTCATAATGTTTCATAATCTAATAGGACTTTCAGAAATGGTACACTCAGCAGACTGATGTTTTACAAAACATCACAAGAATACCAACATTGACTTTATGGCGTAACATATATGGATGTTTGCTACTGACATTAATAACTGACCTGTTAAAAGAAATTTATATCATTTAAACTCTGTTAAAAGAATTTAATCTGTAGAACCACATGAAATAATCTGCAGGGCAATGCTCCATGAAGCTAACATCAATGGCATGTATCAGCCCTAATACAAATAAAACTTTCTAAACGCTCCCCTCAAACAGTCCTGAAACGCTCCAGAAATTAAGTACTCACCAGCAATGCGCAGAGCTGATTGCCCAGAGCACACAGCACCTGACAGAGTCTCTTCAGGAAAACATAGTGTTTTTCTACCAAGCCTCCTCCATCAGCAGTCCTGTAAGATGAAAAAATAGTGTGATTAGTTGCACATCAAGAGAACCAAAGGGATTCCCAACAATTGGAAATGTATGTGGTCTGTGCTAAACATTCAAATTTGTTATTAAAGTTAAAAACAAAACTACCAAAAAAAGTCCCTCCAAAACTGAAAGATGGATGAAGAATAGTATTCAATGCAGTCTCATCCCTTAAGACACACTAATTTGGGGCATTATACGGTCCTTGGGTATTCTAGAGTAGTAACACGAACTCTGAGCATGACTCCAGACAATAATGTATATACTTATATATTTTAAAAAGCTGCCCAAAGTAGCTTTGGTTGCTCCCTAGGTATTGGTTGATAACTAGGGAGAACTTAGGAGAGATCCCTAGGGGAGCATGTGTAACATTTTCTTATATCACAACAAAATTAAAAGGACTATAATCAAGAGAATGAAAAGAGAAGATACAGACTGAAAGAAAATATTTGTAAAAGACACATCTGATAAAGAGCTATTTATCCAAAATATACAATAAACTCTTAAAACTCTATAGTGAGAAAATAACCCAACTAAAAAATGGGCTAAAGATATCTCCTCAAATACACAGATAGCAACTACACATATGAAAAGATGCTCTACAGACTTCCAGTCAAGATGGCAGCATAGGTAAACACGGCTCACCTCCTCACACAACCACATCAAAATGACAACTAAATTATAGAACAACCGTCACTCAGAACTGTCAGAAATTGAGTTGAATGGAAGCCTGACAACTACAGAATTAAAGAGACCACTTGCATCCAGACTGGTAGGAGGGGTAGAGAGGCTGAATAAGCTGGTCCCACATCCACATGTGCTGGATAAAAATTCGGGAGGTATGTCTGGGAAGCGACAAGTCCCAGCCCCACACCAGGCCACAGCCCAGGGTTCCAGTGCCAGGAAGTTAAGTCCTCATAACTTCTGGCTGCAAAAACCAGCAGGGATTGGTCAGTGGAAGAAACTGCTGGAGCTCCAAGCAGTTCTTCTTAAAGAACCCACACACAGACTCACATACTCAGACTCACTCCTTCTGAGCTCTAGCAACAAGCTAGCAGCTTGAAAAGCACTAGTGGCATATGGGAAGGAACTGAAGTGTCTGGCATCAAGGCAAGAGCTGGGGAACAGCTTTCCCCCAGACAGAAAGGCAGGCAGAGGCCATTATACCTTTTCTGAACCCTCCGCCCCACAGAGGCATAGAGCTGGCAGGCTGCTATGTCTGAGACTTTATTAAACTGGCTAACACTATTTACCCCACCTTGGATATCCCAAGGAACTATCACACCAAACTTACTACTGTCAACAGTTGCTTTTCCATATGAGTGGCTGGTCTTGGCTCAGGCTTCACAACTTCCTAAATCCTCTCAAACAAGTAAAGCTGGTGTCAGTGCGCCCTCAGCTCTATATAGCTAGCTAATTGGCCCCAGGCATGGTACTAGCAGCAGTTGGCTGCTAGATGCACAGCTTGGCTTCAACTGGGAATCTCCAAGCCCAGCACAAGTAGTAGCCATCTCAGATTGCTTTATAGTTTAGGCAGGGTAGCCCCAGCAAAACACAGGCTGGGGTGGACCTTGGCCTGCACCACCCAGGAAACTCCAGGGCCTGACCACCCACTGGACAGCCATAGACCACATCAGAGCACCACCATGCTACTATGCACAGGTGATCCTCCACACAGGGCAGAGGTTGGTGGTCTGTGGTCATAGCCAGTCCTTGCAGCTGACTGGAAGGTAAATCCCTCCCATTGACCTGCCAACAGCATGAAGGACACACCTCAAGTACCCAGACTGGATGAGAGGAGAGGCTGTGCCACTGTACCCTACAGGACACTTACATTAGGCCACACTAATAAGACATGGAATCGAAGCAGCTCTAAATAGAAACAATCACAGGGAGACAAAGAAATACGGCTCATATGAAAAACAGATCAAAACTCCAGAAAAAGAACTAAATAAAATGGAGATAAGCAATCTATCAGATGCAGAGTTCAAAACACTGGTTATGAGGATGCTCAAGGAACTTAGCAAGGACCTCAACAGCATAAAAAAGATCCAGTCAGAAACAAAGGACACACTAATTGAAATAAGAAACAAATTTACAGGGAAACAATAAATAGTAGAGTGAATGAAGCCAAGTCAAATCAATGATTGGGAATGTTAGGAAATAAAAAACCAACCAATCAGAACAAGAAGAAAAAGGAATCAAAAAACAAACAAAAAACGAGGATAGCATAAACAGCCTCTAGGACAACTTCCAGAGGTCCAACATTTGCATCACAGAGATGCCAGAAGGAGAAGAGAAAGAGCAAGAAATTGCAAATCTGTTTGAAAAAATAATGCAAGAAAACTTCCTTAATTTGGTGAAGGAAACAGACATGCAAGTCCAGGAAGCACACCGAGTCCCACAAGATGGATGTAAAAAGGCCCACTTCAAGGCACATCATAACTAATATGCCAAAAGTTAAAGATAAAGAAAGAATCTTAAAAGCAGCAAGAAAAAAGCAGTTAGTTACAAGGAGGGGAGTTCCCATAAGACGGTCAGCTGATTTCTCAAAAGAAACTTTGCAGGTTAGAAAGGATTGGCAAGAAATATTTAAAGTCATGAAAAGCAGGGACCTACAGCCAAGGTTGCGTTATCCAGCAAAACTATCATTTAGAATGGAAGGGCAGGTAAAGAGCTTCCCAGACAAAGGAGTTCATCATCACCAAACCATAATTATATGAAATGTTAAAGGGACTCATTTAAGATAAAGAAGATGATCAGAGCGATAACAATAAAATGGCAATAAATACATATCTATCAATGACTGAATCTAAAAAACAAACTAAGGCCCTGGCTGGCGTAGCTCAGTGGATTGAGCACGGGCTGGGAACCAAAGTGTCCCAGGTTCGATTCCCAGCCAGGGTACATTCCTGGGTTGCAGGCCATAACCCCCAGCAACCGCACATTGATGTTTCTCTCTCTCTCTCTCTATCTCCCTCCCTTCCCTCTCTAAAAAATAAATAAATAAATAAAAAATAAATAAAAAACAAACTAAGCAAACAAGAAGAACAGAGGCAGAATCCAGACACATGGATCCTGAGAGTGTTTTGATGGTTGCCAGATAGGTAATGAGTGTAGAGGAATGAGTGAAGAGGCAAGGGGATTACGAAGTACAAATAGTTACAGAATAGCCATGAGGATGTTAAGTACAGTATAGGAAATGGAGTAGTTCAGGAATGGAGCAGCCAAAGAGCTTACAAGCATAACCCACGGGCATGAACAATGGTGTGGGGACTGCCTAAAGCAGTGGGGGCGCTGGGTGAAGAGTGGCAAAGGGGGGAAAACTGGGACAATTGTAGTAGCACAATCAATAAAACATAGTTTTTAAAAAAGGAATAAAAGATGCTTCACAGGTCATCAGAGAAATGCAAATTAAAACAACAAAACACTGCACAACTATTAGAATGGTCAAAATCCAACAATGAAAACACCAAATGCTGTCAAGAATGTGGAGCAATAGAAAATCATTGTTATTGAGAAGGTACACCCACTCTGGAAGACAGTTTAATCCAGCAATCACCCCTCCTAGGTTTTACCCAAAGGAGCTGAAAATCTGTGTTCACACAAAAGCCTGCATGCTTATAGCATGTTAAACTTGGATGTTTATAGCCGTTTTATTCATAATCCACAAAACTTGGAAGCAACCAAGTGTCCTTTGATAGGTGAATGGATAAATAGAACCTGGTACATCTAGACAATGGGATATCATTCAGTGCTAATAATCTATAGAACATAAAACACCAAGAGTAAACCCTAAGGTAAACTATGGAATTTGGATGATTTTATGTGTCAATGTAGGTTCATCAGTTCTAACAAAGGTACCACCCTGGACAGTAATGTTGATAAGGGGGGAGGCTATGCATGTGTTGAGTTAGGGGGTATATGGGAAATTGCTGTACCTTCCCCTGAACTTCACTGTGGACCTTAAATTGCTTTAAAAAAGAAAGCCTTAAAAAAACTAATAAAAGCATAACTTTGTGCCTTATTCTCATTTAGTTTTGATTGCAATCCTTTATAATTCTTTAAATTAAAAAAACAATTATAACTTATTTAATGGCATAACTTGATAAGTTATGCTCTATCAGTTGGTTAGAGCATCATCCCCATACACCAAGGTTGCAGGTTCAATCCCTGGTAAGGGCACATACAAAAATCAATGTTTTTCTCTCTCCCTTAAATGAAATTCAACAAACAAACAAACAAACAAACAAAACCCTACTGTGGACAGCAGCCATATCAGCTGTGTTCTGGAGGTACTACAGTATAATGTAAAAAACTGGGGCCTTGCCCTGGCTGATATGTCTTAGTGGATTGAGAGCCGGCCTGAGAACCAAAGGGTCTCCAGTTCGATTTCCAGTCAGGACACATGCCTAGGTTGCAGGCCAGGTCCCCAGTAAGGGGTGTGCAAGAGGCAACCACACACTGATGTTTCTCTTCCTCTCTTTCTCCCTACCTTCCCCTCTCTCTAAAAATAAATAAATAAAATCTTAAAAAAAAAAAAAAAAAAGAGCTGGGGCCTTGAGCCAGCTAAGACCTAGGCTCTAACTATACTGAAGGGCAGTATGGCGTTATGATTTCCAATACAGGCTTTGGTGTCTGATTGCTTGGGTTTGAATCATAGCTTTGCTGATTAGTATCAGTCACACAAATGGAGATAGGACACCCCAGCATGAATTGTCGTGGTCTCTATGTAACTAATGGGTCTTGGAGACAGTAACTGCAGTGGCTACTCAAAGGACCTATCACTCATTTAATTAACAGGACCCCTTAAAAACAAAGCTTAAGTCTCCACAGGAAAGCCATCATAAAAGCTGTATTAGAATAAACAGCAAGGGATTTTAAGTAATACATATGTGTCTCACATATTTTCACTTGTCCTTGGGACCAAGAATCAGTGACAAGTATTGAAATGAGGGTGTCTCAACAGCTTCCACTATTTGTAAGACATGGTTCTACATGACTCCCTGGTAAAAAACACAGTATAAGGAAATGCTTTAATATTTACCAGAGCAATGGGAAGAAAACAAGCAGAAGCCATTATTTTAGAACCTTGAATATGTTTATAGGTTTTATGGACACATTTCTCATTGACCACATTGTTCCTGCTGTTTGCAAGAGCCTCAACACTTCAGGCATCAACTATTTTGATAAGGAGATCATGGAGGCATGCCTCAAGTTATATAATCAAGCCAGGCCCTGGGACAGACTCACGTCCAGATCTAAGCAGTCTAAGGCATAGTCAGTCACCAAGGTCACTAGGAGGCTTGGGGATCATCAGAAGCAGACAAAGAAAATCATGGAGACGAGCTGTCTGGAGAAAATCGGGAAAACTGTGAATGTGAATAGGTGCTGACTCAGTGGACACAACTGATTTCCAGTATAAGGTCTTCAAAAAGGTTCAAGTCCCTTTA
The DNA here is from genome assembly GCF_004126475.2 of Phyllostomus discolor. NCBI lineage: Eukaryota > Metazoa > Chordata > Mammalia > Chiroptera > Phyllostomidae > Phyllostomus > Phyllostomus discolor. The sequence goes on from NC_040906.2 coordinate 116,330,251, forward strand.
AGACTGCCTGATTCTTATTAGAAACACTGTCAACTCAGATAGGAACTTCAGATATATCTGAGCATGATATAACAAGGAATTAGAAAAAATATACAAAAGTAGATACTCACTGTGCAGCAGAGAGTATATAATGCATGGCAACATCTCCAAATAAGACCATTAAGGGCTTCCGGTCTTCCAACTTGCCCTAGACCCAATTTTGGGGAAACACAGGTAGCACAAAAACTATATTATTAAAAGCTTCCAACTACCAACATCTTCTTACCTATATAATCAAATATAGTGAGAGGCAACCAGTCGATATCAATGTTTCTCTCCCTCTCTTTCTCCCTCCCTTCCCCTGTCTAAAAAATAAGTAAATAAAATCTTTTAGACAATGTTTAAATCTTAATTTGGATAAAATTTATATTTTTAAATGTGATATGAAAGCAGATACCAAAGCAAAGTAAGTGGCATCTGAAGACAGCATTGCTGTGGGGAGAAGAGTCATGGTCCCGTTTGTTAGTAGCCATCTATGATTCTCTGACACAAACATCGAGTTTTAAAGTTTAATACTACCTTTATCTCTTAAGTGTGAAGTGCCAAGCTTCACAGCTGTTTCAAGAACCAACTAGCCTGACCAACCTCTGCATATTTTGCCAATAAATGCCTAGAATATTGGCAAACTGTTGTCCAAAGCAGTTGAAGGCAGGTAGGTAATCGGCGTCAAGTAAAAAAAAAACAAACCAAACCTTTAAGTGTTTTTCTGTCACAACATACAATTAAACGCACACAACCCTCACAGACTTCAAGGATCCAAGTCAGTTTGAAGTGGTAACTTACTTTTCTGCTGACTGCAATAAGAAGACATTCAGCGGCTCCCAGCTGAAGTTCCTGTTCATTCAGAAGCAGGCACAGCACCTCCAGGAGTTTACAGTTTTCAGCAGTGATGTGACTCATGGACACCCAGTCAATGTAGCCTGCTAGAGTGTTCAGGGCTGCCACTCCGACACGACAGTGTGCTTGAGCCTGAATAAAAGAGAAATAACTTTTTGAAAAAGTTCTAATAGACAAGGAAACAGTGGTTACACCTGAGTTCCTTCTATTTCCTAATTCTAAAAAGAAAATGATTTTTTAAAACGTACTATTGTAACAGTCACTAATAAGAAATTCAAAAGTATTTTTTTCCTCATGAACACATTCATTTCTCAAACATTGGCATTCTCAAGAAATCAATAAGACCATGTTGATATGAGTCCATCAAATTTCCTTCAAGAAATCTCAGATATTGTTAATTTTAACTCCCTTCCACCTTAGCTCAGTGATCAAATAAACCAAGGCTAAGGTCACCCTCCACTAGATGGATACATCTGCAAGCCTCAAAAAAGTCTCCTTCCAACTCCACAAAGAGCTCTTACCTTTGGGTCCTGAGCATTATCTGTATTCTGAAAGAAAAGAAGTATAAGGATCCAATGTTTTTAATGAGTAAAAGGCTATGTAATAACTTTCCATCCCCATATCAAGGCTCTCAAACAGATTCTCCAACATAGACTCAACCTTCAATCTTGGAAAGAATATACCTTTGCCAAGGACACATAACTGATATTCGCTCTAGTAAGAACAGGTTATTTTGATTTTAGCAATATGACAAGAAGTTAATATTTAAAGAGCTTACATAAATTTGTTAGAACATTCAGATCTGCAAAGACAGTTTCAAAGTACATGATTTACAAAGAAATGCAATTAAAAGATGAATAATAAATAAGGCTCAACATTGCTAGTGATGAAAGAAATACAGTTTAAAACAAAGTATTAGCACGTTTTCCAAATTAAAATAAAGACAAATTATAACTGGCAAAGATACATTGAAATGCTGTAATGTTAATGGAAAAAACAAACAAGATTAAATCAGTTCAATTTATCACCACAAATGAATGCACATATAGCAAAAACATGTACACAAAAATACTAGATGCTAAACAGATCAAAACAGTATGTTTAGTAAATGTACAATTATGACTAATTTTTATCCTTATATTCCAAATTCTGTAAAAACACTACATAATACTCACAATTTACTATTGTATAAAATTAATATTTTTCTGAGAAATTTTTGAAATTAAAATTAAGAGTAACTCCTGAAGACCATTAACAGAAAAATAATACAAGCAGGAATAACAACTTCTGAAGTACCTAAAAACTTACCATCATTAAGATCATAAAGGACGTGTTTTACAATTCCTTTTCTCAACTATTAAAACTATGTTTTTTGCCCTGGCCTGTGTGGCTCATCGTGTTGGGCATCATTCTACAAACTGAAAGGTTGCCAGTTCAATTCCTGGTCAGGGAACATGCCTGGGTTGTGGTTTGGTCCCCAGTCAAGGCGTGAACAAGATGCAACCGATCACTGTCTCTCCCTGTCTTTCTCCCTCCTTTCCCCTCTCTCTAAAATCAATCATGTCCTCGAGTGAGAAAAAAAATTTTTTTCATAAAGAACAATTATTAAGGCTTTATTATTAATAGTGATACCCATAGATGTGTAAATGGCGCAGAGATGAGTAGATCATCATCTTCCTCATCAGCATCTACTAATGCTGCCCAAGGGGGAAAAGGGATCCAAATGACAAGAGCCAAGTCCAGTCTCTATTCTCCATTCCTGCAAATTCTTCATTCCTGTTTGGGTCCTCCACACCCCTGGGGCCAGTACAGGAGCCAGATGATGGGACAGGAAAAATGAGTCTACTCATCCCATTATTGTTTGCCATTCAACTTACTCTTCAATTGGTAAGGTGAAAGGATAGAAAAAGAAAAGCAACTACAAGCAAACTGAGAAGTTCAAGGTAAAAGAGATGGTTCTTGGTGTGCTCTGGTCCTGCGCACAAGTGGGAGCCCAGTTTAACAGATGAAGGAAACTAAAACAGAGGCTACAGAAAAACACACCAGTAGGTGTTTTTAACTTTTTTTAGACTGTCACCTATCATCAGCCCTGTTCTGGCACATTGGCTAGACTTCTACAACAACTAAGTATTCATAATTTGTTCTCTATCTCCTAGGTATTAAATCTCCCAGGGAAAAATAAAAGAATACCTCCTTCACCCTCATCACATAGGTTTGGTTTTTGTTTTGCTTTTTTTAAAGAAAGAAAATTTGAGTTTACTTATTTTATTTTAAACAATTGTTTTTCTTCTTGAATGAATGAAATAATCAATCTAATGTGATCCACGCCACCAATCCAATCAGGCTTAGCTGTGGGCAAGGATTGTGAAAGTGCTGAAACTTTCTCTTCTTTCATTAAACAACACACAGCCACGTCAGTCTAACTGGTTCATATTAAAGAAGTTCAGAGAGGGAGAGAGATCCTCTCACTCCCTGAGGAGGACTGGAGATCCAGACACTGGGAACTCCAGACTAACATTCTCTGCTTGCTCCAGGCCTGTGGGATATCCATCTAATGGTTAACAGACGGGAACCAGGCCCAGAGCAGGTCTGCCTGGTGCAGACTGTATAGTGTGTGGGTTCTTGATTTCGTGATTTCACAACACAAGTCCAGGTGATCTGAGAGTACATTTATTAAACCTGGGGACAGTGAAACAAGGAAAGGCTTAGGATAAGAGAAGTTACAAGAGAGAGCCCTAGGTGGGCTGCTTGGCTCCCTGAGAAGTCAGAGAAAAGGGGGCCTTGGAGGCAGGCTCAGGGGGTCAGCCCGGGATGAACTGCTGCTGCCCACTGCTCCCCTTGTAGCAAGTCTCATTGGGCCATTAGAGTTTAGGAGATGCACGCCTGAGAGGGAAGAAAGGTGTGGGCATGCTCCCAGGAGGGAGAGCGTGCCCATGTAGGTTTTTAAATGTAAGTATTTCCTTGTTTTCTTTTGAAAAATCTCAGGGAGGTATTTTGGGCAAAAAAGTCCATTCTAGTTAGAAGAATGGGGCTTGAATTCTAACCAAACCATTTATAGGGGGTCTTGAATAATTACCCCAAGCCTTGGTTTTCCTCATCTGCAAAATGGAAACAATGTTTTCTGACTCTTAGGGTTTTGAGTATTAAATAACATAGAGAGTGTAAACAAGTACAGGGTGTGACAAAAGTAGGTATACAGTTGCTCATATGGAAAATAATACAATAACTAATAGACTTGGCAATCCCATCCAGAGACACATTTGTTGTGGTGGCACTGCACCAACCACAAGGAACACTTCACAGACAAGCTACACGGGCATTCAAGAGCAAGGCTCTTGGCTTCAAGTTCAAGTTGGCAGAGTAGGAAGATCCTCCTACTAGAGCCTCTCACTGACACTAAAACTGCAACTACAAATAGCACACCTATCTCTCAGAATGACCTGAAGACTAGCAGAACAGACTTTCCACAACTACATACATAAAGAAAACACCACACTAAAACAGGTAGAAGGAGTAGAAACTAAGTCTAGTCAGGACCTACCCTACCCCCCACTCCCCAGGTGGTGACTCACAAGTGGGAAGAATATCACAACTGTAGAAAACATCCTGGAAGAGCAAGGGGTCCGAGTCCTGGCGTAGGAAACCTGCACCAGGAAGATGAGCCCCAGTGGGGCTTGTATATGGGAGAACCAAAGGGCCATAGGAAACCTGGGTTGTGGTCTTTTTGAGTCCTGGCACAGAGGTAGCAGTTTGAAAAGCACCCAAGTCATATGTGAATGTGATAAATTGACTAATTTTAGGGTATGTGCTGGAGAGACAGGGATCCTTTGGAACTTTCTCCTCAGTCAGAGGTGCTGGCAGGCGCCATTCCCCTCGACCCCCTGCTTTAATCTAGATGATCTGACACTGGCAGGCACCATTTCTGACACTCTGTTAGCCTTGCTAACACTGTTCACCCCACACTGGCATTTATTTCCCTGAGGACTCATTAAGGTTAGCATCCCTCCAAAGTGGCTCCTGCCCTACCACCCCCAGTGGGAAGCCTCAGCTGGCACCAGCACCTAGCAGTGTCTCTGCAACAGCATGGTTGGGCCTTGTAGCCAGCCACACCAAAGGCTTGACATGCACACCAGTGAGTCTGCAACAGTGTGGTCAGGCCTCTTAGCTGGTGGGCCAGGAACCAGCCTCATCTGCCAGTGTGTCATGGAAGTTGTAGCCCAGCCACAACAGGAAGCCACACTAGTCCATCCAGGGAACACCTTACACATCGATGTTTCTCTCACACATCGATGTTTCTCTCCCTTTCTCCCTCCTTTCCCCTCTCTCTAAATAAATAAAGTATTAAAAAAAAACCCTCACTAATAAAGGCAAACATATAGTAGATAGTAGACCAGCCACTTATAAATCTAGTATTAAAATGATTAAAATGGCAATAAGTACATACCTATCAATAATTACTTTAAATGTACGTTGACTCAATGATTCATTGAAAATACATAGGGCCCCCGCTGGTGTAGCTCAGTGGATTGAGTGCGGGACTGTGAACCAAGGGGTCAGCGGTTTGATTCCCAGTCAGGGCACATGCCTGGGTTGCAGGCCATAACCCCCAGCAACCGCACATTTATGTCTCTCTCTGTTTCTCTCTCTCTCTCGTGTGCGCACACACACACACAGAGGAATATTACTCAGCTATGGAAAAAAAGAAGAAATCTTGCCATTTGCAACAACATGGATAGAACTAGAGCAGAGGTCTCAAACTCATTTTCACCAGCGGGGCCACATCAGCCTCGCAGTTGCCTTCAAAGGGCCAAATGTACCGTTAGAACTGTATAAATGTAACCACTCCTTAACAGTTAAGCGAGAGCTCAGCGCTGCAGCCAGGTTGAAACAAGGTGGTGGACTGGATAAAACAAGGTTGAGGGCCGGATTTGGCCCTTGGGCTTTATGTTTGCCACCTGTGACCTTCAGGGTATTATGCTAGTGAAATAAGTCAAAGAAAGACAAATACTGTTATCATTTCACTTATGTGTGGAATCTAAAAAACTAAACAAATGAACAAACAAACAGATTCATAGATACAGAAAAACTGATACCTGCCAGAGGGTTGGGTGGTCAGGTATGAATAAAATGGTGAAGGGGATTAAAAAGGTACAAACTTACAGTTATAAATAAGTCACAAAGATGTAAAGTACAAAAGAGGGAACATAGTAATATCACAGTAACTTTGTATGATGACAGATAGTGTACTTTTTGTGGTGATCACTTTGTAAGGTGTATAAATGTGAAATGCCACTGTGCTAATACACCTGAAACTAATATAATATTGTATGTCAACTATACTTTAATTAAAAAGGGCTTTATGCCCTGGCCAGGCAGCTCAGTTGGTTAGAATGCTGTCCTGACAGGCCAAGGTTGTGGGTCAGGGCACATACAAGAAGCAACCAATGAGTGCATGAATAAGCGAAACAACAAATCAATGTTTCTCTTTCTTCTTCCCTCCCTCTATCCCTCTCTAAAAATCAAAACAAAAAAGCACTTTACATTTCAGAATGAAAAAATACAATTATTAATAAATAATACAAGAATAAACTGTTCTACATACTCACAACTTTAAACCTATTCTGTCCCGCCCTTTATATGGTGTCTATATATATTACGTACTCACTGTGAGCTCCTCCACACCAAAATAGCTCATAGTACCTTCTCCTATTAGTGTCAGTATCTAGTGCTTCCCTGAGAACAGACCTAACGAAGCTGCCGGGGGGCACAAACATAACGAATTTTAATTAGTCCTATTTTATGAAATAAGCACACATGAGAATTCTAGAGCAGGGTTTTCAACTCACCACTTTTGACGTTTTGGGCTGGATAACTCTTTATGTGGGGACTGTGTATATACAATGTTTAGCAGCATCCCTGGCCTCTACCCACCAGATGCTAGTAGCAATCCCTACTTGTGAAAATCTGGGGTGCTAAATCACCCCCTGGTGAGGACTAGATTAACTTTCTGTGCTAGGTTAACTTTCACACTGCCTTCTTCTGAAGGCTCTCTGCCAAAATGACAATGGTTGGAAAGAGAATATATGGCTTGCCCTTTTCTGCAGAAGGGAAAAATGAAAATTAAGAGTAACTCTACCTCATCAGGAAGAACAAAATACCAAGAATTATGTAGTCACAAAATAATAAAACTTGGCACAGTTTACACTGAAAGAGGGACAGAATTAATGGGACCTCAAATTTTAATAGCGACACTACCCTGAACTGAAATCTGATACCCTGATATCTGAACTTTCAAATATTAAGAATTATCTACCCTGGCTGGCGTAGCTCAGTGGATTGAGCGCGGGCTGCGAACCAAAGTGTCGCAGGTTCAATTCCCAGTCAGGGTACATGCCTGGGTTGCAGGCCATGACCCCCAGCAACTGCACATTGATGTTTCTCTCTCTCTATCTCCCTCCCTTCCCTCTCTAAAAATAAATAAATAAAATCTTAAAAAAAAAAAAGAATTATCCTTCATCTTTATACCACTTAAAGAATTTTCTTGCTGTAAAAGGAATTATTTTTTCTAGTAGAAAATCAGTTCTTAAAAAAAAAAAAGGAAATCAGTCCTTGTTTTCCCTGTCACCTGTTTCTTATTTGCTCATAAAATGGCCTTTTCTTTTGCTGAACTAGACACCTTAGTTCCTTGCTCATTTTAACTTTAAACAAACAAAAGACGACTCACTAAAAAACACAACTTTGGGGAGGTGGGGTATCCCTTACCACTTGCCGGTACTTGTTTACATTTTCTTGAAGTGTGTTAAGTAGAAAACTGAAGATCCTTTCCATGTTCTGGGTTAATGTTTGCTGGATGTCCCTTCTTCTTTGAAAGGGCAGTGTATGAAAGGTCACTACATCCTCTGCCAGTCGCAAAAGGATGAACATCACTAATTCTGTCTGTGTTTCCTGTATCAAGAGAAATAAACTCGTTAAACTCCAACATCTTTTCCATATAGGTATGCCTAAAAGCTCTTTTCTGTTGACAAAACAAAGAAACCCCTGAAGAGCCAAAAACAAAAAAAAACAACACACACACACCAAAACAACAAAAACTTAATTGACACTACTGTATTTCATACCCCTTGTTTGGAAAGAGTGTCCAATTCTATGAGCATGTCAGGCCAGTGCTGTGGCCACTCCCGCTTGATCATTTCTACTACAATTCGAGACAGAACATCTTTAATGTGGTTCTCCTCTTCCAAGATATTCAGTGTTCCCTGAAGAAGAAAAAGATATTAAGAGGTCTAGAAGAGTGAATTCAAGGGGAAAACAGGACTATAAAAGTATAAAAACTCATCAGCCAGCCTGAATTTAAAGTAAACAGAGTAAACAAACCTGTTCTCCATGTCTGAGTCATTTGTCCTGCATTCTTGCTAATTATTCCTCCCACTTAAAACTTAAGTGAGGGTTTTACTGGCTAATAAAATGGCTGTCACACAGAGCATGGAAGACATCACTGTTGTCCTTTAGAAACTGAGGAGACTCTCATATGGATGGTTTCATTTTGTTAGAGGGCAAGGGTGGAAGAAAACAGAAATAAGGAATATGTTGAGGGGCTGCTAAAATGGGAGAGTTAGGAGGAGCACCTAAATATTTCACCAATAGTTCTAGTATGAGAAGATACAGAAAGACTATTATGAGTTTTATCGTTTTCCCAGAACGAGCAAATTACAGAGCCTGAGTTAATTAGTAATTTTGAAGGAAATTTTTTTTTCTATCAAAGGCACCAGACTTTGGGGATGAACAGCGGTGGGAATTCCACTTTTAAATTCCCTTTAAAAGGAAAAAAAGGCCCTGACTGGTGTGGCTTAGTGGACTGAGTGCCAGCCTGCAAACCAAAGGGTGGCCAGTTTGATTCCCAGTCAGGGCACATGCCTGGGTTACAGCCAGGTCCCTAGTAGGGGGTGTGCAGGAGGCAACCCTCATACACGGATGTTACTCTCCCTTTCTTTCTCCCTCCCTCTCTTTCTCTAAAGATAAATAAATAAAATCTTTAAGAAAAAAAAGAAAAGAAAAAAAGGCTATGGATTTTAAACATGTTTAAAGTCATATTCTAACTCCTGAAACAAATTCATTCTTACTTTTTACTGTTACTGTCATACAGTGTGTTTGTGATGAATTACAATTTCTTGTGATGGTGGTTCTTCTTACCTTGAACATAACATTTAATATCATACAAAGTAGGCTGTAATATATAGAACCACTGAATTTTTACACAAACACTACACTGAAGTCACTCTGTCTAAACTACATTGGAAACACAAGTCGTCCAACCAACAATTCCTTACATTTTCAATCAGCTCCATGACACTGTTCTTCAGATAGACCTTCTCCAATCGAGACATGCTGTTCCACCGAAACCTGGCCACCAAAATGTATAAAGTCAACAGACCACATTAGAAGTCTTCTCTTGACAAGACTTTAAGTCTGGTGTTAGATTATGTTGGCAATTTCACAAAGAAATTAAACTTTTGATTTCATATGCCTCAAAGAACAGACAAAACTGTCCACACTTAACCAAAACGCTAACAGAGAAAGTCTGGGGAAATAGTTTTTATTAAGGCAGTAAGCCATTAATTGGAGCCCATACAGGATTTACACACAGATCAGCTTTCCCCTTGATTTTCCTGACAGACCAAAAGCAAATGTATACACCTGAAACAATTGCAACAATGTAACTGTTTTTCAGAAAATACAATCTTGATATTGCTAACTCCATTTCTGTGATGGTTTACAAAGTAATATCACAATTCCAGAAAAACTGGCTAATACTTAAAAACAGACTGATTCTTTTGACAGACATTGGGGATAGGAAACTAAAGTTAGAAAGGGTTTTCAGTTATTTTCATATGATTCTGCTTTGGAGTTGCCATTCAGAGGAGGCCCATACTCAAACTTCAGAAAAAAAAAATTAAAGGCAAAAATGCCTAATCAGAGATTTGTTTCCCTATGCATTGCATTATTCTAAAAAGACTTAGAGATCTATGGCATATAGTCGGAACTCAATAAATGCTGGTTGAATGACGATCAGCTAACATTTGTAGAATGCTTAGTATGTACTATGCAGTTCCACATGGACAAATAAACTGAAGAAGAGAAAGGTCAGGTCCTGAATGAGAGCTCCAGTGAGGCTGTGGTAACCTCTTGGGGATCAGTCCTTTCTTCTTGGGGATTGCTCTTTTCTACTCACCTAAAGCGTAGCTCTATGAGTTAAATAAGAACTAAAGATTTGCACCCTCAAGACTTCAGTGGTTAACATCCAAAAGCTCCTTACTTGACAACATGTTCCAGAATCTGAAGGCCGAAATGTCTGACGATAGCAATCTGTGTTTTCTCAGCCAACCTCAAGCCACAGGGGACACAGACAGGGCACTTTTCTTTAAACTCCTCACAAAACTAAAAGAAGAAAAGTTAACATTTTCCTTAGTAGCCAAGAGGGTAGAAACTAAAAAAACCTTCATCTTAACTCCAACCTGAGCCATATTTTTAAACTGCAAAATACAGATCAATATTATGAGTAAGGAACCCATAAACATTCCTTTCACTTTCATAGTTTTAGATTTCCCATGCACTATCCCAACTAATGTTGAAAAAATATCTGACATAAAAGACTAAAAAATGTTAGAGATACACCCCTGAAGTATATAGGAATGAAACGACAATTTCTAGGATTTGTTTTAAAAACTTTTGGTGAAGGAGAAGGATAAAGCAAATGTAAAATCTTGGTAACACCTGAGTTGATGCGATGGGTATACACAAAATCACTGTAGTCTCTCTACTTTTGTGTCTATTTTTAATATTTTATAGTAAAAAAACAAGTATAACCCAACCATTTGATTCCAAATTCTGTGGCATACATCTACACATTTTAAATTTTTTCCAAGTGATGCTCACTGTACATCACTTAAACTGTGCACAAGTATTCTTTTCCTAATGGTCATTTCATTTCTCACAGCGCACAAACATTGTTTGATGCAGAAATATGCTCATATTGCATTAGCATCCCCATTCATATTAGCATCCCCAAATTGCAGCACAAGAGTCAGCAGTCCCAGGAACAGAGCATCCGGGACTCAAGAAAACTACTTTCAGGAAATCAAAGTGCCCTCGTTAAAATGCAAAGCAAGTGGTTCGAAGTTCGTCTTTGCGCAAACTAGCCTAAGAATATCACACAATAAAAAATACAGGGGGACGGCGTGTGAGAATGAGCCCAGAAATACCCAAGACACATAGAGGTCAGGGAGGGATGTAAAGATGTAAGTAAAAGGACACTACGGGGTCTGGCACTCATTTAGGGCCGGTCAGGAGAACGGGTTAGCAGGGAGACACCTAGCGCAGGGGAGACCGTAGAGAACGTAGATGGTGCTGAGTACGGGACGGACACGTGCGCCACGGAAAGGCGAGGAGGCGAGGGGATGAGGGGATGCGGGGATGCACGGCTCTGGGGAATAAAGTTAAGTGCAGCCAGCTGTGGAGGGGGGCGTCGTAGTGCGAACAGAGTGAAGAGAAGTGGGGGAAAGGGGAGGAGAGGGCAATGCGAAGTGGTGGTGAGATGAGACCGCCAAAAGCAGTTACGGACCGGGACATCCCGGGAAAAGGGGCAGGCGCCACCAGCAGAGAAGACTGGCAGTGGGAAAAGGCGCGGAGGGCGGTGAAAGAAGGCCCCTCGGGGTTGAGGAGGGAAGTCCAAGGGCCGCGTGGGCTGGAAACTACCAGGCTTGTGGACGGCACCGGGACGGCTGGGCTGAGGGAGGGTCTAGGGCAGGCCCCACGCACCAGACCCCAGCTACCTTCAGGGCTTCCAGCCGATAGCGCTGGGTGGAGCTGGGGTCCATCATGACCGTCACCGCCTTCACCAGCTGCTCGCACAGCGCGTTCACTTGATCCATTGCCATGGCTACTGCCACGCGCCGGGAGAGCGCACTACGGCCGTCCCGGGAGCACAAGGTACAAACGGCTCCCTCGCCGTGATAACACGCTAGTACCGGGCCGCGGCGAGGTAGGGGGTGGAGGGCAGGAGGAGGAGCCGTGTGCGGCAGAAGATCTAGCCGGGAAAGAACCGGCGGGGCACACGCGCCCGATCCTCCACTACGCACGCGCCGGCGGAAGTGGCGGCCCACTTGTGACGGTTGCCCCTGGGTGGGCGAAGCTTGGGACGGAAGGGCCGCCGTGCGCAGGCGCGTCAACGCCCTTCGCGGCGAGCGCGCAGAATGATATCTGTCAAGTAGCTTAGCTATTGAGCGCCCAGGCTTCGGCTGAACCTGTGGGGCGCTGCCCGGGCAAGGATTCTCTGCGACTCTTGGTCTGGTTTTCATCCTTACGGGGAATAAATCTCTCGATACTAACTGGCTTGCTGCCGGAAAGGGGACAGTTATTCCAAGACCCACTCATCTTCCAGTGGACACCGAGCCTAGCATTTGAATCGTCCGCAGTTTGCCAGTTTTACCAGGGGTCTGCGACATTGGTAAGAGAATTCGAAAATTTTTGGTATCACTGTTTTCAAACTTTGCGGTTGCTTTAGCTATTGGTTTTATGATATAGCAGTGACTGGTGACAACATTGGGCCAAAATTATATGAAATGGAAATACACGCTCACAGAGATATATGGCCCTGGTATTCTCCTCTAAGAGAATTTTTCGGGTGGAAAAAATAATATTTTTCTCTATAGCTCTTAACCTCCCTCTTGTACTTACTTTCCTTGGATGTGTTATCACCTGATTGGCACCAAACTTGTTTTGTGCAGATTGGGATAAATTGAGATATTTAAAGACGAATAATTGCTAGTTATTGAAAGTTTGAGCGGTGTGATCTTTTGAAGTGCTTGCTATATATGCTTCACAGTAGTATAAAACCCTTATCCCGAAAATGGGGCTTTGGCAGAGAGTGTGTTTCACTTCCCATCTTTCAAAAAACTCTTCCTTTCACCAGTAAAATATGTAAACTGAAAACTTGAACAGCTTCATTATCTGTTCAAGTGTGCGTATCGGTTTTTGCATTTATATACTAATACGTTTGCTGGACTTAAATCACTGCTCCCTATTCATACTCCACTTCTGGTACTTGTATCTGCTATGGTGAGTATCTGTTGTTTTTGTGTGTGTGAAACGCATTTACTATTTTTACTCTGGCATCTGTTCCAGTGCTATGCAAAAGGCACTTCAGTCAATGTATTTCATTCTGCCTGTTGTCAGTGAGTAGAATTTATAAGGAATTAATGCCTTGACTCTCTGATTTTTAAAAACTCATTGTTTTCTTTCCACTAGTCATCCACTTTGTAGTTGCATGCCACTTTTTTCAAGGTGAATGTTAATTTTTGACACTTTTTTAAAAGAATACAGTTGAGTGCTTACTCAACTGTATAACCTGTGTTCCTCATATTTAAATCATGAATTACTGGTGTTTTCATAAGTATCTTATATACTTTAGGTCAGTGTTTCTCAATCTCTGCTACATATTAAAAGGGCCTGGAAAGCTTGTAAAAATCACAGTGCTCAGCTCATATCCATACCAATTAAATTAGGATGTCTGGTGGTTAACCCTAAAAGCCAATATCAATGTTATTTAAATATTCCTAGGTGATTCCAGTATGCAGCAAAGTTTGGGAGCCACTTCTTTAGTTTACATTCCTTCTTCTAATTTTCTAACACTGTTAAATGATAATATTAGTCTGTATCCACTATCAAGTATATAAGGTTTATTCTTCCAATCTATTGTCCATACCTTTATACATGTCTATGCTGAAATAGTATGTAGCATTGTTTTCTTTTACATGAATGAGTAGAAAATCACCATTAGAACACAGCAAAATAATTGTCCCAGGCAAGATTCACTGATGGGTGCTTAGTGGTTGAAAATTTGAGGAGAAACAGGATATTTGCAGCCTCAAATTATCTCCCTTAAGATTAGTTACAAAAGGAAAAATAGTAACTTTACTATGAGAAACATGGCGTATACTTTCTCAACTAAATGATCATGGTTAATATCATCAGTAATAAGACATATTGATATTATGTACCTCCCAAAATGATACACTGAGAAGAGCACATAACTTATGTAATATTCTTGGCAAAAATGCATAACCTCCATCTAATCAAGAGAAAATATCAGACCAACCTAAACTGAGAAATATATTCTCAAAGTAACTGACTAGTTTTCTTCAAAAGTGTCAAGGTGATGAAAAACAAGGGAAGATTTAGGAGGTGTCTCAGACTAGAGAAGATTAAGCAGACATGATGACTAAGATCAGATCCTAGATTGGATCCTGGAACAGAAAAAAGGTATTACTGGAATAACTGGTGAAATTCAAGTAGTTAAATATCATACCAATGTTCATTTTTTAGCTTTGATAATTATGCTATGTAAAATATTAACATTAGGGGGAACTAGGTGTAGGAGAACCCTACTATTTTTGCAATATTTTTTTAAGTCTAACATTATTTTAAAATAGAAAGTTAAAGAAATTCACATGATGCCCTGGCTGATGTGGCTCAGTGGATTGAGTGCTGGCCTGTGAACAGAGGGATTGCCAGTTTGATTCCCAGTCAGGGCACATGCCTGGGTGGTGGGCCAGGTCCCCAGTTGAGGGTGTGAGAGAGGGAATCACACATTGATGTTACTCTCCTCTTTCTCCCACCCTTTTCCTCTCTAAAAATAAATAAATAAAAACTTGAAAAAAAAAGAGGAACTGCTTGGGGCTTCAGCAGTGTCTTCCACTGACTCAATCCCTACTGGGTTTTTTTTTTTTTTTTTAAATAAAAGGGGAAAAAAAAGAAATTCACATGAATGCTGTGATGTTATATATCATTTTCTGTTTCTCTTTTCCCTGAATTTATACTTGAGATTTATATATGAACTAGATCAACTGTTGGCTTAATCCCTCTGTTGATGTGAATTGTGGCTTTAATTTGCATTTCCCTAAGACTAACAATATTTTCATTTTCATGTACCTGTTGACTATTTTTTTAAAGATTTTATTTATTTATTTTCAGAGAAAGGGTTGGAGAAAGAGAGGGAGAGAAACATCGATGTTTGGCAACTGCCTCTGGTGTGCCCCCAACTGGGGACCTGGCCCACAACCTAGGCATGTGCTCTGACTGGGAAACTAACCACTGACCCTTTGGTTCTCAGACTGGCACTCAATGCACTGAGCCACACCAGCCAGGGCCCAACTGACTATTTGTATATCTTTTGTGAAGTGTTCAATTCTTTTGGGAGATGGATATTTTTAAAGCTTTTAATACTTACTACCTTCCTAAAATTGTACCAATTTATTATTCTCCTTCAAGTAGTAAATGAAAATGCCTGTTTTATTCTTGTTAGTTTCCAGGCTCTCATGCTCATGCTAACTCAACACTGGAAGGAGGGAAATACAGTTTTCCTTGGCAATTTGGATTAGGTATCCTTTTTAACTGTCTATAAAATACTATCTTACAGAAACATGGCTAATGGACAGGACCGGGTAGTAGCTCTAGTGGACATGGACTGTTTTTTTGTTCAAGTAGAGCAGCGGCAAAATCCTCATTTGAAGAATAAACCTTGTGCAGTCGTACAGTACAAATCATGGAAGGGTGGTGGGTAGGTATCAATTTTATTGTTGAAACTGTCAACTACTGTTTTAATTTATAAGAATGCATGGCACTATGCTAGGTTCTATTTTTGAGAGTAATGCACTGCTGTGTTTGAGATCAAATAGTGGCATCTATGGCCAAAAAGTTTCTGCTGTTTATGTGTATAGCCTGTACATGTTAAATTCTAGTTACTTTTGCTCATGTAGTGTTTTTCTGTCCCTTTTCTTTCCAATCTTAGAATAATTGCAGTGAGTTATGAAGCTCGTGCATTTGGGGTCACTAGATACATGTGGGCAGATGACGCGAAGAAGTTATGCCCAGATCTTCTACTGACACAAGTTCGTGAGTCCCGTGGGAAATCTAACCTCACGAAGTAAGAAGAACAGATTGTTTAAGGGGAACGGAAGGGTTGGAAATAATATGCCATGAGTCTAGGAACTGATGTTTCAAATTTTGTGTAAATAATGTCTGAAAAAGTTACCCTTGATCAGCCAACTTTTTAAAATTTATTTCTTTATTTTTAGAGAGGGGAAGGGAGGGAGAAAGAGAGAGAAACATTGATATGAGAGAAAAACATTGATCAGTTGCCTCTCACCCATGCCTCTGCTGGGACCGAACCTGAAACCTAGGCATGTGCCCTGACTGGGAATTAAACTGGTGACTTTTTGCTTTGCAGGATGACACCCAGCCAACTGAGCCACACTTGTCAGGGAGGTCAGCCAACTTTTCTATGTCATGTGAAAATGGATTCTGATATTGTATTTCAGGAATAGTTCAGAGTCATTATAATCTGCAACAATTACTGTTCTTGACACCTTCTCACTTTTTTACTTTAAAATTGGTTGAACCTAATGAACAAAATAAACTAACAAGCAAAACAGAACCAGAGACACGGAAACAGGGAACAGACTGACAGATGCCGGAGGAAGGGGAAGCGGGGCAAGGGGGACTGGTGGAAAGAAGGGGAACGGATTAGTCAAAGAACATGTACGAACAACGCATGGACATGGAGAACAGTGTGAGGATGGACTTTTCGAGCAGGGGAGGGCTGGACAGAGGAGGGCAAAGAGGGAAAATTGGGAAAACTAATAGAATAAACAAGAATTAAAAATAAATTTTAAAAAATGGTTGTTATAATTACAACTCAATATCAATTTCTATGTTCTCA
The DNA here is from genome assembly GCF_004126475.2 of Phyllostomus discolor. Lineage (NCBI taxonomy): Eukaryota > Metazoa > Chordata > Mammalia > Chiroptera > Phyllostomidae > Phyllostomus > Phyllostomus discolor. The sequence goes on from NC_040906.2 coordinate 116,346,902, forward strand.
AGCCAGATCTGCAGTATTTGAAGTAATTAAATTAACTGTGAAATTGAGTTTTTCCAGAAAAGGCTGAGTCAAACTGACATTCTAATGCGATATCTAGAATTATTTGCCAGAATCGAACAATCTTAAAGGAGAGTACCATCTCTGATTTTGAACTGACCTGTCTTTTCCCAAATTTTAGGTTAGTCTTAAAATGGGAGACATCTATAGCCATAGCCAAGTTACAGGCAGTTACAAGCCCAAACCATTTTAATAATCCCAACAGTTTGTATTGAGTATATGTCATATGTCAGGCACTGTGTCAAGCTCTCCATAAGCAATATCTCTTAAATTTCATGTTATATGGTATGTTCCAGTAGTATACTCCTTCCCCACCACATACTCACAGATGAGGAAACAAGCTTAGGTTAAATAATTTTCCACAGCAAGAAAAAGAAGACTGAGGATTCAGTTTTTTTCATATTCCACTATCCACATTCTCACAGTACACTATACCATGTGATATGGTGTGTGTAGATCATGCTTTGATTTGGGACTTGAGATATTCCTGAATTCACCTATGAATTGGAAGTCTAAAGGTAGAGTGTCATAGCCAGCCACACATTGAAGTTATTGCCAGGAAAGAAGACAGATTTGACTGGAGCTTAATATCTTAAGCCTAGATTAGAATTCATTCAGCTAACAAACATATGCTACATTGCATTGAATAGAATTTTATGCTGGTAGAGACCATGTAACTTTGCAGAAATATAATTGTGTGATTTTGAAAAGTCACATGCCACCAATTTTAAACTTTTTGAACAAAAGCAGTTTCAGAAAATTTAGGAGTAAGTTTGTAGACAAGAGCATTATTAAGACCTGATGATTTAAAATTATTAGTTTAGTGCTGGCTGGTGTGGCTCACTGGATTGGCCTGTGAACTGAAAGGGCCCTGTTTCGATTCCCAGCCTGGGCACATGCCTCGGCTGCAGGCCAGGTCCCCAGTTTGGGGCGCGTGAGAGGCAACTGATTAATGTTTCTCTCCCTCTCTCTTCCTTCCCCTCTTTCTAAAAATAAAATCTTTAAGATTATTTTAATAATTAGCTTGAGATACCAGGTTATTAAAAATAAAAATACAATTTTTAAAAGTATATATACACTAAGATTATTAAGTATTTTTAAGAATACGTTGGAGCAATTTGCTCAAGAGGCTGTGAAGGAGAAACAACCACTACAGCAGAGTGCCCTTTCCTTGCCCTGTATGTGGGTGAGTGTGTTGAGCTCTTGTGCTCTTGTGCACACTTGAGCTCTCTCTGTTTTTATTTTTGAGGTCTGACTCTCCATCCCAAAAAATGACTAAAAAAGGAAAGAAGCCATCTTTTTCTAATTCCTTTTCTAACTCTGTCATTTGAGAATATTTTAGAACAAATTTTACTAGTTTTGATAGATATCTTAGTGAAGGGGTGCACATATTTCCATTTTTATGGTAAATAAAATAGATTCAACAGGAGTAAAGAACTTACTTAAATTCTCTAATAAGTGCAAAGCAAAAAAAATATCCACATATTACCACAGAAAACTAGCTATATGCAGCCAGAAGAGCTGCTTGGTATGGTCTGAATAGACGGTTTACGGTGAGACTGGTAGCCCCCAGCGGAGGCTATGTGCCTGTCCAGGCACACTACCGCATTCTAGGAGCTTATCTTCGACTTTATCATTTGAATGTTAGTATATTCAGAAGTTATTGGTACTTGCTTTGGCAGCACATATACTAAAATTGAAACAATACAGAGAAGGTTAGCATGACTCCTGTGCAAGGATGACACGCAAATTCATGAAGAAGTGATTGGTCTTGATTCATTGTGTGTGTTTGTGTGTAGCGAGGACCAGCTCACATGTTAATCAAACTCACCACTGAGTATAAAATCCACATGTCACCTGGTTAATTTATAATGAAAAATACTGTCCTGAGGAGAAGAAGATACTTGGGTTCACTAATCAGTGCAGTGTTCCCTATAAGTTACCTCATTTTTTGTTACCTCTTGTTTGAAGACAGCAGTAGAAGCAGAATACTATGTGGTATGTATATGAAAATTAAAAAAAGGAATGGGTGATCAGAGTAAAATGTTTCTAGTTAAACTAATTAGAAGCATTTCTTTTCTCTCTTTTTTAAAGATTTTCTTTATTTTGTTAGAGAGGGGAAGGGAGGGAGAAAGAGAGGAAGAGAAACATCAATGCGGGCCAGCACTCAATCCACCAGCCAGGTTTTCTTTCCTCTTTAGAGTGATCCTTGTCACATAGACATGTTCATGGTCTCAATGCTTTCTACCTTTAGTGTGCTAGAGTTGCCATGCAAATGTTTGCCTGTATGGTTCTTTTTCCTTGCCTCTGTTATTGACTATCTCCCTGCTTATCAATCCTTTTAGTTGGGTTACTATCTATTCTCTGACAAGCCATTCCTTTCTTTAAGGAGGTCTTACACTGATTATGTATATTATTATTCTATTATGAGGGAGGGATGTGGCCCACAGTCTCCATGTTGCCTCCATTTATTGCCTACGTGTACAATCCTTATACTTCTTAGGTACCGGGAAGCCAGTGTGGAAGTGATGGAGGTAATGTCTCATTTTGCTGGGATTGAACGTGCCAGCATTGATGAAGCTTTTGTAGACCTAACCAGTGCTGTACAAGAGAGACTACAAAAGCTGCAAGGTCAGCCTATCTCTGCAGATTTGTTGCCAACCACCTACATTGAGGGGTTGCCCCAAGACCCTACAACAGCAGAAGGGACTGTTCAGAAAGGTACTTCCATACCATCATTTGCTTCTGCTTCCTGCCTTTGGAGCCTGCTTTGCTTGGTCACACTGATATTCTTGGACTGATTGAAAGGAAACTTAAACTGCAACCTGAATGAATTACAAGGACTCATATGGAGGGATATACAAATTCTCTTATCTTTCCAGGTATATGGATTTTTAGAAGCTTGAGATCTGTATGAAATCAAGTTTCTCTTTAGATATGATTAAGGCAGGTTAGAGTTATCAACAGAAGTCTGAGCACTTCCATCATTTGCAGGTTAATTTATATTATTTTAACTTGCTTTCTTTATCATAAGAATGGTGAGGTGTTTTTTTGTTGTTGTTGTTGCTGTTTTAAGGTAGACCTCAAGTACTGGGAGTTGTGCGAAGCCTCTCTCATTTTATTTTACTTCTTTTTCCCTCTCTGCTGATTCCTCCCACTCCCTCCCGACCTCACACACCCTTTGGCACCACCAGTACATTTCATATATCTTAAATGTGTATATGTCTTTATAATTATATACCGATTATGTTACTTTGTGTATGTGCTTTTTTTTTAATATGAGAGGTGGCATTTATTATCTTATTTTTTTAAAAGGAGATTCTTTTTTTTCTTTTCTTTTTTTTTTAAAGATTTTATTCATCTATTTTTAGAGAGGGAAGGGAGGGAGAAAGAGAAAGAGAGAGAAACATCAATGTGTGGTTGCTGGGGGCCGTGGCCTGCAACCCAGGCATGTGCCCTGACTGGGAATCGAACCTGCGATGCTTTGGTTTGCAGTCCGTGCTCAATCCACTGAGCTACGCCAGCCAGGGATTAAAAATTTTTTATTTATTGATTTTTGAGAGGGAGAGAAACATCAGTATATTGTTTCACTTATTTATATATTCATGGGTTGATTCTTATATGTATCCTGACCAGGGATTGAACCTGCAACCTTGGCATATTGGGACGGTGCTCTAACCAACAAAGCTATCCCGCCAGGGCACTTTCAATGAATTTTTTAAATAAAAAAATTTGATTTACCTGTTGTAGTATATCAGCTTCTTCTGAGATCTGGAATCTAGTATGTTTTCCCTTTTCTTTCTTATCTGAAGTTTTAATTGATATACATAAAACACACAAATTGTAAGGGTACACTTTGATTTTCACTAAGTAAACCAATTTGAATAAGCATGACCCAGATCAAAAAACAGCCATTTTGATAGGTATATAATGATATCACATTGTGGTTTTAGTTTGCATGTCAATGAAATTGAGCACTTTTTTGTAAGTTTATTGACCATTTAGACTATCTCCTTTCATGGAATGTATGTTTAAGTCTTTCACTCATTTTTTGTTGGATTGCCTTGTTTCCTCGTATAGGACTTTTTTGTTGTAGATGTGACTCCTTTATCAAATATACATGTGGTAAATATCTCCAGTCTGTGGCTTCCCCCCCCGCCCCATTCTCTTAATAGTGGCTTTTGATGAACAGAAGTTTTTAATTTTAATTTGGTCCAATTTCTTTTTCTTTTCCCGTATGGATGACATTTCTTTATGTCCTGTTTAAGAAATCTTTCCCTATTTCAAGGTCATGAAGAAATTCCCTGTCTTATTCTAGAAGCTTTATTGTTTTGCTTTTCACAATTAGTTTTACAATTTATTGTGTAAATGTCTGTAGGGTATGAGGTGGGATCAAGATTCCTTCTATTATTAAATTAATATCCAACTATAATGGCTTTATTAAAGCTTTAACTTTTCTATAAAGATCTTGTACATTCATTTGTCATGCTAGTTCATAGATGCTTTATTTTTTTATTGCTATGGTGATTTTTTAAATATACTTCTTGATTTTTTAATATATATTTTTAAGATTTTATTTATTTATTTTATAGAGAGGGAAAGGGAGAGAGAAAGAGGGAGAGAAACATCAATGTGTGGTTGCCTCTCACATGGGCCCCAGTGGGGACCTGGCCCACAACCCAGGCATGTGCCCTGACCGGGAATCGAACTGGTGATCTTTGGTTCCCAGGCCGCCCTCAATTCACTGAGCTACACCAGCCCGGGCCTATAGTGATATTTTTTAAAATTTTCTACTTGATTATTGATGTACAGGGGAATGATAAGTGATTTTTTTAATGAGTTATCTTTATTTGTCTACTTAGCAAAAAGTTGTGATATAATGTGCATGAAAGTGCTTTAAAAATAAAATGTACTTGATGGTTAAAAATATTTTCTTAGACTAGAATAAAATTAGGGCAATAAAAAATTTGCTTTTGTGGTAATATTAGATTATAATGGTTCTAGATATAAGATCTAAGAGAATCTGAGTCTTATGTTTTTTAATCAAATATTATGAACATGGAATTCAACTGGATTTCCCAAAGAATTCTTTCTGCATCTAGAAGCTTTTCAACAGGGTATCTATACTTTGTTCCTTTGTTCCTAGACATGTTCTAGGGCTTTTGATCATGGCTATATTCAAAACAGTGTATCTATTCTCCCTTCATTTGTAACATGTACTTTTAGAACTATTATTTTGTAACATTGTTCTTATTCATAACAGCTTTCCGTAAAAAAAAAAAAAAAAAGGCAAGGAAAGAAAAGAAAAAGAAAAACCTTTAAAATATGGATATTTGCCAAAAGGAAACTGGATACAAATCTATGGCAAGTTAACTTCCTGGGGGGGAAAAATAGGACAATCTGTTATTACTTATAGAAACAATACAGATTTCTCTAGTACAGTGATGAATTTCCCATGGGTTTTCTGTCTTTTAAAAAGATGTAAAGTATTAAAATATTGAAGATTCCTTACTGTATAATATGCCTTTAACAGGTCGTGTTGAAGGGTAGTAGAACTGTCTAGGGAAGCTTGTGGAAATGATCATTTAGAAATTATTTTATTCTCTGGTCCTGATACAGGAGAGTTTATCAAGCTGGAATCTGCAGATCCTTTAGTTCTGTAGGGAAAATGCAATGGACAATAAAAATGTGCCACTTGAAAGAGGCAAAGGTATCATATATAACCAGTTGGTGATGAAATGTCATGATTTCTTTATTCTGGATCAGAGTCAGAGATTATTGATCATAATAAAGAAGGTTTTCTTTGGTCTTAGCTTTGTGTGTCACATTTTACTGTGTAGCTTATTTTTTAAAAATAGACACTTGGAATTTCTTTTATAATGCTTTAAATTATTGGTTCTTTAAAGTTTTTTTTTTTTAGGGCTACATATCCTTTAGAAAATCTGTCTTATCTCAGAAAAATACAAAAAATAAAAATACAAATCTACACATAAGACAATTTTGCGTGCAATTTTCAAGAGATTCACAAATCCCCTGAAACCCATATACCTCAGAATGAGAACTGTTATTACACATTACAGTAGTATTTGGCTGAAACTCATTATTGAACAACTCTCTGGCTGAAGATTATGGAACATAATGTTTGTTGGTGATCCAGTATTAGCTCAAATGACCATACCCTCTTCCTCCTCAAATCTATTGATCTTTCTTATCCATATACATTTTTATTTTAAATGCCAGTGTTGATAAAGAAGTCATATTTCTGTGTCTTAGGTATCTGTTGCTTTAGTGTGTCCAGTTTAAATATGAAGCTTACAAATGCAGTGATATCACCTTATTATTTATAGTGTTCAGAATATTGCAATGTCTACTAAATGGTTTATGAAATTGCATATCATATTCCTGAGTCTTCATCTGATGTTGCAACAACAAAAAACTGATAACAGAAATTAGGTAATCTACATGCATATAACCTTCACCATCCTCCCTTTTTTTTTTTTTCTTTTTGGAGAGAGAGAGAAAGGGTTAGGCTATCTCCTGAATGTGCCCTGACCAGGGATCAAACCCCCAACCCTGGGGTATCAGGTGATGTTCTAACCAACTGAGTCATCTGGCCAGGGCACTGTCCTGCCTCTTAATGAGTTCAAAGCTAGCAGTCCTACTCAACCATGCTATATTTGCAACTTTATATTTTCTGTTTCCAAAATAGTTGTGTGTGTGTGGAAAGTTTAAGTAGTAGGATTACTTAAAAATAATACTCAAAAATTGCCACAGTAAAAAATTTCCCTTGGGAACCAATATATAACTAGTTTGTGTTAGCTAAAGAACTCATTTGTTCTTTTCTCTTTTTTTGTTCTTAATTCATTTCTTTCGAAGCACATATTGGATATCTTCTGAATATGTATGACATGTATTGGTATAAAAAATTATAAATCAGCTGTGAAATGTAGAGTCCTTGCTGACTTTGAGAGAAGCCAGCTGCCATGTCGTGAAAGGGCCTTTGGAGAAGGCACCATGCCTAGGCTCTGAATCCTGCCCTTTGCTGACAGCCAGCAAGGAAACAGGGACCCCTGTCCTACAAGCTGCAAGACGATAAATTCTGCCAACAACCTGATGGAGCTTGGAAGGCACTTATCAGCTTGTAGCAGAGGGGAGGGCACACCTGTTATCAGTACAGGGACTTCTTTTTTGCAGTTATGGGCCTGGAGTTGTGGGGTCTAGCCAGAGGTCTATCAGTTTAACCCTGAAGTTTTGACACAAGTCATCAACACTCACTTTTATGCCTGTTCTTATTCAATATTGTACTGGAAGTACAAGAAAGATGACCCAATCAGAACAGAAAAGGAAATGAGAGATATTCAGGTGTGAAGGAAAAAGTAAACTTTCTTTGCTGGTGATATGACCAAATTTGTAAAAAATCCTAAAAGCTCTACTTCCCTCCCACACTGCACCCCCACCCCGTAAAAACAAACAAACAAACAAACAAAACTAGAATAAGATCAGCAAGATTACAGGGCAGAAAGTCAATATAAAAATCAGTTTTATTTCTATATACTAAAATTTAAAAATGGGAAATAGAATTTAAAAAGCAATATCATTTGCAATAGCATTAAAGTCAGAAATTAGAGATAATTTTAACAACGTGTGAAAAGCTAGTTCAGTGAAAATTACAAAACATTACTGAGAAATGAAAGACAATCACAGAAATGAAAGACATCAATGGAGAGGCATACTATGCTCATAGATCAAAAGACTACATGTTTATTAGAGTTCATCTCCCCAAATTTGCCAACATATTTTTTAAAATACTTTTTTAAATTTTTACTGATTTTAGAGAGCAGAAGAGGGAAAGAGAGAGAGGAAAACATCAACTCTGTTGTTCTACTTATTTATGCAGTCCCTGGTTGCTTCTCATATGTGCCCTGACTGGGGATTGAACCGGCAACCCTTTGGTTTGCAGGCCAGTGTTCAATCCACTGAACCACACCAGCCAGGCCTAAAGGACTTTTTTGGGATGCCCCAAAGTTAGTTAGAATAGTTTGAGAGGACCTCATGATAGTTAAGACTGAGATAAGCCCTAAAGTACAGATAAGATTTATTTAAGCAAAGGGGAGAAGAACAGTGTTAAACAAGTAAGAGAAGGGAGGTAAAATACACGATGCTTTGAGATAGAAACATGATATGTTCAGGAAATTGAAAGGATATAACAAATTTGGGATTAGTGGAAGATAAATTGAAAAGGATAGGTGGTCTTCAATTCCAATTTATGGAGTCGGTACTTTATTTTCTAAGTGTGAGAAAGCCAATGGCAATTTTGAGCAAGCAGTTAAGATTTATAACAGTGGTACTTGAGGATATTTAATTTGTGGGCACTGTGTAGAATGCATTCAGGGTGATCTAAGCAAGAATGAAAAAAACCTGAATAAAATACTGTGGGTCAAGATGGATATGTGAAATATTTTGAAGGGGGCTTTGTCACCCAAATAACTAAATAAGGAGGAATGAAAGAAAAAAAAGAAGATAATATTTGGATTTTAAACCTTTAATAGAAATAGGGAGTTGTTTCAGGAAAGAACCTTTGAGGAGAAAGAGACAATAAAGATTGATTTTGGTTATGTTTAGTTTGAAAGTATAATGAAAAATTCAAGAAGACTTTTTTTTGTAGGGAGGTAGAGATAAGGGATTCATGTTTGAAATTGAGATTAAGATTTGCATATATTCAGCATAAGGAAATTGAAACATAAGCCAGAACCTGTTCACCAAGAGAAAAAGCACATACACCAAGAAGAGCTGAAGGCTGTTCAGTATCCACAGTTAGGGTGTTAGAAGAGGAAGACAAGCTAGCAAAGGAGAGAAGCAGCAGTCATCAATAGTTGGAAAATATTTCCTTCTAGGTGCTCATCTTTCTCTTGTTCTCTATGTGTAAACCTTTATTCTACCTTTCCAAGATACTTTGAGTATATATTTTTTGCCTTGTTCATACCTCATTACTGCCTCTTTAAATCAGCATGTCTAGATTCCCTGTGTATCTATCTTCACTATATAATTATGTATATAATTATGTTAAAGCTTTTTTCAAAATTGTGACTAGTTCTGAATTAGATAGTAAGCAATTTTCAAGGCCCTGAGTCCAAAGTTATACCTAATTTTATTATTTTTCATTATTCTTTAAAATAAATTTAATTTTTAAAAATTATTTTATTGTTGTTCAAGTACAGTTGTCTGCATTTATCCCCCTCACGCCCCCCCCCCCATCCTACTCCAGCCATCCCCACCTCCCTCCCTTGCTTCCACCCTCCCCCTTGGTTTTGTCCATGTGTCCTTTATACTTGTTCCTGAAGACCCTTCCCCTCCCATTGTCCCCTCCCACCTCCCCTCTGGTTACTGTCAGATTGATCTTAATTTCAATGTCTCTGGTTATATTTTGCAAAGCTATATCGAATTTAAACAGCTTGTCAGGAGAATAAATCTTCTAGTGCTTCTGATGGGATTTTAAGCTACTCAATTGGAACCTGCCTTTAAAAATATGTACAACATGCTGACTTAAGTTTACACTGAAGTGTGAGTTAATTCTGAATGTATTCTAATTTGGGGGAATGTGCAAGGAGAAATTGGAGGAAGAAAGTTCAAGAGAACTGGAGAGAGAAAACAAACTTTTAAATCATTGCTTATGAAAGATAATATATTTATGACATATTAAAACTATAAGGTTCAGCCTATGCTGAGGCTAAGGCTGATGGAATCAGTATGAAGGAGAAATTGATCTCTCTTGTAAGTACTAAGTAGTCTTCTAAAATAGCTGCCATTTCTGTAAAAACCTGTGTGTCTAAAGTACCTGAAATCTAAGCATTCCTGAATTAGATAACAAAAAAAAAATCTGATTTAAAAAATGTCTAAATGTGCCCTGGCTGGTGTGGTTCAGTGGGCTGAGTACTAGCCTGTGAACCCAAAGGTTGCCAGTTCAATTCCCAGTCAGGGCACAGGCCTGGGTTACAGGCCAGGTCCCCGGTTGGGGGTGTGTGAGAGACAGACGACTGATGTTTCTTTCACACATCGATGTTTCTCTCCCTCTCTCTTGCCCTTCCCCTCTCTCTAAAACTAAATAAATACAAATCTTTAAAAAAAATGTCTAAATGTACCTCTTAACTTTTTCAGAGGAAATGCGAAAACAAGGCTTATTGCAATGGCTTGATTCTCTTGAGACTGAGAACACCACCTCTCCAGACCTGCAGCTCACCGTGGGAGCAGTGATTGTGGAAGAAATGAGAGCAGCCATCGAGAGGCAGACTGGTCTTCAGTGTTCAGCTGGAATTTCACACAATAAGGTAAAGGCCAATGGTAGTTTTTGAAGAGAAACATAGATACCTATAGTTAAATACAGCAAGGATACATTTAAGTGGGGCATTTAAATCATTATCTATATACTTTGCGGTGGGTTTCTATTTAAAATTCATGTCGAGGAAGAAGTAGAAGCCTAAGTAATTTTTTCACATGGGAATCGACATTGAACATATACTTTCCTAAGAAGCAGGCTGAAAAATTTGCAGAAAATGCTTATTTATATAGTTGCATCCAAAGCATTTCCTTAATGACTGAACTGTCTAGGAAGGAGGAGGTTAGTCTTTGAATTTTAAATATGAATCTATTTGTTTTCATTTGCTGAATATTCTAGTATTATCTCATTTCTTTTAAAAATATTTTATTTATTTATTTTTTTAGGGAGGGGAAAAGAGGGAGAAAAACATCAATGTGTGGTTGTCTCTCATGTGCCCCCTATCATGTGCCCCCTATAGGGATCTGGCCTGAAACCCAGGCATATGCCTTGACTGGGAATCGAACCAGCATCCCTTTGACTTGTGGGCTGGCACTCAAGCCACTGAACCACACCAGCCAAGGCTAGTATTATCTCATTTCTTATGTGGAGTGGCCTAGGTGTTTTATAATTTGACTATTCCCCCTTTCCTAATGAAAGCAGTAAGACAAACGCAATAGTAAAATGTTACTGATTTGAACACTATTTTGATTTATGGAATACAGACAATTGTCAATCCAGGGGCAGAATAAATGGTTTTCTAATTAAAGTGTAGTGGTGTGGCTCAGTGGATTGAGTGCCAACATGTGAGCCAAAGGGTCTCTGGTTCAAATCCCAGTCAGGGCACATGCCTGGGTTGTGGGCCAGGTCCCCAGTATGGGGTACATGAGAGGCAACCATACATTGATGTTTCTCTCCCTTTCTTTCTCCCTCCCTTCATCTCTCTAAAAATAAATAAATAAAATCTTTTTTAAGAAAAGTACAGTGAGGGTCTGTAATCTTCATCCCCCTGACTGGTCTCAATAATTGGGCAGAGACTGATTACTGGGTACTGCCTTTTCCCCCTCCCTCCAATAAGAGCAAAGTACCAAACTACTCAGCAGAGTTTGGGTGGTTTTTGTTTTTTCTTTCCTGGTTGGGTAGAGGGAAGGAAAAGAAAAGTCCTAATGTAATAACTTAAACCAGACTAAATGTTGCCCAGTTCCAGAGAATCTCTCCAATGAATTTAAGAATGATTTTATATTTTCCCCACCAATTTTAATTTGTGAAATGCTACCACTGAAATATCTTATTCCTTGAAAAGAATTTTCAAGGATTTAAATTTTTTTCATTTTGAAGTCTTGTTTATAGTATATTTGCTATTGGAGGGTGCTTTGGAGCCCAGTCTCACTCAGAGATACTAAATTATGGTAATGTATATTAAATCCAGGACTCAAAATGGACTAACCAGTAATCAAGAAATATAGATAAATGGGTAAAGCAAGTTTGTCTCAGCTTTTTCATATGGATATGTTAAGAAATGCATAAGTTTCTTCTGCAGCTTCTCTGCCTTTTACCCTCTTGAAGTGGGAGAACCTTAGGATTACATGCAGGCGGAAGAATGACTAAAGGAAAACCAGGAGCAGATGTAGAAAGAACAATGAAGACAATTGTGATTGTGGGTCATGTTTTCCAGTGAGGATGTTGTAGGAAACCAAGGTTCAGAGATGTTTTGAATTTCTGTTTTTGTTGTTAATGTGGACACCGCTAGTTATAGCCCTTAAGCTGTGTGTGTGTGTGTGTGTGTGTGTGTGTGTGTGTTAATATTCATCGATTCTCCGTGCGGGTGTTGACAGCAATGAAGTTTTTACACTTTCTGTACTCCAGGTCCTGGCAAAACTGGCTTGTGGACTAAATAAGCCCAACAGCCAGACGCTGGTCTCACACAGGTCGGTCCCACAGCTCTTCAGCAACGTGCCTATTAACAAAGTGTGAGTATTTGGGAAGCCTCTTAACTTTCACTGAGACACGTATGAAGGCACTCTCTGGTTGTCCTTTCTTTTGTTCCTTATGAAGGATTGGAGCCAGGCAAAATTGGTACCAGGAAGGTGGGAGGGAGAGAACACAGGAAATTTTGAAAAACAAAGAATTTTTCTTTTCTTTTGCCATTTACATTTTTATTGTGGAAAACACATGTAACGTACAATTTATCATTTTAACCACTTGTAGCCGCACTGTTTAGTCACATTAGGTACATTCACATGGCTGTGCAGACATCAGCACTGTCCATCCACAGAAGTCTCTTCATCTTCCCACAGGAGACCGCACACCCGTTCAACTCGAACTCCCGGGTAACCTCTTCCCCCCGTGGCACACAGCCATCACTCCACTTTCTGTTTTTATGAATTTGACTTCACAGCTACCTCATGTAGGTAGAATCATACAGTATTTTCCTTTTGTTTTTTAAAGTATATTTTGTAGAATTTTTCTTTTTTTAAATTTTTTAAAAATTTTATTTATTTATTTTTAGAGAGGGAAGGGAGAGAGAGAGGGAGAGAGGGAGAGAGAAACATCAATGTGTGGTTGCTGGGGGCCATGGCCTGCAACCTAGGCATGTGCCCTGACTGGGAATCGAACCTGCGATGCCTGGTTTGCAGCCTGCGCTCAATCCACTGAGCTACGCCAGCCAGGGCCAGAATTTTTCTTAATGAAACTTCAATTCTACATTATCTGTGGAAAACTTAGTACTGAATTTTTTCAAATGATTTTTAGGTGTATGTTTAACTTCCCTCTGGACTTTTTATTCAAGTTAATAATATAAATAGGAGTTTTACCTCTTCTAATATCATATAAAGATGCTCAGGACTACTGAGTTGCTCCCAAACAAGGCATGAAAGAAGCTAAATAAAATGAATAAGTAGTTGTGCCTACCAGTTGCTGTGTGTCCTTGTCAAGGGTTCATAATACCGCTGAGGGGACAAGACACAACAGTTCAAAGCAACAGTAAAAGTGGTATCACAAGACTGTATGTAATTGCTAAATGAATTGTACAGGTAGTTACCAAAGTTCACAGAAGAGAAGAGTAATCTGAGGAGGATTTATGAAAGAGGCATGGGATTTGTTTTGAGATTTGGCAAATTTGGAGTCAGATGAGATAGAAGAACAATAGCAATTTGGACAGTGTTTTGGACACAAAAAGAGAAAAAGTATGAGGTATTTCGGTGAACTGGGACATAAACTAGTTTAGCTGGATCATACTGAGGAAGGGAAGTGATGGAAGTAGTACTGAAAAGATTGGTTGAAGTCAGATTATAGGAAGCCTCGAAGGCCAGGCTGAAGATTCTTCATTCTTAAATGTAAAAGGTTTTAGCTATAGAAGAGATGTGTTGGAGGGTTGGAATTTTAATCCCTAAGTGGAACAGATTTTGTACAATTAAAAGTTCTGTATACAGTTGGCTTAATGATAATTAATGACTTCAACTTTTTGTTTTTTGCTATTGTTAATCTCCTTCCCAGGTCCTAACCCGCAGAATATCTGAATTCCCAGAACCCGTTTGTCTTACAGTACAATATTAATAGTCTACAGGACCAACATGTGCTCTCATTTTCCTTGAACCTTCTGGAGATCCACTTACACAAGTAAAATATCTTATACATGCTGCAAACTAGATATTTGGGATATGAACTAAATTCCTTGTCTTTTTTGTTAGCCGTAATCTCGGAGGAAAGCTGGGAGCTTCTGTCATTGAAATCCTGGGGGTAGAGTACATGGGTGAACTGACCCAGTTCACTGAATCCCAGCTCCAGAGTCATTTTGGGGAGAAGAATGGGTAAGTGATTCCTAATACTTTTCAATCATAACCTTTATAGAAATACTAAATTCCAATATAGACTAAAACATTTAGTAAAATCTAGGCCTATTTTTAGGTTAGCATTTATTCAAGGTAATTTTATTGCTCCTTTTGCTTTAAAATATTATTAGATAACTACCCTGGCTGGTATGGCTCAGTGGATTGAGTGCTGGCCTGCAAACTGAAAGGTCCCTGGTTCAATTCCCGGTCACGGCACATGCCTGGGTTGTGGGTCAGGTCCCCAGTTGGGGGCATGAGAGAGGCAACCAATAGAGATGTTTCTCTTAAACATTGATGTCTCTCTCCCTCTTTCTCTTTCCCTCTGAATATAAATAAATAAAATTTAAAAACCCCCCAAATATTAGATAACTATGGCCTGTCAGTCTAGAGTAGCTTTTTCATGTATTTTAATAGGTTGATTGGCACTGTTACTTCTTTTTCTATTGGTTTTCTAGAGAGAGAGACAGACAGACAGAGGGAAACACTGATTTGCTGTTCCCCTTATTTATGCATTCATTGGTTGATTCTTGTACATGCCCTCACAACCCACAACCTTGGCTTACTGGGATGATGCTCTAACCAACTGAGCTACTGGCCAGGGCCAAGGAACTGTTACTTTGAAGCTTGGGTATATGAGGTCTGTCTGGAAAAAGACCAGCCATTGTTAATATAACAAGAATGGTTTATGTGACATTGATGTAACATGGCGGCCAAGGAGAGTGGACTGGAATGCACATGTGTGAACAAGGACAACTTTGCTGTACTATTCCGTGGGGGCGGTAGGTGCTGTTGAGTGAGCATGTATACTGTGTGGCCATTGCATTCAAAATGACTGAGCAAGTAGAGCAACGAATCTGCAACATATTTTGTGTTAAGCTTGAACATTCCTTCTCGAAAAGTGTTCAGGTGATTCAGAAGGCTGCAACTCTGGGTAATTGGCGATGCGCAGCTTTATCACAACAATGCTCCTGCTCATGCATCAGGTCTTATGCAGTGGTTTTTGGAGAAACATCAGATCACCCAGGTGACTCAGTCCCCCTAATGCCCAGACTTGGCACCCTGCGATATCTGGCTTTTCCCAAAACTCACCTTTGAAAGGGAAGGGATTTCAGACCATTGATGAGATTCAGGAAAATATGACAGGGCAGCTGATGGCAATTAGGAGAACTGTGTGAGGTCCTAAGGTGCCTCTTTTGAAGGGAACTGAGGCGTCATTGTCAAATGTACAGTGTTTCTTGTATTTTGTATCTTCTTCAATAAGTGTTTCTATTTTTCATAGTACATGGTTGGATACCTTCTGGATAGATCTCATATATAAGTACATCATCTATGTATGCTGATATTTCCTTAAAATCCTGTATTTAGGCTTAGCACCAAAAAACTTGGGGATATTAATCAGTGGCTTGCTTGGCACCTTTAAAAAATACAAATAATGACTTGGCTTTAGAAAGTGTAACCAGCTTTCCTCTCCTTGGTAATCAATATATTACATTGGGAAGGACAGGGGTTCTGTCAGAAGTGAGGTATATTTAATTTTGGACAAACTTTTTCATGAAGGGGATGAAAGGGTAATATACACGTATTTTGTTTAAACAAGATTAATTATTAGCTTTCACCTTAAAGAGTTTTGCTGGTTTTATTAGATCTTGGCTATATGCCATGTGCCGTGGAATTGAACATGATCCAGTTAGACCCAGGCAAATTCCCAAAACCATTGGCTGCGGCAAGAGCTTCCCAGGAAAAACAGCTCTGGCTACCCGGGAACAGGTAGGCAGGCACTCTTGACAGAACATTGCCTCTTCTAAGGGGGTTTAGTGGGTAGGTTTTGGTAACTGCAGAAGGTTTAATTAGATGGAATTAATGTTAGATTGAATTTTTATGCTGTAAAGTATGAAGAGGATAGAAGTTCCTTTTTGTGTGTTGAAAATTGACTAGTTTTAATTGGATTTATTTTTCCTTTTTTCTACCTAAAAAGAAATAAAATGGAAATGATAGAATTTGAAATGGAATTGCTCATTTTTTGGTAATTGAAAACTTGGAAGGTCTAGGATATTGTGCCTCAAGTTTGTGTCATTTTTTGTCTTCCTCAGAGCTGGAACATGCCTGAAATTAACCTGATGGCATGCCAGCAGGGAAACAAAATGAAAATTTTGAGCTAGGGCAGGTCAGAGTACTGAAAACTTCTATGATCTGTTGATCCTTTGGTTTTGGGGAAAACTTTATTGCACACTTCCATTTGGGAGAGAGCTTAACAAATCCACTGTTTAGTTCTAAAATAAACCTGTGATTTTTAAGTGAAAGGTTAAAGTCTCAATACTTTTTTTTTTAGGTACAATGGTGGCTTTTGCAATTAGCCCAGGAATTAGAGGAAAGACTAACGAAGGACCGAAATGATGTAAGATTTTTTTATTCCAAGGGTGAGATTTGGGATTTAAATACCAGTTTAAATGTCTTACCTTATAGAGTAGAAAAAAAAAGATACAAAAAAAATCAACTAAAAAATATTAAGGAATCTTTTATCTTCTGCCATAAAACTCAACATGATCTTCAAAAGCCTGCTTCTCTGAACATAGACTATTCCTTCATTACCATTTATCTCTACCTTTTTGTATACTTTTTTTATCTAACTACTCCTGCAGCCCTGAATATACAGTGGATCTTTATGAGTAAAGAGCCATTAAGCAGGACATTTAGGGAGGGATTAGACTATAAACTACTGGACTTAAACCTAGTGCATGTGACCCTGGCTGGTTTGGCTCAGTGGATTGAGCATCAGCCTGTGAATTCCTGGTCAGGGCACATGCCTGGGTGGTGGGCCAGGTCCCCACTTGGGGGTATGCAAGAGGCAACCAGTCAATGTTTCTCTCATACAGCTCTCCTCTTTCTCCCTCCTTCCCCTCTCTCTAAAAATTAATTTTTAAAAACCTATGCAAGTAAAACATAGTCTGTGTGACAAAGAAGTACTGATAGTTTTAGAGACAGAGTATTAAGTGAGAGACTTGACATCTGAAAATTCATTTCTTTATCCACTCTTCAAAAACGACCTCTTTTTTACTGATGTATATTTTTTAAAGATTTTTTATTTACTTATTCAAGAGAGAGGGAGAGAAACATCAATGTGTGGTTGCCTCGTGTGCGCCCCATTGCTGGGGACCTGGCCTGCAACCCAGGCATGTGCCCTGACTGGGAATAGAACCGATGACCCTTTGGTTTGCAGGTTAGCACTCAATCCACTGAGCCACACCAGCCAGGGTTTACTGATGTGTGTGTGTGTGTGTGTGTGTGTATATTTTTTACATACCATAAAATTCACTTGTTTAAAAAAATTCACATTTACAGTATACAGTTCAGTAGTTTTAGTATTTTCCAGTTGTTCAACTATTCCACAATTTAAGAACATTTTCATCATCCAAAAAGAAATCCTGTACCTATAGCAGTTACTCCCCCATCTCTAGGCAATTACTAAGTCTCCGTTCTGTCTCTATAGAAGTGTTCTGGACAGTTCATATAAATGGAATAATACAGTATGTAGCCTTTTATGGTGGCTTGACATCTTTAAGTCAACATAATATTTTTAGGTTTACCCACATTGTAGCATATATGAGTACTTTATTCCTTTATATAACTGAGTAATATTCTATTATATAAATATTTCTACATTTTGTTTACCCATTCATCAGTGAATGGGTATTTGAGTTGTTTCCACTTTTCAGCTATTATAATGTTGCTATGAATGTTCATTTACAGATTTTTGTGTAGACATATGGTTTTCATTTCTCTTGCTCCTATATCCCTAGGAGTGGAATTACTGGGTCACATGGTCACTTTCTGTTTAGCATTTTGGGGCTGTTGCTGCATTATTTTACATTCCCAGCAATGTGAGAGGGTTCTAATTTCTTTATACTTTTGTTATTACCTTTTTAAAAATTTTAGCCCTATTAGTGGGGGTGATGAAGTTTGTGGTTTTCAGGTGTTTATTGTCCACATTCTTTCTTATCCTTTAGGGAGAAATGTCTATGGAGATCCTTTACTCAGTTTTGAAATGGGTTGTCTCTTTATTGTGTTTTAAGGGTTCTTTATATATTCTGGGTACAAATCACTTGTCAGATACATAATTTGCAATTTTTTTCTCCCATTCTGTGGGGTTTTTTTTTCTTCGTTTTCTTGATGATATCGTTTGATGTGTCCTTCCTTTTTGGAACGTCTAGGAGTCCTACACATCAACTGTATACTGGCAGGTATCATCCAAACCTACCTGTATGTGCTCTCTTTTCACTGAATTTGTGGTGATTATTTGTTCTTTGGTAAATAACATAAAGAGGGGTATGATCCCAGTTGTGTTGTGGGCCTATTTGAGGGCGACCAGTAGGTGTCGCCCTGTTTTCATCTCTATAAGCCTCTGAGACTTCCCTTGCTGTTATCAAGTGCAACGCAGTAGGGATGCCTAAGAAAGTTCATGTCTTTTAAGCTTAAAAGAACTTTATGCCAAAAATAATTCTAGACATAGAATATCATGTCATTTTACTTCAAAATATTCTACTGGCTTTCCTTCACACTTAACTAATGTGTGGATTTCTTTTATTCTATAATGACCAGTATGATTTGGTCTCTGGCTTCTTCTCTGATCTCATTTCCTGTCCTCTTTCCCTTAATCCTCTTTAGCTTCCACTCCACTGGTCTCTTTCCCTTTTACTTGACACACCAACCAAACTCTCACCTTAACACTTGTGTACTTGCTGTTTCTTCAGCCTGGAGAATCTTTGCTCTTATATTCTTATTTACTCAGCTCTGGGCTCAAATATAAGAGGGTAGCTGGGGAAGGTAGAGGCCTCCAGCATTCTGCCTTACTCTGCTTTTTTCCGTAGCACTTTGTAGTCATTTCTATTACATGTCTACTTGTTTATTAACTGTAGCTCCTACTACAAGATAAGATCCCTTAGGGCCTGGACTTTATTTTGTTCTATCCTGTATCTCTAGATAGGGCCTGATTATGTAGTAGGCATTCACTTATGCTTGAATGGTTTTAGTCAACAAGGACTCCTTTGTAATTGCCAATTTGTATTCTCTTAAGATATGCAAATCCGTAGGTATTTGCAAAATGTACGAAAATACAAATTGTATTTTTACTCCCCAACTACTGGTTTGGCTGTATTTGCCTAGGGGTATTTCTTCTCACTAATATCTTTTGATTTTGAGGGGATCCCAATAATAGAATTTTTAATCTTCTTCTCTGCCACCTCTCAATCTTTGTTTCTTAGTTTGCTTTGCATCAAGAGTATGCAGATGCCCTGGCTGGTGTAGCTCAGTGGATTGAGCATGAGCCTGCAAACCAAGGGGGTCACGGTTCAATTCCCCGTCAGGGCATATGCCTGGGTTGCAGGCCAGGCCCCCAGCCGGGGGGTGCATGAGAGGTAACCACACATTGATATTTCTCTCCCTCTCTCTCCTTCCGTTCCCCTCTCTCTAAAAACAAATAAATAAACTCTTGAAAAAATTAAAAAGTATTCAGATACTTTGATTCACTGAAAGGTGAACTGATGATCTGGCTTCTAGAGGCAGGCTTACTACACTGTATCTTCTAGTGATAGGCTGTAAACAGGTGATGCCAGTGAAACCTTCCACTGTTATTAAACATAAGAGCATCAGGGCAGCTTAAAGAATAGATCCACTGCTCAGTCTTGATATCCTAGCTTGGAACTTCCTTCCAGACAATTACTTATATGAGCTCTTCTTTAAGTCACAAAATAGAATATAGGACTGTAGGTATTTGTTATAATCTTCCTGCATAGACATTATAAAAAAGCATTCAAAAGAGTCCATTTTCATTTATTCTGTCCTCTTCCCATCACCTATGAAAATTTCCTAGATATTCTAATAATGTATCATCTAAATTAATCTCCAATTTCTTCTACTAAAAATAGCACAATTTAAAAAATTTTTAAATTAAACTTGACTATTTCCAAATCATTCTGTCACCCTAGTTCTTTTAATGTCCTCTTGAAACAGAACCACTCTATGTTCTATTCCTCTGGGTTCCGTTGCCCACTGCTGATAAAACTGTGACTCCCAATGCCAGGGTCTTATGAAAAGGAAAGGAACTATTTATTCAAAAGTTATACAGGTTTAGAAAATGGCAGAATTCTACTATTAAATCCCACTCCCTTTAGAAACAAAAAAAACACCCATAATCACTCAGTCCTGCCTCCTCTTGCCAAACCAGGTCAGTCAGGGGTACCTGATTGACTCAGGAAAATAGAAGTCTGTAGCTTAGCTGGGCAGATTCCTGTCTGTATTCCGGTTATTTCCAGTCATCCAAGCTTGGCTAGGCTCCTGCTCTTAATTCAAAACAGTATAGCCCCTCCTCATTGTGGGCCAGTGGGGGTCCTTCTGCATCTTTTCAAACCACGTGGCCAAGAAAGCCTTCTCTGCTCCCAAGCTGCATGGTTAAGATACCATGGCTGCCCCGCATTTGGGTATAAATCTTGGCTCTGATCTACCTCCATAACCCCATTTCCGACTCCTCCCACAAAAGGTTACACCTACTACTCCTCTGGTTTCTTCTGCCTTTCTCTACTTCCACTGTTAGTCTGGGCAGTCTTGCCCCTGTGATGTGAGAATCACCTCTGGTAACCTACTTCCTGCCTGGTCTCCCTGGCTGTTAGCATTACTGACACACTGGCCAAGTTATTTAGATACGAAAAGTAACTCTCAATGGCCCTGCTCTGATTCCCCTTCCCCCAAGCCAGGCTAGTGGGGGATTTGGGGATCTCTAGCTCAGCACCTCATTACACTCTCATGCAATTGAGTATATAGAATCCAGATGCTCATGGTAACTTTAGTTCTGTTTTCTATCCTTTTATACCCACAGAATGACAGGGTAGCCACACAGCTGGCCGTGAGCATTCGTGTACAAGGAGACAAACGTCTCAGCACTCTGCGCCGCTGCTGTGCCCTTACCCGCTATGATGCTCACAAGATGAGTCATGACGCGTTTGCTGCCATCAGGAACTGTAATACTTCAGGAACACAAACCGAATGGTGAGTTTCTTTCTAGCTCATCTTTTCAGAAGAGACTTATATCCTGTCTTGCTCTAAAATTGCTCTATATAAGCTTTCCAGCTGGGATAGGTTCTTTGTGACTCTGGCCAGCAGGACCTATTACAGAGGGGAAGGGCCATGCACAAAGGAGAGGGCACAGTAGAAACAAGAGAAAAAAGGCAGACTGGCTGCAACTTCTTTGACTATGTTTAGTGCAGTCCAGTTCTCAGGGGTAGGTTTGAGATTCAAAGTGAACCAGTACCATCCTGCCCTGGCCAGGTGGCTCAGTTGGTTAGAGTGTTGTCCTGATATACCAAGGTTGTGGGTTCGTTCCCCAGTCAGGGCACATACAGGAAACAACCAATGAATATATAAATAAGTGGAACAACAAATTGATATTTCTCTCCCTTTCTCTCTCAAATTAATAATTTTTTTTAAAATTAAAAAAAAGAAAAAATACTATCCTTACATGTATCAGTTTGCAATAGTCTGGGGAATGGCCACTTGCACTCGGGAGTACAGAATTCAAGTTTCAAGAATATAGCACACTTGGGAACTTCTTTCTCAACTTCTTCATTTTTCTGTCTTCCTTGATAATGAAACTGACCCATATTCATTGGTAGTCTCTAACACCCCAACTCAGTTACAAGCTCCACTAGTATAATACCAAATGTCATATTATAGTAAACTTCAGTTGGTCATGAAAAATAACCAAATACATGATTGGAATGTGTTCATTTATTGTCCAGATATTATTTTCAATGTTGGAATCCTTTAACTATTTAACATAGCCTGTTACATAAAAAAAAGTATTCCAAATTCACAATGGAAATATAATTATGTGAGGCAAATAAATTGGTTATTTATAGACCTATATTGAAGATTATAAGAAATGTTTACTTTATCTAAGTTATTGATTATCTAAATATATGGGCCAACACTATTTTATATACAAAGACTGTTATATAGTCTTTGCTTTTAGAATAATTAACTTTTACTCTCTGGTATATTTGCTTTCAAAAATTGAATTTTTACTGAATAAAATGATAATGGTGATACTGTGTTCATATGAAACCTTAAAAAACTGACAGACTATAATATTATTAACCAAGAGCTTGAAACCTATTGATAAGGAAGCATCAGAATTACCTGATTGTGAGATTGTCCCCAAGCATGAAGCTGGAGGACAGTGAGATACTGTTGTAATAATTTAAAAATAGCATTTACTCTTTACATCTTCGAGGGATTAATCTGTATGTAAAAGCACATTGCATCTTCTGAAATTCAACTCATGTGAAAATTTACTTGAGTAATTAGACATAATGAGGAACTTCATGGCTTTAGGGTTAGGTGGTGCCCTCTTAAAAATAGCAGAATGGGTGAGAGGCTATTTTCAGGAGTCTGTCTAGTCTAAATATTCTAAAAGCTTTTTTGTTGCCCAGAGTAAAATTTTTTGCCCTAACCCTGAATTATAGCAGCTCTGAAGCAGTATCTTACGAAAATGATGATACCTAGCTGCTAGGGAATCCCACTCACACTCGTTCGTGCAACTTGGTTCACCAAGTCGGCGATTGTCAAGGAGCGGTCCTAAATCAGCAACATCAACATCACCTAGGAACTTGGTGGAATGGCACATTCTCTGCCCATCTCAGATTTACTGAACCTCTATTAATCTGATACACCCTAAAGTTTGCGAGTCAATGCGGTAATGATTTCCTGATGTGGCAGAACCAGAATCCCAGTTATTTTTTATCATTCAAATCTGTGACCTGGTGCTAATCTTGTTCTTGTACTTTCCATACAGGTCCCCTCCCCTCACAATGGTTTTCCTCTGTGCTACCAAATTCTCTGCCACTGCCCCTTCGTCTTGCACAGACATCACCGTCTTCTTGAGTAATGACTCGGGTTCTCTGCCAAAGGTGCCAGTTGCCAGTCCAGAAACTAAGACCCAGGGAAGTGGCCCATCGGTGACAGCCACTAAGAAAGCAGCCACTTCTCTGGAATCATTTTTCCAAAAAGCTGCAGAAAAGCAGAAAGTCAAAGATGCTTCACTTTCATCCCTTACTGCCACTTCCCAGGCCCTCAAGAGCAATTCACCACTGAAGCTCTCCTTACCTTTCCAAACCAGCCGTACTACAGGAATTGGGCCCTTGTTTAAGCAGAAAAGTTTGCTTCTGAAGCAGAAACAGCTTAATGTTCCTTCGGTTGTCATTCCTCCACAGAATTTGCAGTCTAGCCCTAAAAAGTTATCAAAATATTTTCCAACAAAGTATCCAGATTCTGCCCCCGTCTGTGAAGGGGTTTTGAAGCTCCAATCCTTTAAAGCAACTCCTGCAGAGATGGATTTGGCCCAAAACAGCCAGAGCAGGCTTGCCTCTTTAACCTCCCAGTCTGCTCCAGAGGAGGCTCAGAAGGCAGCTACCACCCCAAGCCTGCTGGCTACTGAGGACCAAGTGCCCTGTGAGAAGTGTGGCTCTCTGGTACCTGTATGGGAGATGCCAGAACATAAGGACTATCATTTTGCACTGGAGCTGCAGAAATCCTTTTTGCAGCCCCACCCCTCACACCCCCAGGTTGTTCCTGCCAGTTCTCCTCAAGGGAAAAGAAATCCCAAGAGCCCTCTGGCCTCTAGTAATAAACGCCCCAGGCCTGAGGGCATGCAGACCTTGGAATCATTTTTTAAGCCATTAACACCCTAAGTGCTGTCCTCAGGCTTGCTGCAATGTTTTAATATTTTATCTATAACCTGGGAAATGGAAATATGTTTACTTTTTAAGGAAATTCATAACTATAAAAATTTTATAAGAAAAATAATTCAGTTAAATGCTGAGTGTAGGCTCTTATCTCTTCATGGGCATGGATTCTAATTTCACTGCAAATAGAAATGTAAAAATTTGTCTCCCAGAGATACAACTGCCTTGCGTTTTTAATCATGAAGTGTTTAGGAAGGCAGTGTCATGTAGTCAAAAATGTGTGGGCCTTGGAGCCTTGGAGATCTGGTTCTAGACCTGACACTGCCTCCTGTATTGTAGTATATGGCCTGGAGCTAGTCACTTTCCTCACTCTTCCTCATCTTTGAGATGAACAGAATTGAGATAATGCCTTACAGATTACTGAAGATTAAGAATAATTTCTTAAAGTACTATAGCACAGAAGGAACTGAGTAAAAAAGTTTTTGTTCTCCCTTCCTCTGTGATGGGCTACTCAGTAGATACTGAACTTCATACAAGCAAACTGTGTGGACAGCCAGTTTTAGCCATTGGCCCTTCTGCCTCTTGCATCTTGTTCTATGTACAAGATTGTTACTGGACCACTGCAGGAACCCTGCTTAGACCGGGTAGTCATGACCAGAACTAGATTACCTCCAGAACCCTGCTGCTCGTGTGATGCTGAGCAGCAGCAGCAGCAGCACCAGGGAACTTGTTAAAATTGTCTCAGCTTCACCTCCGCCCCAGCTGAATCAGAATCTGTATATTAACAAGATTCCTCAGGGTGTATCTTCAAGTTTCAGAAATACTGATCTAGAAAATACTAACAGCTGGCCAGGTTTGTAGAGAGCATTTTGTTAAACCCTAGACTACAAATTTAAAGGGTAAGTACTTGGGCCTTTGGGGTCAGTGGTGTGCTCACCTCTTCCCTGTTTAAGTGACCATTTAGGTTTTCCCTGTTTAGTGACCATAGCTTAGGGTTTTAAATTGCTGTAGTTTTTTGCACTTATCTGCATTTATAGTGCTGTATTTTTCATCTCTGCTCTTATATGTGGAAAGTTAGCCTTTTTTTTTTCTTTTCTGATATGGAGGACCTTGAATAAAACTGAAGATGAACCAAATTACATGGTAGTGAAGTAGTGCAGAAGTAGGGACAAGGGTGCACATATTTCCCCTCAGATACATCTATAAAAACCAACTGCTTTTTAAGCTTATTTATAAACTTGGGGGTCTGTTTTTAGTTCAGAGGAGGGAAACAATTGAAAACCACCAGGTCTAACAGGAAATTTCTTCCTCCAAAAATATTTAAATGTCTAATAAAAGACAATATTTACTCTATACATGGTCCTTTCCCTACTAGGTCTGTAGTTTCTTGGAGGCAAGAATTCTTCACAGTGCCTTGCACATAATACATGCTTAATATTCATTGGATGAAACATATATAATGAAAAATTGTAGATGGTTACTGGAACTAGCAAAATAAAAAATATACATGCTACTGGTAGACAGGGGGCTGTCTTCTATACCCTTTTATCCTCCTAAATGGTCCCTTGACCTGAAGTGGCTCACTGGAGTCCCTAGAGATGTGTCATTAAGTACTGATAGGATTTTCCAAAATTTCCCTTCTTAACCCAGGAAGAGTTTTTAGAAAATTTTTAAAATAAAAAATGCATTTTTGTTCTTTGATGGGTGATTGTGTGCAGATTTCATATTTCAAATTCACTTACAAAAGTGAATTTGAAAGTGAATTAAAAAGTTTTAATTCAGTGGTGTATAAGAATGAATTATGCCAGGATGTCATCATCCCACATCTGTTGTCATTGACAGCAGCCAGAAGCCCAACTGGGGTCCTGCTGGGAGCTTATTGATAGGAGCTTGTGGAGAAGCCACAATGGGAAGAGGGTATTTTGACTATAAATATTGAGTTTATGAGGATTATTTGAGAGTTTTGGTTTGGATGAGGTGCCTCTTCACTAACCTACAAACTCTCTGAAGACCTTTGAGACATTTGCTCCTACTTGTGGGCAGTGGTGTTAACCCCCCGCAGAACCTCATAAATGATGCTATTCGTGGCCCCTTGGTCCTCCTGCTAACACTCCTGTCCTGGCTGCCTAGCAATGTGCTCTAGCAACAGGGAACTTTTACTTTTGTGCTAGCAGCTGGAGATAACTCTTTGGTGGCTCTGTTGCCAACTTTCTGGAGTGCCTCCTGGTATAAAAAGGTACACTTTGTATTAGGTTTGGACTTGACTCCTTCGCCTCCCCTTGATTGGAACAATAGTGTGATTATTCTGTTATTTGTTTGGTGTATGTTACTTTACTTGGCTTATTAAGAGAGATATTGTGCCCTGGCTGGTGTGGCTCAGTGGATTGAATGCTGGCCTATGAATCAAAAGGTTGCCAGTTCAATTCCCAGCCAGCGCACAAGCCTGAGCTTCAGGCCAGGTCTCCAGCTGGGGGTGTGTGAGGCAACCTGTCGATGTTTCTGTCACACATTGATGTTTCTCTCCCTCTTTCTCCCTCCCTACCCCTTTCTCTAAAAATAAATAAAACCTAAAAAAAAGATACTGTATTCTACTCACTGGCTTATGAAATTATAATTCCTACAGTGAACCTGTGCTAAATAAATTGCTGGCAAAGACAGAAATCAGTCTCTGAGTATAATTTTGCTGCCTACCCAAAACAAACAAAAAAAACATATAGTTTTTGCTAAATATAACCTTTCCTCATTGCTCAGCAATTGTACAGAAGGAAATAAACCCACAGGAGGAAGCTCTTCAACCATAGGCTTCTTAGCAGCAAGTTAAACCAGTGATATTTTTAAAAGCAGCTGAGCTTGAGGTAGGGAAAACTATCACTTTAATACCCTGGAGGCAGAATGTTGGGGGACCTTGGGCCACATTTGTCATTAAATTTCTTTTGAAAAATTCAGTACTCAAAATGCAGTCCCTGCTTTTTGTAGTTGACTTTAACATCGGGCCCTATTTCTCTACTCATAAATGATGATAATCAGGTACTCTGAACAGACACAGGAAGAAGGGACTAAGGGTTGGCTAGGTGGCGTTCATAACTCCAAGAACCCAGTTTAGTACATCAACGTCACTTCAGGCTATTTTGCGTTGCTAGAAAAAGCCTGAATTACCATGTGTCTAAATTCTATTCCTCATTAAGTAGCTGGCATACTAATCTCCAAATCTCTGACACAGTGGTGGGCCTCCTAACCACTGCAACCATTAGCAAGTGGTCAATTCCTCAAGTATGGGGTGGCTACCTATCTCAGCTAAAAAGGTGGCAGTTTTGCTTTCTGTTTTGTTCACTCAGAGAACTATGCAAAATAGGCCTGAATGCTTGATCACAGTACTGGAACACTGATCACGTGGGAGAGAGGAAAGGAACAGCAAATGAGATATTAGATGTGTTCTCTCCTCACTCAGGGCTTAGCGGTGTTAGCGTTTCACTTATCTCTAGTCCTGGACAGGAATCTAGCTGTGGAAGCCGAACCTATCTCTGAAGCATAAGCACAGTGTGTTCAATAAAACATTTTTATTCTGTACAATATATATGTATATTTAAATATATATGTGTATGTACATATATATATATATATGCGCAGAGAAATCTCAATCGATAAATCCCTGAGTCCATGGGAACCCAGGACACTAACAAAGGGAAAGGAAGGAGTCCATGTCCTGAAGAGCAGGAAACATGGCAGCATCCCTCCCTTTTCTCCCGGTTCCCAGCAACAGAGGGAAGGGATAGTCACTGCAAATTGCTAAAACAAGAGGGGACTCGTGTAGGAGCGGGAAGCAGGGCAAGGGTGGCAGGAATGGGGGCTGTGGGTCAGTCTGGGGAGGTAAAACATACTGTTTGATCAGCATTAAAACCAACAGATCACTGCAGAGGAGGGGACAAAACTGACATGCGGCCGACCTTCGGTAAGTACGCCAAGCCTTAGCTCGGCAGCCCCAGGCCTGGGCCAGCACAACAAATAGCACCTGTGCGCTTATGAGAGGAGAAGCTGGGGAAATGGCCCTTGAGTGAGGAAGGGAAGGGACATAAAGCAGAGGAATAGGCGGCACGTCTCAGTACAGAATGGGAACATTGCCATTCACTGTCCCTGTGCCTTTTCTTCAGACCCTGGGCCACCAGATGGCCAGGAGCAGATGTCTTCTGTCCATAGTCAGGTAGAGATGGCAACTTACATGGTCTTCAGAAGAGGTATAGAAAAGAAATGCTTTTGAGGACCACCCTTAGTTGTTGTGACAATTCTTGAAATGCAGGGACCACAGCGGTGAATCATGCCCAGTTCTGACAGTGGGGCCAACGTGACAACGGTCAGCTCCCTCTAGTAGACAGACCATGGGGTTTCCAGGGTTGATGAGCCAACCAGGTGGACACACGGCTGCTGAGCACTGCCCTGAATTCTCCTGTCGTCTCCCTCAGGGTTGCCCCTCCCTGGCCACACCAAGCTTGGCACCTCTCCAGAACGGTGGCAGGGAGCACCCCTCTCTCCCTAGCCTATTAACACACAGAGCCGCCAACAGGGGGCAGCATGGCCAGTCACCTTGTATATTGTAGGGACAGCAGTGGAGCTGTGCCTGCCTGGAGGAGTTCAGAAGCCGTTGGCCTGGGCTTCTCCTGCTGCAATGGCTTGCACGTCAGTGACATGGCCGATGCCCTTGGTGACACCCTCCCGGAACAGCAGCTTGGCGCCCACCTTCAGGTACTCTGGGTGTTTCAGGAAGCGGAAACGTACCACTGCCTTCTCCCCTGTCCGCAGCTTGTCCTGCAGCAGATATGCAGTCACTGGCCCTGGACAGAGCCTCCCGCCCCATTCTCTACCAGCCTTGGCTCTCCACCCCTGGGGGCCTATCGGGCTTCTACCCACCCTAAGTGGGTCTCTGTCCCTTTTGTAGGATCTGGGACTTCTCTATGAGTCTGGGGGAAGGCCTTTCTGGAGGCAGAATTTTGACTTTTCCCTGGAAAAACAGGCATGGCTGGGTCCCTCTCACCTTGGCGTGGATCTTTTCCACCACTGCCGTTTGACGGACATTGCCCACATGTACTGTCACCTGGAAGCCTCGCCGGAATGTGGTGGCATGGAACAGTAGGACTATTTCTGCCTCGAACACTGAGCAGATGGTGGGATTCATCTCGGGGCTCACCATCACCATGCCCTGGGGAAGCACAGCCCCAGTCCTTGCGTTAGTCTCTCTCACCCTTAGAGCTCCTCAGGTTCCTCTTCCTCTAGGACTTCAGCCACAGGAACTCAGATGACAACATTCAAAACTCTTCTCTTAGAGGGAACCCCTCCTTACCCACCTCCCAGGTCCTCTAATCCTTCTAACGATTTGTATTTCTAGGGTCCTGGACACTGGGCTTGTACCCCGGTGATTCATATTTAGTGATCTGTCCTTTATAGGCACACTAAGCCTTTTCAAACATGGACAGCCTGTGAAAGCAGTTTCTTGGGATAGAGGCCATGTTTCCTTTGAGTTCCCCTTAGCCGGGTGCTTCTCTTTGTGTTCCTCTGCAATCCTCCCTCCACCTCACCTTGCGAAGGAGCGCACGGTCAAAGTCCCCGAGGGCCAGCGTAGCAGCCTGCCCAGCTCGCAGCACACGGCAGGCAGAGCGGTTGCGCTGGATGCTGCATACTCTCAGCTCCAGGAAGCAGCCATCGTCTGTGGGGCCCACCACCAGCTGGTCGCCCTCGCGGCAAATCCCACTGCAGCCCAGGGGGCGGATGGCACAGCGTCAGCCTGGGCTCCCTTACTTACTTCTCTGCTAGGGTCACCCAGAGCGTTCCTTCCCTTCTAAGGTGAGTCCCTCAGGAGGGGGAGCGAGACCCTAAATTCTGACTTGGAGATAGGGGAGACGCCTGCTTTGCCCCAGTTCAGAGTTCAGACTCTGAAGAGTAATATCAGGAAGGGCAGCGACGCTGGCCAAGAGTACCTGCTGGTTTGATACTGAATACCTGATCCCTGAAAGAGTGACATTCCCTTGAGCCTCTGCTTTGGAAAGAGTCTTAAGGAACTTCTCATCTCCCTACTTGAAGGTGAAGTCAGCTGAATATACTCTAGTTATCTTCCTGGGGCCCGGGACCCACACTTCTCCATCAGGGGCCTGGAGGTTCCCAGTAAAGCAACAATACTGTTTCTTCCCTCATGAGCCAACAGACTAGCTTTCTCCAGCTCTTCTGATGGTGAAAGCCTAGTCTGCAGACAAGCACATCTGTCAGCTGGGCTCTGTTCAACTCCAGAGTCTGCTCTGGGCCATGTCTTCCAGTGTATGGGTATGTGAGGGCTGAGTGGGGTGGGTAGCAAGCAAGGGAGTTCACCTGGAAAGTGTCCCTCCAACAACTGTCCCCACTTCTGGTACTGTATAGATTTCATCCACCTGAAGCCAAAGAAAATTCTATCAATGGCCTGGCAAGTCATGCTGGCAGGTCCAAACTCTCTAAGCAGACTCGGCCTCGGCCAGAATTAGTCCTTCCTAGCTCCCCAGCTCACTGCCTGTCTGGATGGACAATCACCTGAAACTCGGTCAGCTGCTGCATGAGTTCCTCTTGCTCTTTGCTGTTGGTGAGCGGTGGCAGGATATTCAGAAAGACTTTGAGCAGGTCCAGACTCTCTCCAGACACACTGGACAGAGTGAAGATAGGGGTGACACTGTAGAGGGAGACATGGAATAGACGGATGAGGCAAGTTCTAACAGGAAGCAGAGGCTACAGCCCCATACATGGAAAGGTGAGCTTTTCTCAAGGTGGCTAGGGGCCCCTCTCCTGATGATCTTTGCAAGAGCTGTGGGACTTCTCTCTTTGTGAGCCAGCCGAGGACCCATCCCAGAGTCCAAGGGAGTTGGCAAATTCCTCACATAGCATTTCATCTTCAGGGTCCCATGCATCACCCAAATTCCAAGCTGGCTTGGGGGAGGGGCCAACCCTTTTAGAAAAGATTCCCTTCTACAATCCCAACCTGCAAAACCACAGAACTGAGCCAGAACTGGTTTGGTCCTGAGGTGGAACACCATGCTCAGGGGCCCTATGGCAGCGTTCCCTGTGGACCAGGGTTCTGTAGTGAGAAAGGCTTACTTGGGTGACTGGGCAAACTGCTGGGCAGCAGTGACGGCATCATCCTCGGAGGTGACCAACATGGGTACTTTGTGGCAGCCAGGCTGCTTGAGGACTCGCTCTAGCTGGCGTACTGTCCTCTCCACTGTGGTCTTGGCACACAGGTCCACCTTGCTGACCACGATGAAGAAGGGCACTTTCAGGGCCAGGGCTAGCCCCAGATGCTCCCTTGTTGTGCCAGCTGCCTCAGAGAAGGAAGGCAGGCATCAGGAGGGACCGTGGGAGGGAGAAGAGGGAAAAGAGGAGAGTTCATCTGGCTCCCAGATTTGAGGAGGTCCAGCACAGAAGAGAGTCAGAACCCGCCTCCAGCCCCACCCCTGCCCCCATGCTTCGTACCAATCCCCGTGTTAGCACTGACGAGGAGCAGGGCGCAGTCAGGGCAGTAAGAGGTGAGGCCAAAGATGGTGGTGTGTAGGTACTTGTGGTGGCCAGCCAGGTCGATGAAGGTGATCATCTTGGAGCTGCTCTCACAGATCTCTTCTGCCGTCCGTGAGTCACTGTAATTCACCACCTGGCCCAGAGCCCAGGGCTCTCAGTGTCCCCTGCCAGCCTCCCCAACCCTTCAAGAGTTGCCAGGACCTGAACCAGTCCCTGGGTGACCCTGGCTCTTAACCCTGAGTCCCATTTCTGATTTAATTCCATTGATTTCCCATTTGTTTTCTAAGGAGGACAGAGCTTGTTCACTGCCCTCAGGGCCTTCATCCACTCTCCAAAAAGTCTCTACACTCTGCCCTTGGACTGTCCCTCACGACTGCCATCCCATCCTCACAGTCTGCCCCCACTGGGTCCCGCTGATTGCATGCACCTCTCCCTTGCTGTTAAAGCCCAGGATCTCGAAGCTGATGCTGGAGGTTCGGCCAGACTGAATCTCGTGCAGGTGGCGGAAAAGGTTGAGCCGAGCCCGGCCCCGCCCATTGTCCAGCTCTCCTTGGGTCAGCACTCCAAGCAGAGTTGACTTCCCCGAGTCCACATTTCCCAGGACAGCCACACGAAGGTCGAGAAACTGTGGATGAATTGTCAGAGGTAAGGGCTCCTATCTCTTATCTCCCTCCACTGAAGGTTGGGTCAAGGGCAGTGCTGCTCCCTGGGGACCAAATGGTAAACTGGGTACCCCCTGTCTCACAGGCCAGGAGGGAGCTGCCACCACAGGGCCCTCTCTCTCAGGGAGCACGGGTGTGAAAGGCAGGGAAGGGTATGTGCTCACCTGTTGGTTGTCAGGGACCTTTCGTACCAGCACCTCAGTGATCTTCCGGGGCACGTCGCTATCATAATCCACTTCTCGCTCCCGGAGAACAGTGATGTCTGCTCCAACTCTATCACAACAAGGCCATAGCTTCTGCATCTCACCTGTACTCCTCCACCTCCAACCTTCCACCCTGGCTCTGGATCGGTGGCTTTCCCGCATGTCCCAAAGAGCTCCCAACACCTTCTTCCTCCCCTACCATGCTGTAATCTATCCCACATCCACAGCTCCCTCTAAACAAACAAACATACAAACAAATCTTAAGTCAAGGAGCCAAAAAACCTAGGTCCAAATGTGGAGAAGCCCAGATGACTAGCCCTGCCCACTGTCTTGAGAAGGCAGCAGAAGGAAAGTCCCTTCTTGGCCCCTAGGCCCTAGGTGACTGGGTACATGAGGGTCCTCCCCAGAGTTAGGGAGAAGAGAACTGAGGGGGAAAGGAAGCATACTTCTCTGCCATCCGGTGCAAGGTCTTGAGGGAAGCCCGCATCTCCTCCTCAGCCAGCCCCACCAGCAGCCCATTGTCCTCCACCCCAATCTGGTAGACTGCCTCACCACGGCCCTCCTGTAGTCGCCACTTCATCTGTGTCACCAGGTGCTCAAAGCGGTACTGGGATGGATTCACCAGCTTCAGCTTAGGGCAGGTGAGGCATCAGGAGAAGGTGAAGTCAGAGATGCTCCTCCTGAACCCGTATCTCACCACCTGTCCTGCTGCAAGGACCAGGACCTTCCCTTCCCACTTAAACCTCTTCATACCTGACACCCTCTAACAAAGCCCTTACCCTGAACCACGTCCCTACATTACTATAGATCACGAAGTTGAAAAGATCTCAGAGAAATTGTCATCTGCCAACAAGGACAACCTGCTCCTCCCCACCCTGAGACTCACTTTATATTCGATGTTTCCATCTTCAGCCTAAAAAGAAACAGGTAGCAGTTACCAAACACAGTCCTCATTCCCCATTTCCTACTTCCCCCTACTTCCCCATTTCCTGCTGGGGCCCAGGCAGCAGCTCACTTGAGAAAGCAGGAAGGCTCAGTGGCACCTGCCTAGGCATGTGCCTGCCAAAGGTCAACGGCACACAAGCCCTCTACTAAGCCCCAATGTGACCTCTCTCAAGGAAAGGCCTCTAAGAACACAGTCACCCATCTAAACCAGGAGTGGGACCTTGAGTCCCTCCTTTCTTTGATCACTGGCAGTATGCTCTTCCTAGATTCGAGACCACCCCTTCCGTCTCCTCAGGCCCTTAAACTGCCATCCCCAGAAATCTATGTCTCCTCTGTCTGGGCTGCCGAGGCCATTCTTTGCCACTGCTCTGGGAGACACCACTTCCTTCCTGCCCACCCCTCTCAGCTGATGTAACCAAGAGTAGGAGGATGCAAGAGGTTCTGGACCAGGGCCAAAGGGTTAACTCAGCAATGGTCACTGCAAACCCAGTGAGAGAGGAGCCCAGATGATACAGGGGCAGAGCTTCAAAGTTGGGACTGAGGTAAAGAGAAGTAACTCAGAAAATATAATTAAGGGGACAGACTCACTGTGGCTTTTATCGCCTATCCCCTAACCCTTGCCTCTCAGTTGAGGTGAAATCCTGAGTCCACCCCACAATCTCCTGTACTTCTTCCCTATTTTAAATAGATTTTTTTACGACTTTATTTATTTATTTCTAAAGAGGGGAAGGGACGGAGAAAGAAAGGGAGAGAAGTATCAATGTGTGGTTGCCTCTCATGTGCCTCCCACTGGGGAACTGGCCCGCAACCCAGACATGCGCCCTGACTGGGAATCAAACTGGCAGCCCTTTGGTTCACAGCCTGCGCTCAATCCACTGAGCTATTCCAGCCAGGGCTCTCCTACTTCTTCCCTATTTTAGATGACCCAAAACAGAAGTATTCTTTGCCTGAGCCTTCCCCTCTCAGATGCAAAAAGATATGAGATTTGCTTGTTCTGCCTCTCCTGTGTTTCTGGATTCCTCCTCCCTGGCCATTTTCCTTTTTCCCTTCCTGTCATCATTTCACCCCTTGAAGGCCCTCTGACTACAAGCTCTAACAGGTCTTCACTAATAATCTGTACCTCATTTTGATGGAGATGACTTCAGAAAAGTGGTACAAGGAAAATTCAAAGTGCTGGTCCTAGGACCAGCAGCATTAGCATCACCCTTCGGTTTACTTGTGATAAATGCAGAATATCAGGCCGACCTCTGACCTACTGTATCAGAAATTCTAGGGGTGGGGCAGCAATCCAGGGATTCTGACTTATACTAAAGTTTGATACCACTGGTTTAGGCTCTTCCTCTGGGTCCACCTTTCCTAAGATGGGCAAAGTAGCAGTTATTCTCTGCCTTAGGGAATAGTGAAGTAGGTATATGGAGGCTGTCCCCACTTCCTGACTATCTGACTGTTCTCTGGATGTGTGTGTTGTGTGTATGTGTACTCAGGGATAGGTAAAGAACGTACTGCTCTTTTCCTGGGTACTCCCCTCCTCCCCATGGAACAAGTTTAGAAAAACTCTGCTTCCTCATCCCAGAATATAGTCTACCTTCCCTTCCTGCAACTCAGGGATAGAGCCTGGGCATTCCACTGTTCTTCCCAAGGGGGTGGGAGTGGGATCTCCTTTTCCCATTTTTCCTACCGGCGTTTTGTTATCAGAATGGGAGGATCCTCCTCCCCACTCTTCTTTCCTGGGGTCCTGACCCTTAAGGAGAGGGCCAGTCTCTCTATCCCTCCTTCCTGGGGGTCCTGGGACCGGAAGGGGGTATCAATTCTCTTGGTCCCGCCTTTCTGGAGTCCCGGGACGGGAAAGAGTGGTTTTCTCTCTACCCGCCACATCTCAGGTGCTCACCTCGGGAGGCAGATACGGGGGGTTGTTGGCTTTGCTCCCTCTGTTTCTTCCGTTCTTCTTCTTCCCCTTTGGGCCCCCGCAGCCGCTGCTGCCCCCGGCCCCCCTAGCCTTGAGGGTTCCGCCCATGGCCGGGCCCCCTCCGGGCCGGCAGCAGCCGCCGAACAGCTCCGATACCCGCGAGTCCATCCGCTGCTGCCGCCAGCCCCCCGCCCAACCCCTCCCCCCCGTCACTGCCGCCGCCGCCGCCCCTACTGCCACCACCGCGTCCGGCCAGCTAGTGTAGAGCGGGGTGGGGCTCCGCTCAGACCACGCCCCCACCCTTCTCCGGCTCCGGGCGCGTCAGAAACAGTCGCAGTGCACCACGGGATATAGAGTCCTCAAAGCTCAGATCTCTGTCAAGAGAGGTCGCCGCCGCCCTACAACTCACAGGAACCATCGCGGCGCACCGGGGCGCGGGTGGCTTTGGGGCGCAGAAGAGGAGCGCGCCTTTATGCGCAAAGGTCTAAGGGACCTGTAGTCTGGTTCCCAACTTCTGCGCTCTGAACGGGTCCTTTTCTAAGGCTTTGGGGTGGGAGGTCACCGGGGAGCTTACTTCCGAGTCAAGCTTTAAGGGCGCTCTTGGGTGGGGCCCCTTAGCCCAATCCCAGACAACAGGTTTTGGACGTGGAGAGGTGCAAATTCAGGGCGACTGGTCCCTCCTGCCTGCGGGCTCCTCCCTTGCCTCAGTTTCTTCCCCGATGGTCCGCATGCCGTGGGGGTGAGTCAGGGCGAATGCCAGGGCGGAGGCGGATGATGGTAAGCCTAATTATGGCTGTTATTGTTACTATGATTTTGTCACCTTTACACAGCAGTCACTGCTTTATTACCTGCTGACACCCTCCGGGGGTTGGTTTTAGCAGCCCAAGATACCGCGGTAGCCCCGACACGAGGCCCGAACCCATAAACCAGCTTTGCTCGCTGAGGGCTACAGGGATGCCCGCAGCGAGCACTTCCCCTCCTTTTTGTTTTGAAGCAGAACCAATCGGGGAGAACCGAGTTTGATTTTAAAACAGCAAGGGCTATAGGAGGGGCCTTGCCACTATTTGGGGCGGGGCTGGGGCTTAGGTTACGTCAACCACTAGGAGGTCGTGGAAGTGTCGGGGAATAGAAACTTGGCCAAGGGCCCCAGAGGATTGCTGACTTTTGACTTTCTTGCCAAGCCATCCGTCTTGCTCTTTAGGGCTCTGGCAGTCAGCAAAGAGTAAACACATTTAGCGACATAAACCAGTGTACAAGACACTAGAAAGGCAGAGTGGAGAAGCAGTTTAGTGTTGCCGGGTAGGGAGTCAGGACGCCAGGGTTCAATTCCCAGCCCATGGCGATCTCATGACTCACTACTCATTGTATGTCCACCTCCCCTCTCTTCACAAACAGCGAGATGCTCACACACAGCCAAGAGATAAAGCAGCCTATCCCTCCAGACCTCAGTTTTCCTTGGAAAATTAAAAGCGATAACAGTGGCTTACCTCTGGTGAACCTTTTAGGGATTCAGATCTGGTAGAGTCCATAGCTTCCCCCCTAGGACGACAAGGAAAGTAGCAGTTTACTAATCATAGAGTTGCTGTCCACATGGCACCACTTCCCAAAACTAAAACCATGGGGACAGAAGGATCAAAATCTGCACAAGACCTAGCAGGCCCAGCCAATTATGTGGTCTTCAGTGATTGAAAGCACATCTGACTTCTCTCTTCTCAACCCTCTTCAGCTAAAGGAAGGTAATGCTGCAGAGGCCAACCCTAGCCAGGAAGGGGCACAACCCCACCACGAAAACTGCTAGTTAGAGGCCGAGACCAAAGCACTCAATGATTGGTCTCAAGAAGGGTGGGGATTGGAAGAGAGAGCTAAGACCATCCCAACTCTCTCACTACCAGCAGCTCTGGGTTCTTGTGATAAGCAGGGCCTGCTGCACTTTCCTGATAAAACTTGTTCTCTCATCTTCCTGGCTCTTTCAACTACCCCCGACACAGTTTCACTTTATTCATCCCAATCCTGTTGTCTCCTAAGAGGAGAACTTTTTAAAAAAATTTTTCTTGAATTTCTTTAAAAAAATTTTTTTTTAGATTTTATTTTTTCTTGAGAGGGAAGGGAGGGAGAAAGAGAGAGAGAAACATCAATGTGCGGTTGCTGGGGGCTGTGGCCTGCAACCCAGGCATGTGCCCTGACTGGGAATCAAACCTGCGATGGTTTGATTCGCAGCCCGCGCACAATCCACTGAGCTACATCAGCCAGGATAAGGAGAACTTTTTTTAAAAAATAAACTTTCTAAAAAGATTTCATTTACTTTTAGAGAGAGGGGAAGGAAGAGAGGAGAGAAACATCAATGTGTGATTGCCTCTCATGCGAGCCTCTCACTGGGGATCTGGCCCATAACCCAGGCCAGTGCCCTGATTGGGAATTGAACTGGTGACCCTTTGGTTCATAGGCACTTAATAGGCTGAGCCACACCAGCCAGGGCTAAGTGGAGAACTTTTGAGAGATGGGAGGGAATAACTCATTTCAATACTTCATTCTTGAACAATTTGGTTTACCACAAACAGGAGCGAAGCCTGGCAGAGAAGTAGGCTAAACAAGGATGTCTGTCCAGGAGGAGATCAGAGTCCTGGGAGATGGCAGGTGGTTTAGTTTCCTGGAGGAGCTGCTTATGAAGTGGTTGACTGTCAGATATATATTTGTATATACCATAGCTGTGTGTGTGTGTGTGTGTGTGTGTGTATACACACACAGACATTTTTCTGGTATATAGCTAGTTATTTATGTGTGTATAGTAAGTACTTTTACATAAGATTTTAATTTATTTGGAATTTATCTTTATATAGATAAATCTTTATCTTTGTATGTATATTTATCTTTATCTTTATGTGGATGTGTGGTGGGAACTAATTTGATTTTTTCCCCTTCTAATTGGATAGGGAGTTGTCTCAAGTTATTTGCTTTGAAAAGTCATCCTTATCATATACTAAGATTTACCTGTACATGGATCTGCTTCTGGGCTCTCTTCTGTTTTAGGATTTGTTTATTCCTGAGTAAATACCACAGTATTTTAATCATTGTACTTTTATAGTAGGTTTTGATCTCTAGTTCCTGCTTCCTGAAACACACCCTTTTCCTGGTCTCTATGACTTGCTACTTATCTATTTTTTAAAAATATTTTATTTGTTTATTTTTAGAGGGAAAGGGAAAGAGAAAGAGAGGGAAAGAAACATCAATGTGTGGTTGCCTCTCATGTGCCCCCTACTGGGGACCTGGCCTGCAACCCCCAGGCATGTGCCCTGAATCAAACCAGTGACCCTTTGGTTTGCAGGCCAGGACTCAGTCCACTGAGTCACACCAGCCAGGGCTTATCTATTTTCCTTGATACTTCTCTGGCAACTCCTCAGTGTCATTCAGAGCTTCTTCCTTCTCTGTTCATCCCCTAAATGTTAGTGTCTTTGGGATCCTAGCTCATCCTTATTCTATACACTCTCTGGGTGATCTAATTAAATCTCATGCTGATGATGCTCAAATACTTATCTCTATTCCTGACGATGTTCCTAAATATTTGCCCAATTAAATGGCAAACTCGACCTATCAAAAACTGAACTTGCCTCTTCTCCTTACCCACATCTCAATAAATCTTCATCGAATAGCACAACTGACCACAGAGATGCTGGAGTGAAAATCCTGCTTGTCTTCTTGGAAGCCTGTCTCTAGCTCTCCTTTTCCTCCTGGGATCAATCACCAAGTAATGCTCCTTGGACCTCCTAAATATCCGTAGGGTTCACCCAGTTCTCTCTACCCCACTGTGACTACTCTAGTTCAGGCCTCTTTCACCATGCAGTTGGGTAATTGAAGTTGCTAGATCTAACAGGTATTCCTGCCTCCTCTCTTATATCCTACTTGTAGTCTAATCTCTGCACTGCAGCCAGTGTAGAGATTAAATTTATAAAATGTAAATTTAATCATGCTACTCTCCTACTTAAACCTTTCAAAGCAGCTTCTCCATCCCTCACAGGATCAAGTTAAAACTCTTTAACATGGCTTATAAAGCTTTGTCATGACCTGGCTCCTGTTTGTCCACCACAGCCTTAACTCTTTTTTTTTTAAATTTTCTAAAGATTTTATTTATTTATTTTTAGAGAGGGAAGGGAGGGAGATAGAGAGAGAGAGAGAAACATCAATGTGCGGTTGCTGGGGGTTATGGCCTGCAACCCAGGAATGTACCCTGGCTGGGAATCGAACCTGGGACACTTTGGTTCCCAGCCCGCGCTCCATCCACTGAGCTATGCCAGCCAGGGCTCTTTTTTTTTTTTTTTTTAGGATTTTATTTATTTATCCTTAGGAAGGGAAGGAGAAAGAGAGGAAGAAAAACATCAGTGTGTGGCTGTCTCTTGTGCACCTCCAACTGGGGACCTGGCCTGCAACCCAGGCATGTGCCCTGACTGGGAATTGAACTGGTGACCCTTTGGTTTGCAGGCTGGTGCTCCATCCACTAAGCCACACCAGCTAGGGCAGCCTTAACTCTTTATAACCTGAATTCTTTTCATTCCTTGAATAGAGCATGTGCTTGTCTCTAACGTTCTCCAGGACCACTAGGTCCCCCTCTTTACCTTTACCCATCCTACAGGTCAGTGTCTTGGGTACATTTCCTCTGGACTACGCCTTCCTCCCACCCTGTCTAGGGTAGGCACCAGTGTTCTTCACGTTCACAGAAGAACAATTATACGTGTAACCCACTGTATAATTAATTCATCGTGTCGTATTGTATCTATAGGCAGTGATCCCCTTGAGGACAGCGTCTGCCTCGGGCTTATTTGTCACAGTGTCCAGCACCTAGGACAGGGGCTGGGACCATGTAGGTGTCCAATGAATAGTGAACACTGGAGAGAGAGTACCGGTGAGGGCGGGTGTCCTTTGGAAGGCAGCGCTCAGTGGCTGAGAATGTGCCGCTGTCCTTGTGGTGGAAGCTTTCCGTACGGGCGCTAGCGGGTTAGGAAGTGAGCGCAAGGCTCAAATCCCGCTCCAGCCCAGCCTGCACCTGACCAGGGAGGCACCACGTCCCCTTCCGGCCCTACCGTGCAGACTTCCCATGATGCTCCGCGGAGCGCCTATTCAAACCGCAGGGAGAAGAGGGAGGAGGTCGTAATGGCAGCCCCGGAGCCGGAAGTAGTGTTCCCGGCCGCCGTCTCTGGTAAGGCCTGGGGTCCGGGTCTCGGGATACTTGGGCGACCGGTTTATTCCCTACCGCCATTCCCTACCATCATTTATAACCTGGCCCTTTCTCTGGCCAATTTTCCTTTGTCCTCATTTCTCGGCGTCCCTCCCGGCCCTGGCTCGGCCAGAGTGACTGTCGCCTCACGGCCCTGGATCACAGTGGTTCGCCCCGACTCTGCCTTCATTTCCGCGGTGTTCTATAGCCCGCTCGCCTGTGCTTTCAACTCTGATCAGGGCCTCCACTTTCTGAGAGTAGCATCAGTCCCCTGCCTCAGAAATTCTGCCCCCCAACCCCGACCCCTGTCCCCTCTTTCTCACCATCCGCCAACACTAAAGTCACTTTAGGCGACTGGGGTCAGGAATCTCCCTGCCTCCGCCCACACAGAAGTTTGTGGAGGGAATGTGTGCATGTCCGGGGTAGGGTGGCTGACAGGGAATGAGAAGACTGTTTTGGCCTCTGAGTTTTTCATTTTTCTCTCTCGTCCCTCTGTGCGCCCACCAGATTTGGAGTGGTATGAGGAGTCGGAGGAAACCCACGCCCCCCAGATAGAACTACTTGAGACTACCTCTGCCCAAGAACCTCCCAACCCTTCGGAGTCATTTTGCCCCCGAGACTGCCTGGTGCCAGTGGTGTTTCCCGGGCCCGTTAGCCAGGAAGGCTGCTGTCGATTTACTTGTGAACTCCTAAAGCATGTCATGTACCAACGCCAGCAACTCCCCCTGCCCTATGAACAGCTTAAGCACTTCTACTGCAAACCTCCTTCCCAGGTAGGCACAGGCTTTGGGAGACGTTGGTGGTGAGACTTTGTGGCTATCGTCAGGGGAAAAGGAAGTCTAAGGAATTTCCGGGGTTTCCTCAGCCAAAGCAGCCCCAAGGAGTATGTTTCATCCCACCACTTCAGCCACTTTCTCCACACCCTGATCTTTCTTTGGCAGTCTAACCCTCACCACCTTATCTCTTGTTTCGTTTTTCTGAAACTCCTATTGTGTTGTGTTTGGACTTCATGAATTGACCTTTTAATTTTAATGTCTTCTCTCTCCAAATTTTTATCTCTTTGTTTTTATGTTCTGCTTTCTGAGGAACTTCTTTGACTTTATATTCCAACACTTCTATGACTTTTTTTTTTCTTTTTTGGCAGTCATAGTCTTAAGGGCTCTTAATTTTTGCATGTAGCATCCTGTTGTTTCAATTCTATATGAACTTCTCTTGCCTGTGGATATTAATTATTGTATATTTAGGGTTTTCCTCTGTTTCTTTTATTTTCTTTTTTTCCCCTTCTTTTTTCTTAGAGAGAAGGGAAGGGAGGGAGAAAGAGGGAGAGAAACATGGGATTGGTTGCCTCTGGCAGGCCCCCAACTGGGGACCTGGCCCACAACCCAGGCATGTGCCCTGACCAGGAATCCCCCTGGTGGCGACTTTTTGGTTTGCAGGTCAGCACTCAACCCACCAAGCCAAACCAACCAGGGCTTCTCTGTTTCTTGCAGTGCCTGAGTTTCTTCCAGAGTCTTTTTCTTATTTGTTTTGGACTCTGACTTTCATGTGAGAGGCTTTTAGTGTCGGTCTGGTAAATATTTAAGAATAAGCCATAGAAAGCTCTGTGTGCATGGCTGATAGACCAAGGATATTGGGTGAGAACCTATTGGTCTCTTTGGAGGACTCCCAAAACACCAGTAATTGAAAGTCTTCTCTCTCTCTAGATGGAAGAGATTGGCAGGTGACCCAAGGGTCCTCATGTTTTCACTCAATCCCCACACATTCACTCTTGCCTTTTGCAGTGCCTACGTCAGCAATTCCTGTGTCTGGGGTTTTGCTGTGTGAATCAGTTTGCTTCTCATGGGAGTCTCCTCTGTCAGCATTTGAACTCTTCCATCTGCTTTCTGTCTTCCAAAAATTTGTTGTTGCCTTTGGCTACTGTTGTCTGTTTTCTAGGTCTCTTTGCCCTTGGGCATCCTCCTTCCCTTTCTCACTCCCTCCCTTCACCCCTCCTCTTTCCATTCTCTTTTCCCTTCTTTTTCCTTTCATTTAGTAGTATTTCATTCAGATGGAAGCACAAATAAGCATGTGTTCAATCTGCCATGTTTAATTGGAAGACCAACTCCAGAATCACCTTTATTAAACCAAATAATCCTTGTTCCTGTTATCACTCCTAGAACAGCAAAAATTTGCCACGTACTATGCCATCAAATCTCCTTGACTGCTTTAGTTACTTATTTCTGGATGCCCTCCTACTTCAAAACACTATCTTTGCTGTTCTAAGAGTGGGACGGTTTGGTTTTGTACAAAGAATGTATT
Organism: Phyllostomus discolor; assembly: GCF_004126475.2. Taxonomy (NCBI): domain Eukaryota; kingdom Metazoa; phylum Chordata; class Mammalia; order Chiroptera; family Phyllostomidae; genus Phyllostomus; species Phyllostomus discolor. Next base: position 116,389,573 of record NC_040906.2, read on the forward strand.
TTCCTTTTTGATATATTGCCCTCTGATAAAACCCAGTGTCTTGGCTGTAGCAGTTCATTGAGCTGGAAATCCAGTCCCATAGTCTACTATATCCCAAGCAACAGGGTTCTTCAAAGGTCATTAACTTTCCCTTCCCTTGCTTTCTTCCTCACCATACACTGTCTTCATAGGTAGAGGACTTGGTGAAGAAGAAACCGTGGACCACCGCTGAGACAAACAGCAGGAAATGCCAACAAACCCTAGCAGAACTGGAGAGTGTCCTCAGCCACCTAGAGGGTCTCTTTGCCCGGACGCTAGTGCCACGAGTGCTGATCCTCCTTGGGGGCAGTGTTCTAAATCCAAAGGAATTCTATGAGCTTGACTTGTCCCGCTTGGCCCCCAACAGCATGGACCAGAGCCTGAGCACAGCAGCTTGTTTGCGCCGTATCTTCCGAGCCATTTTTATGGCTGATGCCTTCAGTGAGCTGCAGGCTCCTCCACTCATGGGGACCATTGTCATGGCACAGGGGCACCGAGACTGTGGCGAAGATTGGTTTCGACCCAGGCTAAACTACAGAGTGCCCATACGGGGCCACAAACTGACTGTGACCCTCTCCTGTGGCAGACCTTCCATCCCAGTAACAGCCTGGGAAGATTACGTTTGGTTCCAGGCGCCAGTGACATTGAAAGGCTTTCACGAGTGAATGGGGATTCTTCTTAATCATGAACACAATGGCTAAGTTATCTTCCCTTCTGTGGCACCAAGTCACCCATCTCTTGCTTGGAAGTAGAGTTGCTTCCTGATGAGAGGAAGGTTCTGTCCTGGCTTCCTGCTTCCCTTCCACGGACTTCCTGGTGGGCTGATGGTGTGACTGGGACTGTAATAATCATCACTGAACAACATCTCTTTGAATCAAAGGTTGATTTCCCAGAGGGTGCTGGGACAGACTTTTCTGTCTGGGGTTGGAAAACAAATGTGGGCCCATAGACACAATTATGGAGGTGTCCCTTTTTCTGTGGCTTTTCAGAATTTTTACCAGGAACATAATGTGGGTATGACTCATGAACTTAAATATAAAATGAATGAATTCATATTAAATTTTCCTGAAGCTCTTGGCTTCTTGAGGCTAGAGTATTTTGTCTTTCTCCTTGGTCTCTTTATTTTTTACTTTTTACTAGTGGCCTTTTCTCTTTATCTGCCCTAGGCTAGTCTGGGAAGTTAAGTGTGACTTGGCGAAGGTTCTACACCGGTTTGATGTCAGCTGGGACTCTTCATCAGCTAATTCCTAGCCTGATGTTCTCTTCTTTCACAAACATCAATGGATGGTTGCGTCTCATGCGCCCCACACTGGGGACCTGGCTCACAACCCAAGCATGTGCCCTAGACTGGCAATCAAACCAGTGACCCTTTGGTGTGTAGGCTGGAGCTCAATCCACTAAGCCACACCAGCCATGGCTATGCTCTCTTTTTAGCACTTCACATGCACTTCATCTAATCTAACAACCTTGCAAAGTTTGTGTCGTCCCCATTTTGACTGGGGAGTCACTTGCCTGAGAGTGGGAAAACTGGATTCAGACCCAGTCTACCTAGCACTAGAGGCTGGTGCTTTACACTGCTGTGCGTCCTGTGTGGTTTTACTGTGAAATAATAGGATTTGCCTTGCCAAAGGGGGTTGTCTTGGAAAGCTGCAGGACCCTCCTCTCTGGCTTCATATTGTGTTTCCCCACATGGACCTGACATTAATAGGTATTATAAATACAGAATCAATGAGAACAAAAGGTTTGAGTTCTTTTCTGTGCTGTGATCACTTGAAGCATATTCCACCAGCTAGAATTTTGGCTGTTTCTCTGCTTGGTGATACTACCTTGCAGAAGAGGAATAGGGCCGTATCTCCCACTTGGGAAGGGTCATGCTGAGTGAGGGGTCTGACTAAAGGGAGGGAGTGTTTGGAATAGGGAGTTATAAATTGTTTTGAGATGGAAGACACATTAAAACATGTCAGCTCCCTCAAATACTGATTTTTAAAAGCCTTCAAAAACAATATTTAGCCCTGGCAAGTGTGGTTCAATGGATTGAGCACCAGACTGTGAAGCAAAGGGTTGCCAGTTCGATTCCCAGTCAGGGCACATGCCTGGGTTGCAGGCCAGGTCCCCAGTGGGGGTTGCGTGAGAGGCAACCACACATTGATGTTTCCCTTCTTTTTCCCCCTCCCTTTCCCTCTCAAAAATAAATAAGTAAAATCTTTTAAACAATTAAAAAAACTATATTTAGACAACCAAAACAAAGTAATTACCTGGGTAATTTAGACACTTATTTCTCTATTGGTTTTGCATTGGGGCCCAAGTAATTTTGATTTCATGAGCCCTTTCCAAAGGAATCCAAAATTAAAAGATCAGTTAATGCTAATAATAAATCCTACCTCCTTCCTTGACAACAAGCTTGCTAAGGCACCTGTCTATGTTTGGCCTTGCCAAACATCCAGACTGGGGACTCCAGAGACGGATGTGAAGTAGCCAGTCTTTAGCCCATGGAGTGAAGAGCCCCAGTTCCAGTGGGGCTCTGCCCTTTCATATGTTGCTACCACTTGGGCCTAAAAGCTACAGTTGTGGGACCCAGGTAGGTAAATAGGTGGCAGTTGAGGGGAAAGTATAGTCTGTAAATGTCACCCTTTTTGTATCCCTCTTCACACCCCTTTTTTCCAAGGCAAACCTATGCCCTGCCCCATTGCTGTGGTCTCCATTTGCCTTTCAGGTGGGATAGTACTATGGAAGAGGTAAAGAGTCATCTGAAGATCGAAGAGAATGGAATGGATGAACCATTACATAAGACCTGTATTTGGTGGGGATTGATTTAGATGCCTAGACTTAGCCTCAAGAGTATCTTAAATTGTTTTCTTCACAGGTAATTCTGAGGCCAAGAAGGGACATGACTGAGGTGAATTAAGACAGCTATTGTCACTGTGGTGGTGTCTTTCCAAGCCCCGATTGTATATACAGTAAGGACTCAATGTAGAGTATGTGGAAGGACTCAGGAAAGGCAAAGATATCTCCAGAATTGGTCTGGGTTGGCACTTCCAACCTCACACTGTAGACTACCCTATCTTTTTTACGGGAAACCATGCTGATGCCGTGACAACTGAACACATCCTGTCACCAGCTCGGGAAAGAAAGAGGGAAGGGGGAAAAAAAGAAGAAAGAGAGAGGAAGCTAGTGTATGTCCAAGCTTTTAGTAAGAGCTCCGAGGAAATCAGGGCTGTTTTGTGGCCCAGGAAAAGCAGGGTCACAGGTGGGTGTGCTGCTTCCTGCCTGAGCAAACGGCGGAGCTTTGGGTCTCCATGGAGACGGCTTCACTTAGCAACCCGGGGAGCGTTGAGCTGAGCGGCGGGCAAGATGGACGCCGAGAGCCTCCTGCTGTCCCTGGAGCTGGCGTCGGGCAGTGGGCAGGGCCTCAGCCCGGACCGTCGGGCCTCGCTGCTCACTTCCCTCTTGCTGGTTAAGCGCGACTATCGCTACAGTCGGGTGCTCTTCTGGGGCCGCATCCTTGGCCTCGTCACCGATTACTACATCGCGCAGGGCCTGATTGAGGACCAACTTGCACCGCGCAAGACACTGTACAGGTGGAGGAGGCGCCGGGGCGGCCGAGGCTGCAGGGCGATACTGAAGGGAGGGGCCACTGGGAGGCTTGGGGAGGGTGGGCAGTGACAGGAACCGAGAGGGGCTAGGCTTACGGGGTCCAGGAAGCCGGTGGAGACAGGATTTGAGGGGGAAGTAATGAGGAAAAGTCGGAGGAGCGAGGCCGAAGACCTGAGAACTAAATGCAGCTTAAGTGGGCAGGGAAGTGGCTGGGTGAGGTCGGAGAGGGCGGGGCTCCGGGAGAACACTTCTAATTCTTGATGCAAAGGGCTGCAAGAGAGTTAGAGACTAGTGGGTTTACGAGAGTCTGAGCCAAGGAGGGAGGCGGAGCAAGGTAAAAGTTCCGGGAAAATGGAGACCTGGAGTAGAAGTCAGATGCTAGCCTGGTGCGGGCGTGTCTGGCTTTTCGAAGAGTTCAGTTTGGAGAAAGGTCAGAAGCCTCATGTGGTGGTGCTATTTGGAAGCGTGTCCAGAGCATCCACCGTGGAGATGTTGACTTAGAGAAGGAGGCGCTCTAGGAAGTAGCCCAGGAAAGCCGAATGGGAGAGAGGAGATTTAGAGCTGGGGAAGATTACCTGGACACTACCGTAGAGGACCATGCAGCTGCTTCTTGACTACCCCCAGCGATATTGGGAGCTCAACACTTTACAAAGCAGTCCATTAGGCGCAGGAAGTTGGAAACTTCACTTAATCTAACCACACAAAGTCCCTGAAGCAGGTATGTGCTTAGTGTGTTTGTGGAACCTCATAACAGGCTAGTGCAGCTAGAGAAGAGTGAAGGACCAGGGCATTGTAGGACGTGAGGTCAGAGGGGCATGGGGCTGGAGACAATCATGCATTGCCTTGTGGGACATTGTAAGGACTTGGCTCTATGGGAAGTCATTGAAAGGTTCTGCAGCACTCCCTGTAGAAAGCAGGCCTGCACCTTTCTTGCCTTACAGGCAAGCATCTTTACTTTTCTCTCCTAATCTCCAAGGATTCCTATGAGACTTGCAACCAGGGGAGCAGCAGGTGGCAGTAGTTCGTTCTGGGCTGACACCCTGAGCCTGTCTCAAGGCCCCTTTTTTACTGTCTTCCCAGGGAGCCAAAGCAGCCCTGCCTAGGCTCTCTCCTGTTGCTTCTTCTATCCTTAGCCCATCCTTCCCAGTTTCACCGTTCCCAGTTTTAATAAACATACTCTCAAAAAAAAAGGAAGAAAAGAAAAAGAAAAGGAAAGAAAGGAAGAAAAAGAAAGAATGCAAGGTTGGCTCTACACAGAAGCATGATCTGGCTTAGGTTGTAGCAGTTGGGTGGGGACTAGATGGAAGGGGGAGTGAGTGTGGAAGTGGTGAGACCAGGTGGAGGCTATTGCAGTCTCCAGACAAGAGTAAATGGTGGCTTGGCCCAGGGAGGAAGAAGTGGAGATTGTGAGAGATGGTTGGGTTAGATTCTGGATACCAGCTAGTAGCTGGGGCTCTGGGAGTCAGTTGAGTGAAACTACGGAGAGAAAAGAGGGGTGAGACTAGATCCCTGGAAATACTAAAGGCACTGGAGGAGGGAGAAGGAAATACTAAAAGAAGTAGGAATGGAAATGCATCTGTTGTCTTTTAGTTCATCCCATGGATGATCTTCTCCTAAGCAGTTTCTTGGGGTGGTGTGGGCAAAACCCATGGTGCACTGGGCAGAGAGTGAAAGTGAGAGAGGGTTCCCACACAGCAAATTCTTCTCAGATTGTTGTTCAGAGTTGAGGCAGAGAGGGGAGGGTCAGGAAAGGGGCATTTTCTAGAGGGGCATGGATTTGAGGGCTGCTGCTTTAGAAAGCTGAGAAGTTTTTGTGTTGAGAATGAGGCAGTCAAGAGTGAAGGGAGGAAAGATGAGCAGAGAGCAAGAGAGCAGGCTGGGGACGCAGGTCCTGAGTGAATCAGAGAGGAGTGGGAGTATGTCTGTGCCTGGTGGAAAGTGAGAAAGAAGGGCCTGGGCTGGCTCAGGCTCCCGAAGACCTCAAAGGAGGAGAGGTCCTGGAGCCTGGGCCCAGTTTTCCTGAGAAATGGGGGATGATGCCCTTACTGTGGGCTCAGTAGGCAGACCAAGAGCAAAAATTAGGGGCCCACCAAAGCAGAGGCACCAGCAATAGGAAAATTCAGCTTCCAGAACTCCTCTGGAATCTTACAGGTATTAAGGAAGGCTCTTGGAATTTTGGCATGCATGAACTTTTTATGATCTTTTTTTTAAAATTTAAATTTTATTTTATTTTAATCATTGTTCAACTTTGTATGATCTTTTAAAAAATAAAATGGAATTTGCATCACATTTGGGGGTGGGTGCACCATTAAGCACTTAGAGCAGTGTTTCTTGGGTTTCGTGCCTTGGGAGAGGGGTGGTGGCAGGAAGCCCGCGTGAGAGTGGGAGTTGGAAACCAGAGGCATATGGATGTTGTTGACAGCCTGAACTGCATGGAGTGGAGCCTCTTGCCCCCTGCCACAGAGGAGATGGTGGAGCAGACGTCCGTGGTGAAGGGCCGCTTCATGGGGGACCCCTCACATGAGTATGAACACGTCGACCTGCAGAAGGTGAACGATGGTGATAAAGTCTTTGAAGAAGAAATAGTGGTGAGTGAATATGAGGAGGGGGGTCTGGAGGAAGAGGGCCTGGGCTATCCAAAACCGAGCCCAACAGACAGTATGGCAACAACATAACAACACAGCTGAGCAACAGGGTGGGGAGTGGATGGGCAGTGCTTGTGAAGCCTGGCTTGGGGGCAGGGCCAGGGAAGGGGGGTCTGGGCTGAGCTCTGGGGTAAGGGCATGGGTACAGGTTCTTATATTTTTGTATCAATTTTGTTTTCCTAGATAACACATCCACATGGTTCAAAATTCAAAGGTACAAAAAAGAGTATATAAAGTGTCCCTCCCATCTCTGTCTTCTAGTCATCCAGGTCCTATTCCTGGGGGACTAATGTAACCATTTTGAGTGTGTGTCCAAATCTTGCTCCTCAAAGAGCAGCCTGGATCAGAGGCATCCGTCTGCCCTGGGAGTTAGAAATGCAGAATAACGGCAGGCAGGGGTGGAGAGTGGGAGGGAGGAACGGCGCCAGGATCTACATTTGAGCACATTCCCAAGGGATTTGGAATTCACATTTAAGTAATAGAAGCTCTGTTTCCAGAGACGTTATGCAAATACAAACCCAAGCAAACACCTTACCTTTTATATACTCTCTTTTTATCACAAGAGCAAAACAAAAAGCAATGGCAATGTGTTATACACACAGTTCTGCACCCTGAGTTTTTTTACCTAACATGTGAGAGATCTTTCTACATCAGTGCCTTAAAGAGCCTCCCCATTTTCACCGTTGTGTGAATGCACCATAATTTAACCAGTCTTTTTGTTGTTGTTTGTTGTTTTTTAAGTATGTTTTTTTGATTATGCTATTATGGTTGTCCCAATTGTTTTTCTCTTTGCCCTCTTCCTCCCGGTACACCCCTTCCCTCCAGCAGTCACCCCCCCTTATCATGTCCATGGGTTGTGTGTGTAAGTTCTTCGGCTTCTTCATTTCCTTTTTTCTGTTTTTTTTGTTTTGTTTTGTTTTGTTTTTTAGATTTTATTTATTTATTTTTAGAGAGGGGAAGGGAGGGAAGAAGAGAGGGAAACATCAGTGTGTGGTTGTCTCTTGCACACCTCCTACTGGGGATCTGGCCTGCAACTCAGACATATGCTCCAGCCAGGGATTGAACCAGCGGCCCTGTGGTTCGCAGGCTGGCACTCAATCCACTGAGCCACACTGGCCAGGGTCCATTTCCTACAGTATTCTCAACATTACCTGTCTATTTTGTTCCTACAAATTATGCTACTTGATCCCTGCACCATCTCTCCCATTCTCTCCTCTCCCTCTCCCAGCTGATAACCCTCCAAAAGATGTCGTTGTCTATGATCTGTTCCTGTTCTGGTTGTTTGCTTAGTTTGTTTTGTTTTTATTTTTTAGATTGAGTTGTTGATATTTGTGAGTTTGTTGTCATTTTACTGTTCATATTTTTGACCTTCTTTTTCTTAGTTAAGTCCCTTTAACATTTCATATAACAAGGGCTTGGTGATGATGAACTCCTTGAACTTGACCTTATCTGGGAAGCACTTTATCTGCCCTTCCTTTCTAAAAGAGAGCTTTGCAAGAAGAGTAATCCTGGTTGTAGGTCCTTGGTTTTCATGACGTTGAATACCTCTTTCCAGCTCCTTCTTGCCTGGGAAGTTTCTTTTGAGGAATCAGAAGGAATTGAGAATTCCTTCTTTTGAGGAAGAGAACCTGTGTGTCTCTTCCAAGGAAATGGAGGTTTCCAAGGTTTAGCTCTGACAAACAGTGCCACAATGAGTGACCTTGTACATACATCATTTCCAGTGTGTGCAGTCTATCTGAATGATCAATTCCTAGAATGGAAAACTATGTCAAAAAGGAGCCTAAGTTTTGAACCCAAAAGTCTCAGTCGAAGTCTGTGATGCCTCAACTCTCATGCCTTCCCACCAGACAACCCTAACTTCCCTTCAGTTTTACTTTCAGTAAATTGGGGTAATTGCATTTACTCCTCGGGCTTGTGCAGAGTAAATAAGGTAACATATTTAAAACCCTTGGCCCAGACACTTATTATATATTAGTTTCCATCTCCCCCTTTGTAAATAATTCCAGCTGATAGCCCATAGGAAATAGGTGGCTGAGTGATTCTGGGGGTCCCTGGTGACATGTGTTCCCTTGTCGCGTGCTACTTTTTCCCCAAATACAGTCGTCCCTCACTACATCAAGGTTCACTCATTGCAGCTTTGAGCCTCAATAGGTGAACCGTGATACAGTGAGGGATGACTGTATCTGTGAAGTCCTTTTGCTGAGGGTTGCCCTTCATATTGACTGTAACCACATTTCATCTGCACAAAAATGTTATGGGGTGATGCTCAGGAAGTAATGTTAAGTCAAAGAGTAGAATATGAAATTATATGCCCTGCTGGTGTGGCTCCAGTGGATTAAGTGCCAGCCTGCGAACCAAAGGGTCTCCAGTTTGATTCCCAGTCAGGCCACATTCTGGGTTGCAGGCCAGGTCCGCAGTTGGGGGTGTGCAAGAGGCAGCTGATAGATGCATCTCTAGCACACTGATGTTTCTCTCCCTCTGTTTCTCCTTCCCTTCCCTTCTCTAAAAATGAGTAAATAAAATCTTTTAAAAAACTATATAAACTATGACTCTAATTGTGCTTTAAATATACGCATTAAAAAAAGGATAGAAGGAAGTATACTAAAATGTTATCAGTGATAATCTTTAGGAGGTGGGATTATGAATGGTTATAATTCTCTTAGGTATGTTATAAGATATTTCTGATTACCCAAATAGTTTACAGTGAGCATGATTGCTTTTATATTTTCAAAAGGCAAAATAAGCAATATTTAAACCTGATGATAGAATGGTATGTTTCTGGAAGGGTACATAAAAAACATTAACTGTGGTCACCCCCAGTGAGGGCAATTGAGGGGCAAGGGATAGAGTGAGAGAGACCACTTTTTTTTCTTTTTTTTTTTTTGTAGTTTTAAATATTGTACCACCAGTATGTACTACCAATTTAAAAAAAGAAAGAAAATTTTAATAGGAAGAAAGGGAGGGCTGGCCAGTGTGATTTTCCACAGACCTGGCATCCACACTCAGGTAGCCCAGGCCAGGTGGTTATGCAGAGGGCCCCTGCACCAGAGGGGAGTGGGCACAGCACCCTGGCAGGAAGGCTTGTCTTCTGGCTCCTCAGGTGCGGATCAAGGAAGAGACCCGCTTGGTGTCCATCATTGACCAGATTGACAAGGCTGTGGCTGTTATCCCTCGAGGCGCCCTCTTTAAGACCCCTTTTGGACCCGTCCATGTCAATCGGACCTTTGAAGGTGCGTTCTCTGGGGCCTCTCTCATGGGCGGGAGGGTATCTCCTCCCGAATATAGTCAGACACACATCTGGGTGTCTGGGCGAACCTGCCTACTTCCTCAGCAAAGAAGTAACAGTAACCACATCAGCTGGGAGGATGTGTCCAATGACCCGGCATGGGTTACCCAGTCCCTGGACCCTGACTTTTCTGCCTGAGGGTGGGAGAGCAGTTGGCCACTTGGGTCTCAGGGCTTTGTGTGGGTCTGGCCTTCCTGCCTTTTCCCACCTTCCTCCTCCTTGGTCTTTCTTCACTGCAGGATCTAGGCCAAATTTGGGCTGAAGGAACACTATTCCCTTTTCTCCCTTCAGTTCTCTGTCAGTAGACTTAGTCATTTGCAAGCCCTTCCATGTGGTCCCCATGCATAGAGGAAGTAAAAATAGGAAAAAGCTCCCTTCCTACCCACTGCCTTTTTTTTAGGACTGTCCATGTCTGAAGCCAAGAAGCTTAGTTCCTACTTCCACTTCAGGGAGCCTGTTGAGCTGAAGAATAAGACCTTGCTTGAGAAGGCTGACCTAGACCCCTCCCTGGACTTCATGGACTCTTTGGAGAATGACATCCCCAAAGGTAATAGCCTATTACTTAGAGGACATTGGATCTGTCCCCAGGCCAAAGCAGTGGGCCATGCACCTACCATTTTCCTCTGCAAATGGAACCAAGGGCCTGGGTGGGAGATGGTGGTTTGGTGTGAGTCCTTGAGGGTGGGGCTCCCCCAGGGTCCAATACAAGTTTCAGCTCACAGTAAACAGTCAGTAAATGTTTACAGACAAAAGGAAGGATTGTCTTCCATGTGCTTTTGGAGACAGGAAGTCTCTCAGTGTCTCTTTTGATTTTCATATTCATCTTGAATAGAGGCATACATCCATCTCTTAGTCTGGGGTTAGATCCAGTGCTTGGCACATAGCTGGTGCTCAGTAAGTGGGTGCTGACTGACTGACTGAATAGCAAAGCACCTGCTAAGGATATGACTTCTGTATATTTGCTTGCTGCTATGTGTGGGGGACTACTAAATCTTAAAACAGCTTCAGAGGCCTTCCTATGCTTCAGGACCCATCTGGCCCAGGCACATACCCTTGGGTGGTGGGGGTCACAGAGACCACATTTTTCCTTCCCCTGAGCTTCACCAGTAGGGGATATATTCTGGGAAGATGCTCTTGCTTAGTTGCTGCACCCCAGGACAGGTGCCAGGCTCTGGGCAATGTGGGGCCGACCCAAGATACTGACTCAATTCCCCTGTCTCTTTCACTCCTCACATTTGGCGCTTCTGAGAACTGGAGGGATCTGTTGTTAATGACGGCAGTGATAATAATAAATGATACTCGTAAGAACTCACAAAACGGTGGCACTGCTTATTTTGTGCTAGGCACTTCACTCAGCCTTTTCCATAGCTTATCTCATTTTAATATTCATAGCCAACCTAAGAGGTAGATGCTGTTATTATCCCCATTTTATAGATGAAACAGACTCAGAGTTAAACCCAAGGGCACATTAAGTGTTAGAGCATTTGACTCCAGAGCTCTATGTCAAATAGATGGTGGTTCTTTTTAAGTGGACAGTGGGAATGGTGGGACCACTAGAGGATGCACTTCTGAGGAGCAAATGAAACCTCCCAGTTGCAGTGGAACTCAGGATGGAGGTGGGATGGCAGTCATGGTTAAGGTGAAGTTGTTGGCCACCTGGGTCTCAGGGCTCTGAAATTACCTCTGATGTTGCACAGCCTGGGTTGGAATTCTGAATCTGTCCCTTGCTAGCTGTGTGACTTGGGCAAGTCCCTCAACTGTCTTGTGCCTCAATTTCCCTCATTTCTAAACGGGAATAATGATATTTTCTACCTCAATGGGTCAGTAGGACAATTAAGAGTTAACACATATACACAGTGCCTAACACACAGTAAGAATGCATATAAAAATTAGTAATTATTATTGATATATTTTGCATGGCAAAAGGCCCTAGAGGTGGGTTGGGCAGGCCTAGGAAGGCCTAGAGAGCCAGGGTAGAAGGCCTGCTTAGATCAAGGCAGCAGGAGCTTCTGGTGGCTTGTGAACAGGTCTGTGATAATAAGGTAGTGGTACATGGGGGGATGGAGAAGGGGCTAGTCAGGGGTCTGGATTCCATTTTATGACTAGTGCAGCGCGCCAGGGGCCAGGCAGCGGGTCCCAAGCGGCTAAGGGCTGCCAGCAAGGGGTGGCTATTCTGGTCTTGGCCACATGGGGGCGCTTGAGGCAAGCCTCCCTGAGCATGGAGATGGGCTTCTGGACCTGTGGGGGGAAATAAAGGTTTATAGGGGTTGGGGCATTTCTCACCCAGGAGATACACTTTCCAGACTCCAGTTACCTCCTCCAGCTCTTGTGTTCCCAGCCACGCATCCTTGGGGGCTGATAAAGGAGCCAGGAATGTTGTGATGGTGGGACCCAGTGTCAGGGGCTTAGGGGTAGGGGGAGAAAAGTACTCTTAATACCTTTAATCTGGGGCCAGCAGCCCCACCTCCTGATTTAAGGTGAAGCTGGAAAACCCTGCCTGATGTTGACTTCTTAGCCCTCTCACCTGTAGCTCCCGGGGTAGTGGATGAGGCTCTTTTTCTACACTGTTGGATGATTAGGGGGCCTAACACAAGAGCGCCTCCCACTCTTGGAGCCTCATCCTCTGTGTGGTGGGAGGGACAAGGAGGGTGCTAGGGCCTTTGTAGCCAAGACTAAAACCAGCTAGATGAGCTGCGGAGGTCTAGCAAAGTCTTCCTATGAGAATCCCATTAATCCTGTGTGCCTTGCCACCTGGGGTAAAGGGAATGCAGGAGGCAGCTGTCTCCCCCTGCAGCAGGGGGCATAAGATATGGAGCATTGGGGGGGTCTTTCTAAAGGATGCTGAGGCCACCCTGATATGTCCATTCAGCAAGTGAATTTATAGTATCAGGCCCCTGGGAGGTGCAGGATCTGGGAGGTGGGTGAGTAGCAGTGGCCTGAGGCCCTGGACATTCTGCCTAATGGTGGGCCTCAGGGCTGAAGGACCAACTGGTAGTCTGACATTTCAGTCCACTCCAGCCTGTGGCTTTGTCCTTGGTGCTGGAGGCTTGGGAGTTAAGGGCTCCTGGCATCTCCTGCGTGTGTCTGGGGCCCGGGGAAGGGAGGATCTGGCGGTGAAAGGATGATCTTGGCCTGACCTTGGGAAACCTCACAGCTTCTGGGCCTTCAGCTCCCTTCATCCCAGAGCTGCCACCAGAAAGCCTCCTGAAGTCAGACCCAGTTTTTTCTTGTGATGGCTTGGTGGGGGCCATGGCGCAGGGATGGAGGTGTGGTCAGGGAGAGCAGGCACTGATTTAGCTCCCAGACTCCCTTCCTTATCTGCCAGTTAAAGAGCAGGAGTGACTGGGAGACTGCCCTTCCAGGGGGAGAGCAGCCAGAATGGGCTGGGCTGCTAAGGGGGCCAAAATCCCAAGGAAGAGTTAGTTCCCTGGGACACCAGCACCAGCTGGTGGGTTGCTTCACCATTTTAGCAGGTGGAATTTGGTGGGATGGAATTTTCTGCTAAAACTATCATTTACTTTCCAGGTCTGAGGCAGTTGTTCAGGGGGACTTCATGTCACCCCTGAGCAGGTATGGTATAGGTTGGCCCTGTCCCTGGGATTTTTGCTCTGGGCCCAGAGAGGTAGGTCAGATCAGCAGCCTGTGCCTGGGCTAGCCTGAGGCCACTGACGCCCTCCTGAGCCATCCTGCCGTGCCCTGGGGTCTGTAGAATTTTGTGGGTGAGTAGTCTGGGGGCAGAACCATCCTTTTGGTGCATGCCAGGAAACAGCTAAAAGTTCTCTGAGCTTGGGCTGCAGCCAGGAGAGAAGGATGGAGCACCAGGTCAGGAGGCCAGACTTCTGGATAGTATTCTGCCATTTCATCCTCCTTAACCACGGAACAGCTATTGTGTGCCAAGCACTGGGGACATCTCTGTGAGTAAGACAGGCATCGTCCTTGCCTCACAGAGGTTTGGGAAGATCAAAAGTGGAAATGTAAAATAGAAGTTGCTTCACCAATGAAGTCATTGTGTCCTGGGGCAGGCAGAGCATCGAGGAAAGCAGAGCAGAAAGGATGGAGGGCAGGGCTCCCCCACTTGCTCCACTAAGGAACTGTGGGGACAAGCCAGGTCCTGGGCTGCTGGGGCTCCAGCACCAAGAGCTCTCAGCAGCAATGCCCAGTTCAGGCAGCAGAGGGCAGTGAGGGACCTGTGTGCTTGGAAAGCAGCCTTTAAAAAGTGGTGGTGGTGGTTGGGGAAGGGTTAGGGGATATGATGGGATAGGAGAGACCAGGGGACAGGAGCATTGGAGAGTGGCAGGGGGTGGGGGGACATGGTACCCTCGACCAGCCTTCTCTTGGGGGTGTATGCAGGTGGCTCTCCCAACCCAGTCCCTTGGAAGCCTGGCTGACAGGTGCTTGGCCTTTTGGACTTGGTGGGTGGGGGGGTGGCTGGCCTTAGCAATCAGACAGGGCACTCTACCGTCATACCCCTCAACCACTATGGGACTTGACCATACCTTGTGGCCCTGGTGTGGTGGGAGCGGCCATTCTAAGGAACCCATGCCATTTTGTGTATAACAAGTTGTGTAGTGCTGGTCTGAGAGGATTTAAGCCACTGGCTGCCCCTGGACAGCCCTGATCCCCAGCCTCGCCCACTGTCCTCTCAAACCGAATCTCAGGGCTTTGCTGCCTTTATTCCTGGAGGGCAGAAGAATGTAATTAGGAGAAGCATAGTTTAGACTGACATTTCCACACTGGCAAGGTGGGTGAGACCCCGGGGCTCTGGACACCCAGGACTTCCTGATTGCAGTAGGCCCTGTTCCCGGTTACCAGTTTGTTCCACACAACTGCCTCAAAAAACTGAGCTTGCAGAAGAGTGGGTGCCAGGGGCAGGAGGGGAGGTTTAAGGAGGGGCTGGGCTGTGAACTGAAAGACCAGGGCCACAAGGGGCTGCTTCTCCTGGAACCCTACAGGCACAGGCAGAAGGAGCTGGATGGGTCCAGCCTTTCTAGCAGTTGCAATAAGAAAAGTGGGTGAAGGTGACAGCAAATGCCTGGCTTCCCAGGTAGACACTACGTGACTCCTGGCACGTTGAGAGTCTGTGTGTTTCCTGGGCAACCAGCTGAGCCAGGAATAAGGAGAGGACAGGAGTGTGACAGGAATGCGAGGGCGGGAGGGAGGCAGTGTTGTTGGCTGGCTGGCCCCTCACATGCCGCTTCCACACGCGGCCAGCACCCTTCTGCCTGCTTGGCACTGCTGCCCTCCTGCCCCGTGGGGTCAGTGTACTTCTCTAGCATCCCTATCAGTTTCTCTTTGCTCTCTGGTGGTGGGAGTGGGGGAGAGCCTTTGCTGATAAGCCTGGGCCCCCTCCCCTGCTACAGGAGAGAGGTGGCCAACCTCTAAGAGGGCAGGCTGGTGTGAGGGAAGGTCAGGGCCCAGCCCTTGCCCAGGGTGTGCCAAGATGCTAACAGTGAACTGATGAGTGGTCTAGGTTGGGGGACTCCAGGAAAGCATTTAGCCTAGGCAGGTTGCGAGCTGCCCTCCATGGTGGGCAGAGGAGGGAAAGCCTGACCTTTCTCAGTTCAAGGGGGCTGTGTGACAGTCAGCTCCCAGGGCAGGGGGGGCTGCCCCAGATGATGCGGTGGTGTTGGGGGATGCGACTAGTACCTTCCTGGGGTCTGTGCTTCTGGCCAAAGGCTGAACGCAGCATACTATGAATACTTTGTTCTGCATACCCCCTCCCATTATCCCTGGGTGTTTTTTGGAATAAGGAAAGCAACAGGCTAGGGCCTTAGGTGTCTGAGGGCAGAAGGAGGACTTCAGGTGTCCAGAGAAAACTGTAGGAGCCAGGGGGAATACTCTTCTTTGACTAGGACAGCAACCCCCACCCTCCTAGGCAGTAACTGTCAGAGCTCTGGTAACCCAGGGACACTCTTCTTGATGCTTTCTGGCCAGCAGTGTGTGGTCCTAGGGGAGCAGAATCACACTGACACTGTAGCTTACACTTCATCATCTCATACACGGGCGGTGACACTTGGTGCAGGCCACCACACAGTGCTGTGGTGGCTCCGAGCCAGCCTCTTTCTGAGCAGGCAGGGCCAGCCGACCTACATGCACCAGAAAGCTCTTTGATTTTGGGCAGGTGACAGTACCCTCAGCAGGGATGAGCTGCTGTCCGGGTCAGGGGTTCCTGGTGGCCAGGTCTCTGGGAGGCAGGGTGGCCCCTGCTGGGTGGAGACTGAGCTGTGAGGCTGCTGGTTGTGGAGTGAGCAGGGTGGGCCACGGTTGGAGGAGGCCTGTGGGAAGCTGGGGTGGCGGGAGCCAAGCAGCCAGGCTGAGCTGGCAGCCGATGAAGGCCTCAGCACAGCTCGCAGTGCATCACTGGCTGGTCCAACACCAAAACCTTCAAAGCATTTGCCTTTCTGGAAGGGCCTGGAACAGAACTGTGGCTGGACCCGGGAGGGGCCTTGGTGCGCAGGGGAATAGAAGCTCCAGATCTGCATCCAGAGAGGCGATTTTCCCAGGCTCCTTCCTCCCACACATCGGCTCCCTCCCTCAGTCCTGGATATGGATCAGGTCCTTCCCGCCAAGTCCTAATGGCTGCACAACTCAGCCCTGGGCAGGGCTGCTCCTGTCTGGGGAGCAAAAACCAGGGCAGGACTCAGGACAGACAATGGCTCATTAGTTGTAGCCTGGGTCTCCTCCTGCCAAGGATGGCTCCCACACCACCAGTGGCCAGAAAGGGCTATTGAGCTGGGAGGCCTGGAACGACCACTTCTGTGAGCCCCTGGTCAAGTCTAATCTATCTCAGGAACAGAGGATTCTGGGGCTGGGGAAGAGAGTAAAACAGCAAGTGGGGGCACACTGCCCTAGGACTGAAGTCACTAGTGATTATGCCTAGTAGAGGGTGAGAGGGAGCCCGGAGTCTCCCCAAGCCTGGCCCCAACTCCTGCGGACTCGGCTTCCTCCCCCACTCAACCTTTAACTAGACTTGCTGACAGGAACAAAACGCACTCGTTTGAGTTTCACCTCTTTTCATTTCCTTTGCCCTCCCTCTGGAAGTGGTTTTAATGAACAGTGAAATGGCTAAAAGGCAATCAGGAGGAGTAAAGCGCTGGGGTAATTAAACTCTTCCTTTTTCCCAGTGGAACCTGAGCACCTGGGCCTGGCTGCCCAAGGAGCTGGGGCCTCTGCACATGGGGCAGAGCTGTGGCTCCACAGTGCTCAGGCCTCACCTGCTCCCCAGGGTCCTGGAGCATCCAGATGGAGAGGGGCAATGCCCTGGTGGTGCTGCGCAGTCTGCTCTGGCCAGGCCTCACCTTCTACCACACCCCTGGCACCAAGAACTGTGGCTATATCTACGTGGGCACTGGTGAGAAGAACATAGACTTGCCCTTCATGCTGTAGGTGGGGCCAGCCCCAGGAACTTTCTGTGTAGAGCATAAACATTATTTTCACACATTTCAGTGAATCTGGTCTGTTTGTTCTGTCCTGCCACTTCCCGTCATCTCCACCTCCATCTGGTGTCCAGACTCTGAGGACATCACAGCGCCAAAGCAAGTGGCAGAGGATCAGAATGTGGTAACAAAGAATGGAGGGTAGAAATGGCTGTGGGAGGTGACGGCCAGGAGCCCTGTCTCACCTCCTTGCAGCCCTTAAGCCCAAGACTAAATGGAGGATGGGAACCAGTTTGGCCCACGAACTCCCTCCAGTTTAGTGGCTCAATGCTCAGTAACTGGCTGGAAATGGGCCCAACCCCCCCCCCCCCCCCCCGCACTTCCCAAGCAGTGAGCACACAGCCAGTGGGTGAGACATGAGCCTGGTTTATGACATTCCTTTGAGGAGAACTCCTGTCTCCCAGCACAGAGTAAGGCCCCAACCAGTCGTGAGACCCCCTCAGGTGCCAAGGAACCCAAGTGAACTGCGTGCCCCCAGCTGAAGGTACCGAAGGTGGTGTCGCTGCCACTTGTGCCATTCACACTGGAGGAGTCAGGCCGCCCTGGTAGGAACCGGTGACAGAGCAAGGGGACATCTGGCTAGGTTCTCAGGAAGCCCTGTTCCGTCAATGATATAACACCAAAGGCCTTCTTGAGTAGCAGACATTGTCTTTCAGGAGGGGTGATCCCACGGCCATGCGCACCTTATTCCAGCGGTGGCCTTTATTGTAGATGGGCTTGACAGAGCCGGGGGACCAGCGGGTCAGGTACCTGTGGAGAAGGACCAGGAAGTGTGGCTGAGGGCTGGGAGCCTGAACTGGAGCTGGGAGGGTGGGCGCTGCTTCCTCAGGCCAAAGCTGTGATGCCCAACCAAACCCTTTCTCTAGTTTGTCTTCCTTGAGGAGCAGGGGCTTTTCCTGGGAGCAACCGCTGTGTGTGCTGTAAACAGATGGGCTGGGTTCTTGCCGCAAGCGTGTGTGGCCAGGGTCAGGCAGACCAGGGCCACGTGAGTTCCCTTGATCTTTAGGAGTTGTCAATGTTTGTATTTTCTGGGGGAGGAGGTGGAGGAAGAGGCTGATGTAAGAGCCTGGAGGAATCCTTCCCTCTCGCCCATTTGGCTCATTTGGCCACCCCAGCCTTCAGGGAGCTCCCCTGGGCAGCCATAACTGGCTGGAGGACCCCTGCCCCTCACTCAACCCATGATGGGAGCCAAGAGCGAGGGCCCCTGGGGGGTATGGAGGAGGGAGTAGGGAAAAATGGCTGCAGCCCACAGTCCTTTGGCCTCCTTTGGGGATGGCCAGGGCGCTGATAGTTCCCGGAAAAGTGGCTCATGCCGGCTAGGATTGGGGTTTACTCCATTCAGAATGGGATTCTGTCCAGAGAGGCCCACCCTTCATCCTGAAAGCTCAGCTATGCCAAAGGCCAGGATCCTCCTGTGCCTCCACTGTAGATTGTGGTTCAACACAGCCACATCTAAAAACCATCAAATAAGAAATTTCTAATTAAAAAAAAATTACCCTTGGATGAAAATTTTTAGATAATAGTGAAAAATGATCGCTAATTTATACATTTCAGTTGAGCCCCCCTGGACCTTGGTCTTGTCCTGCATGAAGGAAACAGCTCCGAGAGGAGGGAAAAGCTGGGGGAGGTACGGGCCTGCACTCCAAGTGTGAGGTGGGCTTCTCTGAGTCTCCTGTCAATGTCCATGCCCCCAACAGGGAGACTTCTGAGGAGTGGGCTAGTCCCAGGGACTGCTTTCCTATGGCTAGAGTGCTGCGACAGTAGAGGAGTGAAGGGTAAGGGAAGGAACGCCTGGCAGGCCCCTGGGCTGGCATCTCCCAGTCTTCGGAGGGGTGGGGAAAGAGATGGGGTGTGGGAGCTGGTTCTCCAAGAGGAGTGCTCACCGGAATTCCAGGACCCCAGAAGATCCCCAGGCTGATCAGGTTGTCCAGAACTGCTGCCCAAAAACTGTTCTTCCCTCCCCTGCCCTGGAGAGACCCGAGGAAGCTGGGCTTCAGTGAGCTCTGGGCCTGATGCCTGTGCCCCATGGAGCAGCCAACTGGTGGGGGAGGGGTGCCTGGGTGGCCTCCAGCCAGCATTTTGGGAAGACTCCAGCTCTGGGAAGAACCAAGGTTCCTTCCTACCTCTCCTGAAGGGGCAGGAAAAGAGGAAGTGTAGCTCCCTTGGGGCCCAAAGCTCAAGGGCCTCTGGATAGAATCATAATATCCCTTACGAGGGAATCAACCTCCCTCATAGCCAGGACTGCCCCTCTACCCAGCCCCCCAGAGTGTCCTTTTGCAACCCAAGAGCCCCCAACACATCATCAATCCTGTGTCACGTTAAAGGACACCGGATATATGGGAGGGAGCCTGGCTTCACTTCAAAGGCCTGAGGGCAGAGTGGATTGTGTCCTTAGGCCTGCTGCGGTCTCTTCACAAGTCGGGGGGGTGGGGGTGGGGGAAGGCTCAACCCCAAAATGGTCTATAGCACATTTGGGAAAGACAGGAAGATGTTACTAGGTCCTGATCCCCCAGGGCTGCTGGAAGATGACCCAGCTAGCAGTGTGGGAAGGGCAGGTGGAGATGGGCGTGGGGCCAGGGTGCTGGCGAGGCATCAATTAAGACCCAGCTCTGGTCCTATGCCCCCAGCCCAGCAATCTGTGGCTGGTATCTGCCAGGACTCCTAACCTCATGCCTGGGTTCTGCTGGGGATCAGACTAGGAGGTTTGCTAGGGGGTGGCGTGAGTGTTGCTTTGCTTCGACCATCTTTGGTTCCACAGAGGCAGCAGTTCCAGTGCAGTGGCGGCTGGACTGGCTGAAAGAGGGAGGGGCCACTGATAGGGGAGGACAAGAATAAACACCAAAATCATTTTTACAGACCTGGCTCTACTCTCGACAAGGGCGTATTATACATCTGGGAGTATGTGAGTGTGGCAATGTCAGAGGTGGGGGAGGGAAAGGAACATACAATAGGGTGACTGAGTGTTAGTTAGACAGGTCTGCTCCTCCACCAGAGGGTGCCACCCTGCCTAGCCTGAAAGGCAGATTGATTGATTCCAGGATCCAGGGGCCTTCCTCTTCTCTAAAACCTCAGGACCTTCCGGGTCACCATGTGCAGCTCTGCAGGTTAAGTGCCCAGCTCGAGGGAACACCATTCACAACCCAGTCTACATGGATACTGCCTGGAAGTTTTACAGTGTACGACGTGCACAGCTACATATAGGGGTTCTGCCCCCAGACAGCAACCCCCCATTTTTAAGCCTCACTTTGCCCTTTAATAACCCTAGTGCTGGGATACTGAAAGTCTGAAGTGTTCTGACATTCCCATAGCAACCTAGTATGACGTCATAAATGGGATCAGCATGTTCTGATGCCCAACCAGCAGACCTCCTCACCCTCCTCGCCCCTGTGCTAAATGCCCTACTGGGGAGGGAGGGGAAAAGAGGCTGAGGCCAGCAGGGGAGGGTGACAGAGGCGTGCACGCCATCAACTGCAGCACCAGTGGGACTGACGGGGATGGGACCGAATGGACAGCCAAAGGGCACATGGCTTTCCTGGGCTGTGGGATGAGCTCCAATGGCTTCCCTGGCAGAGTACAGTGCGAACCGAGGGCCTGCAGAGTGCACGGGGTACTGACACCCAGGTCTGCTTACCGGTTGAGTTGGAGTTTTCTTTTTGGAACAAATCCTTCAGGAAGCGGAGGCCTGTGATTTGGCAACAGACCTGAATGCAGAAGAAACATGTAAGGAGATGGTCTCTGCAGCTCCCTCTGCAGCTTTTGGGGACCACAAAGACAAAGCCCAAGGAGGTGGAATGCTGGCATTGAGGGAGTAAAATGAAGGCTCTGGATGTCCATTTCTCTTCCAGGAGGGGCTGCAGCATGGGGCAGCTGGTGGGGGAATGATGCCTACGGCCCTCTGCCCCTCTTAGCCCCGAGGGGAACTTCTACCTGCTCGGTGGGCCATCTTCACACACTCCTCAATTTTGCGGTGCTCTTCCTGGCACAGGCCTGTGATCCTTCGGGGCAGCATGCCTCCGTGAGGCCGGATGAACTGACTGAGCAGCAGAACATCCTAGTGGAAATGGAAAACAGGAGATGAGGGTCAGCCAGATGAGCGTGTGATACTGGGGAGCCCAGCCACATGACCTACAGGGGAGGTGGTGGACCCTGGCACTCTTAAGAGGTTGAGGTCTCCCTCGGGAACTGACCTAAGACCATTCCCTCCACAGAACTTTGCACACTGGTCTACTACCTAACAAAAGATAAATCCCAACTTATGAGATTTTCTGAAAAAAATTACCAATCCTAAGAGCTTTTAGCTCCTTCCTGAGATAATCTTTTGATAGACTAGGTTAGAGAATACAAACTCTTTGAGAAATGTTAACAATCTTTCATGCACCTGCAGTATCTTTCCTGGTGACAAAAGTCAATCTCCCAGGGTGAGGTAGAGGGTATGTCATATATTTCCACACAAGAGAGAAAAATCTAATAGCATCTCCGCCCCCAAAGCCTATGTGCCACAGGCCACAATACATGCACACAGTCCCTCCACCTTCTGCCATTCCCTCTGAAGTGCTAAGCAGGGTACGAGCTGAGGAAAGGACCGAGGCTGTGAAGTTAAATCCCACATCTTCTGAGCCCCCTGTGACCAGATGTGAATGGCTTCTAAGGCTTCCTTTGGACCATCAGATTGCCTTGGAAGAGCCAAGGAAACAAGGGTGAACAGAGCCAGAATCAAGACAAGAAACTATCCCCGCTAGCTCTCACAGGACAGTTGAGGGGATTGGATAAAAGCCACCATCTCCCACCCCCCACCCCCCCAGAGGGGCCCGGCACGCCAGTCTTAGCAGTCATGTCCACAAACTGACTCACTGCCCTGGCAGGCGCCTCGCTGTACAACCGCAGATTTGTTTTAATCACTGGAGACCCCCGAGGGACCCAGACCCCCAATTCCCACCCCTATAATCTTCAGAATCTGATGAAAAGAACTTGGATTGGATTATCCAAGGCTAATAAACTGGGCTCACAGCCCCAGCCTCCCCCACTGCAGGCTGCCAAGCAAGCTGACAGCTTTGTGCAGCTCAGGCTAACGATGCCCTGAGTGAAAAGGGGTAAAAGGAAAACAACTTTAGCCTTTACCTTGGAGGGGATTGGATTTCTTCTGCTGGATAAACAGAAGCAAGTCTATTTCCTGGAAACGGCTGGTAGAAAGAGTGCCCCGTGGTGGTCGGGCAGGTTCACCTCCCCATCTTCAGCTGAGATTCCAAGTATGGCCTCAGCCCCACTAACTTCCTTGTAAGAAGAAGCAGTGTGTGGTCTGCAAGCTTCCTATTACTCTAGGCGGCCATCAGCAGAAAGGCCCAGGGTAGAGTAAAAGAACACCCCCTCTCCCCACTTGGGGTGGCCTAAAGCCAAGGCTCCCAGCCTGGGAGATTAGTTGGGTCACTCTGTTCAGATCCCATGGGCATGTGGCCTCTCCTGCTCTTACCACCTGACCAGGATCTCTGCCCTTAGTCACCCCATTCCACCAAGGGGCACAGGGACAACCTGCAGGTCAAGTTGGCCCAGAGCCTGAATCACCTGAAACCTAAAAATAGGGTGCTTAATGTTACCAATAGAACTCTGAGGGACGAGTATGGATTTCTCCAGGGCTGTGTGCTTTCCCCAGGCCCTCCCCACTTCTACAGAGGACGCAGAGCAATAGTTGGGATCGTAGTCTCGGCGTGGGTTTTGTCTCCCTAGAGTCTGAATCCCAGCTCTGATACTTTCTAGCTGGGTGATGTGAGGCAAGTTCACTAACTTCTCCATGACTTAAATTTCTTTACCTGCAAAACAAGGATAGAAAGTACCCACTTCATAGGGAGATTGTGAAAACTAAGTGAACGAAAACAGGTAAATGCTTACAATAGTGCCTGACACAGAGTATGCACTCAATGCAGGTACCTACTGTTATTCACCATCATCACCCTTCCGTGAAAACAGATGAAGAGCTAGAAAAGCTAGAGCAAACAGGGGTTTCTGTAGCTCCAACGTGGAGACAATAACATGTCCCCAGGTCACAGTAAGGCCTCTCCAAATAGCCGCTCATTACAAGAGGGAGAAAGCCAAACTCAGATCCTGATTCCATCCCCTTGGGAACACCACTCTGTGAGACTGGGGCACAGGGCCCTGATGGGCTGAATGACACACAACCAGGCTGTGAATTAAGTGACCCTTAACCCTGGCTGCACATGAGAATCACCTGGAGAGCTTTAAAAAATAATGATGGCCAGGCTTTAACCCAGACCAACAGAATCAATGTCTGGGGGCGGGGCCTGAGTGTTTTTTAAAGCTTCCCTATAATTCTAACGGGCAGCCAAGGTTGAGAGCCACTGGACAAATGCTTGTCTGTGGTGGCTCCATGAGAGGCAGCGGTGGCTATGAGGGAAGGGGATGAAGGGGAGTGATGCCGCTGAAGTTAACCAGAGAACATGGCCTCTGGGACATGCACACTTACCTCATAACCATACCTGTGCTTCAGGTTCCACCTGCAGATGGGGCACTGGCCAGTGGGGTTAGGAGGATGTGGGCTTTCCTGGGGAGTCTCTGTGATACGGCCTTCAATCTAGGAGGCAGAGAAAGAGTGTGTGTGAGGGAAAGGGCCACACAGAGTTTCTAATTCTCAAGCCACCCCCAAAATGGTGGGAATGGTGGTGGGACCTCATCTCTGCTAGGTAACAGGTTTCTCTGCTGAGACTATAGTGGTGGTTCTGCAGTTGCTATATAATGGGCCCTGGGGTGTCCATAGAAAGGTGATTTGGTAGCCTTCAAAAGTAATGGAAACTGAACTTAATGCTGGTGGTGAGAGGGAGGGGTTTGCTGTATCAGCTGAAGCTACCTTTCCTTCCTCAACCACAAAAACCACCTTTGGGAAAATGTAATAAATGCACATGGTAAAAAGTTTCAAACTGCACAGGGATGTCGAGTCCAAGGGAAGTCTCCTTCCCCCTGCACACAGCCTTCTCAGAGGAAATGGCAGATTCCACCTTTATCTTACAGAGCAAGTCTATGCCAGTGGTTCTTAGCCTGCCATGACTTTGCCCCCCAGGGGAAAGTGGATAATGTCTGAGACATTTCAGACTGTCACAACTGGGAGACGGGGTGCTAATGGCATCTAGCAGGGAAGCTAACCATCCTACAATGCACAGGACACACCATGAAGAATTAGCAGCCCAGGGTGCCAACAGTGCCATGGTTAAGAAGCCTGCTCTCTGCCTACATGAGCATATACCCGCTTCTCTCTCTCCCTTTTTACTTTTTATTATTTTCAAAGATTTTATTTATTTTTAGAGAGAGGGGAAGGGAGGGGGAAAGAAAGGGAGAGAAACATCCATCAGTTGCCTCTCATACGCCCCAAATGGGGGGACCTGGCCCACAACCTAGGCATGTGCCTGGACAAGGAACTGAACTGAGACCTTTCGGTTCACAGGCCAGTGTTCAATCCACTGAGCCACACCAGCCAGGGTGCTCTCTCTCTTCTTAAGAAACAAAGATAGGAGGATACATTCCTGTCTTCTTCCTTGCTTTTATTTTTTAGGATGCCACCTCTCCAACTGTGCTGAGATCACGTGCAAAATGACCTCGGCTGTGGCTGTCGTATCCTGTGACACAGCCTTGGAATTACTAAGTGCAAGAGACCAATGATCTGAGAGTCAGCTCCAATTGCAAGAGGGGGAGTTTAGAAAGCCTTCCTGACTGAAGCCATGGATTATAAGAGCAAGGCTGGGACAGGGCTCAAAGGCTTTGGGAGAGAAGCAACACTGTCTCCAGGGGCAGAACTGGCAAATAGGAAAGAGGCTAGAGGCAGTGCTTGCCTGTGCAGGGCACTGCTACCCACCTGTCTGCCAAGGCCACCATAACTACTCCAGAAACAGAGAGTGTGTTAGGGGAAGTGTGCAGGTGTGTGGTGGGCTCAGATGGGGATTATGGAGGACTGTGGGGAGAGAACTAACATTTGCCGACTCTCCATGACGTGCTTGGTTTTGTGCTAATCATAGCTCACCATCTCATTTAACCCCCACAACCTAGTGAGGGGGCATCATGATGTTACTTTATAGATGAAGAAAGTGAGACTCCAGAGTGAGCAACACCCAGTCAGCCGAGGCAGCACCTCTCCAGGCATGGGTGGCTCCCGCCCCCAAGGCTTGTAAATGCTTACAATGCCACCATGTCTCCACAGTTCATTCTACAAAAAGCAAATTCATGCCCCAAACGAAAAATAGTCTTCACACTCAAAAGCCAGATGTGTTTTCTCTCCACCAGCCCCGAGTTCACGGGGTGAAGGCTTGTTTCAGCTTTGAATAAGGGAATAAACAAAGGTGCCCTAAGGGGACGAGGGCCCCCTTCAAAAGAATATGTTGAGGTAAAGCAGTGCAAAAGCTGAGCGACTATTCTGGGGAAGACCCAGAGGGAACCCAAAGGCCTTGTCCTGGGAATAAGACTGTCTAAGAGGACCAAGTGTGGCTGGCGGCCAGAACAGTTAAATCCCTGGTTGACATGGAAGTTATACAGGCTTCTGGAGTGGCTTTGGATTTCTTGGAGGCATGGAAAGCCCTGTGAAAACATTGTCTTTTAGGGATTATAGGATAATCCAGGCCCCATGACTCTTGAAGAAAGGGAGGTGAGATGGGTCCCAGGAGGGAAAGGGGGAATGGGTGGATACAGTCATTCCAGCTTTCTCACCAGTAGACAAATCAGGGTGCTCGCTAGTGAGTCCAGGGTCCAGAGAGTGTCACCTTTTAATTGCATCACTTAAGGAATATAGCTAAGTCATTCTGAGCAGAGAGGAAAGAAGCTGAGATCTAGGACGTTGGCTTGGGATCAACTCATGTTGGCTCTTTAGTCCTGCCACTGCCTTAGTTTCCCCTTTGGAAAACTAATTTATTACCCTCCAAAGAACATATTAGCAAAGACCTCTGAGATCTTGGCATACAAAAGGCCACTTTAATCAAAGAGCAGATGCTTCAATCCAAGTACAAGTGACTGTTCCTGATTAAGCACACTATAGCACACAGCTTGAAAAATAGACAGGGAGATTTATAGTCACAGAAGGAGCAGATCCTGGAGCCAGGAGTCCAGTTTGGGCCTCCCTTCCCCTCTCCCTCCCGCAGAGGTGCAGCCAGGCAGCTCCAAGTGGTAAAGAGGTTGTAAGTGGCCAACTTGATACTTACTATAGTTGTCTTCCCTTCTTGGATCTCCACCACTGCAAAGATAAAGGGGAGAAATTAGGTCAGCCATTTAATAAGGAACAGGGAGTTTCGAATAATAGCTCAAATTCTATGCATGTGGAGAAACAGAGCCTTCAGTCTGCACTCTCTCACAGGCCCCACCTAGAGAGAGAGAGCGTGCAGGGTCACCTCCAAATGCCCTATGCCCCTGAGGCTGGATGAGGGCAAGCCCAGATGCCCAAGTAATATCATCTCTCTGGGATCAAGGGTTTCCACACTGTTTTTGCTTTTCCAAACCAAGATTCCTCTTGGTTCTATCTAAGGAAATTGGCAAGATCTGCCCTCCTATGGCTAGCAGTAATGACCTAAGAGTGGGGAGTGGGGACAGAAGCATGTAAAAGGCCTTCAAAAGTACCCACTGCATGCGTCCTTTTACTAAGAGAATCAGATAAACACAGTTTCTGACCTTGAACAGTTTGCAATACAGTACTGAATGACATAAAATGACTCCAGTGGCCCTGGTAGATAAGCAGTGAGACAAGTTCACTCCTAAAATTCATCCTGAAAGCTTTGTATTAAAGCTGGGTGAGGACAACTGTGCACATTAAATCCTCTTCTCCATCCCTCCCTGCAGGGTTGCAATTTGTCATCCACACTGGAGAGGTGTGATAAAAAGGGGCTGGAAGAAGGGGCCTGCAGAAACTGGGTCCAGGCAGAAGTTCAAGAGTACTGCAATTCCAGAACGAGAGGGACTCCCTCAGCTCTTTGCCCATTTAGGTCTGGCAGTCAAAAGAGAACCTGAGGGAAAGACAGTAAGTCACTCACACCTGTCAAGCTGTACATATTTCCTATCCTACTTGACTAGGATGCAGAATGACTTCAACAATATTTGAAGGAAGAACCAAGCTAAAAGCCCATATTTGGCAAATATAATCAAACAGAAAGTTATTGGAGAGTCTTGCTTGTTCTCCCAGTTTCTTTAGAAAGGGAGAAGCCATAGCTGTTAGCACAGGAACTGGCACACAGCAGATGCTCAGTGGATGCTAGCTAGCATTTAGGGAGCAGAAATCTTGTCATGGCCCCCTTCTGACTACTAATTACTGTAAGAGAAAACTTGGGCCCACATAGCTGCTGTCTCCCCACATACTAAAATCGTATTTTAACAGCACCTTGGCTACACAATCAATTTTACTCAACTCCAGCCAAGGCAAGAATACAGATTAGAAAGAGCCTAAGGTTCTTAACTTTGACAATCCAGTAAAAGTTATGCACCTCTCCCTAGAAACATGTCCATAAACATACATACAATAAACAGGTTTAGGAGACTCAGAGCCCTGAAGCTATGTACCCAAATGGTAATACTGTTTTTTTCTCAGTGGGGGCGGTAGGTAATTTTAGCTTCTTCTTTATACCTATTGGCATTTTCTAAAGTTTCTAAAATAAATGCATACTACTTTTGCAGTAAAAAACAAAAACAAAAATAAAACCAAAAAACAATAGACAGAGAAAGAGTGTATCTAAGGAAAAAAACTGAGGCAATTCTAACCCAACCAGAGCCCCTCGGCAGCCTCTGCGATCACTGCGCTCCCTGCCCAACACCTGACTGGACAGACTGCCTGCGATTGTTGCCCTTTTGTTTTCTGAGTGAGGCTGTTCACGAAGACTCATTCCATCTACATACCCAACCTGAGAGCCCCTCAGAGTCCTACTCTGCACACAAAGTTGTAACAGTGACCAGAAAGGTCCTGAGGCTCTCTCCCAAACACTGTAGTTACCAATCAACTCAAAGACAAATTAGGTTTCTCCCTGTAAAAGAAAATGTGTCACCCCACACACGGATCTACTTGTTCAGAACAGAGACCAGCCTAAATGAGAAGTGAGACTCCACCTGGTGCTCAGTCTGGAGGCCAGCACAGTGGCAGAGGGACTGTCACTGCAATGTGTCAACTTAGAAACGTGGGGATGCATAGGAGGGAGGGTACTGCTCCAGGAGGGCACAATAGGGCTTTTAGGCACCCCAGAAACTGCAAATTTGCAAAAACCAAGTTGGAGCGAGGGTGACCAAATCTGAGCAACAATAGGTGGGAAAAGAGATTTTAAGAACCAGAGAGACATTCCGGTTCCACTCGAGTCAGCACTACAACAATGCCCCGAGATACAAAGCGAACAAACATGTGGTTCCCTTCTCCAGGAGGCACTCGGGCCCCAACCATGAGGTAAACAAGTCTAACAAAACACACATCACTCCCGGCAAAGAATCAAACCCTGAAGTCATCCCACTGGCCCCTGGAAAAGAGATCAAAGACCATGGCAGGCTCCACTGTTCACAAGCTCCCCACACAGCCACTCCGAGCCAGTGAATCATATTACTATAAGCCAGTGGGTAAAACATTAGGCACAGGCTTATCTAATAGAGACAATTTGTCAAACCAGAAGAAATGACCTGAGAACTCACATGAGATTGAGATTTATCAGGGCGGTGTCTCAGTGCTGGGGCAGAAGGCTTGGCTGGAGCCCGAAGAGGCTCTGATAGATTTTAAGCCTCTCAAAACAGGAGATAGGAATCAAAATCGTATTGATTTTCAGTGCGCATACAAAAACACGTCAAAACCAAACAAAACCTCAGATCCATTTTGTCCCTGGTCTCTACTCTGTTTAAGAGAAGTGGGGGTGGCGAAGGAGAACTGGACTAAGAGATTTGAGCACTAACAGAAAACTCGTTTAAACACTGAAATAAAGAACAAACTGACAGTAACCAGAGAGGAGGGGGGAGAAAGATAATAGGGGCTAAAAGGGGAAGGGCCATCAAGGAACATGTATAAAGGACCCATGGACAATGCCAAAGGGGGTAGGTTTAATGGTGGAGGGCGGGCAGGGGGGTGTGGTGGGGTGAAAATGGAGATGACTGTACTTGAACAATAAAAAAAAAAACTTGTTTTAAAAAAAGATGAAATGACCCTTGTATTCTAAGAAATGGCTATTATCGAGTAAACTCAGGAAAGAAAAAAAAGCAATTTTCTAAACTACAATTAAGGACCAAAACCTTCAAAGATGGCCACTCCTCATACAAATCAAATAATCTGTTTCATAGAAAGTAACACCTTTGCTAAGCACGCGTGGAGTGTACAGCTCAGCTCCACCTATTGTGGAGAGTTATAACAGGATAGGAAGACAGAGCCTTTGCCTAGGGGGGGAAAGGGAACTAACCAAGTATGGGAACTTCACCATAATAAAGTCCAGGCCTCGTAAAGAGGTCCTTTGAGTGCTTCAGTAAATACTCGCCTAGGACGGAGTCCAAGATAACTGAATTATAACAGTCTAGAGCAAACAGCATTGCGGTGAGACTGCAGTGAACACAGAGAGACGCTGATGGCCACATAAACACAGACACAGTGAACTGCAGCAGCATAAAGACCCAACTGTTTCGTAAAGGAGGAAGTGAGGAAAGATGAATGATGAGGAGTGGAGGGCACGAAGTGCCCAGAGACCAAGGTCCTTCTTGGAAAATATCCATGGAAACCAAGTCCCAAGCAGAGTATGAAGGAATGGAGCAACTGAATGGCAGGATGGCTAAGAGGAGGCACAGACAGGCTTACACAGGGTCACGGAGTAAAGTGCATGTTTGGGATGTGTGCCTGCACTTCTGGTCATTAACTACCTTTCTCAAATTCCTTCCTTGCTCAAGTACCACTTCCCTTCTGTTCATCTTGTTTCTTTCTTAAGATTTTATTTATTTATTTTTAGAGAGAGGGAAAGGGAGGGAGAGAGGGAGAGAAACACTGATGGGTTGCCTCGTACACACCCCCAACTGGGACGTGGCCCACAACCCAGGCATGTGTCCTGACCAAGAGTTGAACCTACAACCTTTCAGCTCACAGGCCGGTGCTCAATCCACTGAGTCATACAAGCCAGGGCCCTTTTGTTCATCTTTAATTCTACCACTGAAGTTTTCTGATTCTCTCATCACCTCCCTATGTCTTTACCCTTGGAGCCCTGAGGGAATGTCCCTCTGCACTGTGCTTCAGAATGAGGAGTCTCACTGCTGCACAAAAGCCTCTTTCCACTAGCAGGTTACTCTCTATTCTTTAAAGCCCCCAACTCGCTCACTTCTCTCTCAAAGCTTTTAGCTATAGGGCTGGGCTGCACATCCTTGTCTGAAATGCTACAGCTAACTGGAAAAGATAAAGAAAATTCCCTTCAGCCTTGACTCATTTCAACACATTCTGACCTAATAGATCATCCCCATAAATTCATATGATTATGTGTGTTTATTTTTCTTGTTTTAAATACATTTCTTTCATAAGAGCTCTGATGATAAGGCAGGAATGACATCTAACACAATTTTTGCTAAGTCTGGCAGTGCCAACCATAAAAATACGAATGGTCTTCAGCAGGTTAACCGATGGGGGCTTTCAGGGAGGGGAGGGAACCACAGGGATGCCCTGCCATGGAGTACCAAGGTGACATGACTGGTGGTGAGGGAAGAGCGCTGGC
Organism: Phyllostomus discolor; assembly: GCF_004126475.2. NCBI lineage: Eukaryota > Metazoa > Chordata > Mammalia > Chiroptera > Phyllostomidae > Phyllostomus > Phyllostomus discolor. The sequence goes on from NC_040906.2 coordinate 116,420,231, forward strand.
TCTGCTTCCAACTCCACCACTCACTAGCTGTGTGATGTAGGGCAGCTACTAAAGCCCTCTGTACCTGAGTTCCTCATTTGCACAAATGTCAGTAACATCCATCTTTAAGGATTGTTGAAAAGACTGATTAAATATATGTGGAAAACACAGCACAGTGCTTGAAGCAGGCACTTAATAAACCACAATTTCCATTTCTGTCTTCCTTCACTGTTGCTTCTTTCATAAGAGTATACTTTTGGCTTTGTGTGTTGCTACTGTTAAACTTCAGACCAGGCTCTCTCAACAGCAGTGGTGACTCCCAGTTTAGTCCAGGCGGTTCTTTGTTGTGTGGGGCTGTCCAGAGCACTGTAAGATTGTAGCAGCATCCCTGGACTCCACCCACAAGATGCCAGAAGTACCTGCTGTATCAGTTGTGACAACCAAAAATGTCTCTAGTCATTGCCATATGTGCCCTGGAGAACAAAACAGCCCCCAGCTGAGAACCACTGCTTTAGAATAAGGGTCTTAAAGAAAAAAAAAAAAAAAGATTTTCGAGAGAGGAGGTGGCGGAAGAGAGAGACAGAAACATCGATTTGTTGTTCCACTTATTTATGCATTCATTGGCTGATTCTTGTATGTGCCCTGACCAGAGATCAAACCTGCAACCTTGGCATATCAGACAGTGCTCCAGCTGAGCTGCCAGCATGGGCTTACACTGAGTCTTTACAGGCAGGAGTGCTGATGCCAAGTGCTCATGAACTCTGACAAAAATTAAGTACTATTTGATACTTTAAAAAGCAGAATGTTTGGATATTTTCAGCAAAACATCCAGCGTTCTCCCGGTAACTTTAAATGCTGTATGTACTCTACTATTTGGGTGTCAAATATACCCGTTGGGACCAGTCAAAAGTAGGTATATGTGAACTATTTTACACATAAGGGGTGGAATATCAAGGAAAGTTTTTCATTTAAAGGCTTTGGAGACAGCTGGTTCTCCTTTGTTTAAGATTATATCAATTTAATTATTTAGCTTTTAGGCCTGACAGTAAGAAGCAAAGAAGAGCAACCAACCCAACAATTTATAGAGAGGAGGATTTCAAAGACCCATCTGATTAAACAGTCCATTATTTCACAAACCCAATAGAAAAAAAATTCAAACCTAAAAATGTTCCTTCGTAAAAGAACAAAACAAAACTACTCCTCTTTCCTGTCCTCTGGGAACATAGCAAAGCACTGTTTTCAACTTCAAATTTTATAAAGGATATGTAAATTGCGGTTATCAGTGTTTGACATTTGGTGGAGACCCTCAAAAATGTTATGGGCATATGTTAATTTTGTAGCATGGGAATTGATGAAACACCTTTTCTAATCCCTTTTTATTAACAATATGCTCTCTTTGGTGTCTTTATTAATGGATTAGTTTACCTAATATTAACCAGGCAGCATCTGGATTTTGTTGTTCTTTCTAGCAAATGTTCCATCTTCCCTTCATAGCTAAATTCTTTGCAATACCTGCTATTTCCATTTCTTCATGAACTATCTCTTTGATTTCCCATTCTACTGAAATTTCTATTTGAAACCTGAAAAAAAGAGACCTCTTCTGAAACATATCCAATGGCTTCTTTGGTAGGCTCTTCTTTTTTTTTTTTTTAATGGATCTGCCTTTTTAAAAAAGATTTTATTTATTTATTTTTAGAGAGGGAAGGGAGGGAGAAAGCGAGAGAGAGAAACATCAATGTGCAGTTGCTGCAGGCTGTGACCTGCAACCCAGGTATGTGGCCTGACTGGGAATCGAACCTGTGACACTTTGGTTCCCAGCCCGCGCTCAATCCACTGAGCTACGCCAGCCAGGGCAGGCTCTTCTTTTTGGACTTTTCTTCTCTCTCTGAAAACAATGATCACTCTTTTCCTCTGGATATATCTCAGCTTTGGTTAAAGAATACACTGGTCAATACTGAGTCAGAATCTTAAAATAACCCCCCACATCACTTCTGTACATCACTCATCCTCTCCTGCTTCCAACAGGACACAAAGGAAGGCTGTGTCCTGAAAGACCCCTTTCACTCTCCATCAGATCCCATCCTCCTTATGAAAACTTCCAGTTGGGTTTGCTGTTTCCTGTAACTGAATCTCCCTGTACTTTATTGCAGCCTATGTACACACATCATCTCATCAGAACCTAACTTCTCAGGAAAAGGGCTGTATTTTCTTTCTCCAGAATCCCTTGACAGCCTGAAGTTCAGCACTTGGCCTTTTTACTAACAGGCTCTCGGTTCAATGCTAGAATGAGGCTGTCTTTACAGACTTAAGATTAATTTAAAGCAAAAATGCCATCCAGCATTTGCTTCTGTTTCAGCTGTTCAATGGCCTTTCCACCTTAGCTTCTACCTCTCGGGGAGACTGGCGACCCAGGTGGAGAAAGTCGCCATCACATAACAACACTGCCAGATGAGAAACTGGAAAAGGAGACGCTGGGGAGGGCCTCCAGATGTCCTTCCCTTATGATCCAGGGATTCTTTAATAAATGAGATGGGCTTCCGGAGGATACGGAGGGAGAATTAACATGCGGATCCTTGCCGAAAACTTTTCTGAACCCTCGGACAGGTTTCTCTTCTGCCCTCGCTAACTAAGCAAATCTTTCTCTCCGTCCTCCCCGCCTGCCCTGCCCAAAAGGACAGTCAGAGAAGTGAGAAATCATGATAATAATATTAGGGTTCGGAAGGAGCTTTCGAGCACTTCGGGAGCTCATTTTAGACGTTTCAGAACCGCGCGAAGAAAAGGGAGGGAAGGGGCACGGGGACTAGAGGAAGCAACCCCCTTCGCTTTTCTGTAGCTTCGGGAGGTCGCCAGAACCCAAGACTCACCTTCCCTGTACCCGCGATCTGGAGGCCGAGCCCAGTGGGTCGCAGGCGGCCCTGCCAGGAACCCTCGGAACAGCCGCTTACAACCGGACACCAACACCCCGAGGGCCGCCATGATGAAGGCCTATGACCTCTTCGGCACTTCCGCTTCCGGAACGGCGCACGCGCAGCTGCAATAGTGGACGAGAACTGTGGGGGTTGTGGGCTTTTCGCTATCTCTGACACCTCGTCGCTAACTTTTCCCACACCTCTCCAGCTTTGGTCTAAACCAAGTGGCCTTAGTGTCAAGGCTGTGCTTCATTCCGAGGATCTAGGGGGAGGTCTCCTAGCTCCCGTTTGCCAGTCGCTGAGGTCCGTAGGGTGCTTTCGTTTCCTGGCAGTTTTTCTCGGTAAAATCACACGCACTACCCTAAGTCTTTAAAGCTTTTCCTTCTCTGCAAGTTAGATGTAGGCTTGCAGCTTCTTGCGGCTAAAGCTAGGCTTGTACAGGAGAGGTTGAAATGGTTGGGAATTCTAGGTCTGGAGCATCAGGCAAACCTAGAATAGAATTAATATCTGCTCCCACCCCGTCTTTCATTTTTATTTACTTAGCACTTATCTTTGGCCAGGGCTTTTGCATCGCTATTTCCTCCGTTTGCTCTTTGCCTACCTGCTAACGTCCTACTTATTTCTCAGAGCTCGGCTCAATCTTCACTTCCGCAACGGGGTCTTCCTTAAAAACCCCCGTTACTGTTTTTCAGCACTAGATAGTTCTCCATCTTTGTACTTGCCACAAATACAGTTTTACATTTGCTTGTATAATATATGTTTCTCACCAGACTGTGTGCTCCATGAAGGCAAGGACATTGGTTTTTGTTGACTCTCGTATCTCCAACACATAGCACAGAGCCTAACATGTAATGAGTGCAATATATACTTGTTAAATAAATGTAGAACCTATTTTATAGGGTTGTTGTGAAAGTTAAATGAGGTAAATGTAAGTGCACGATAAACATAAGCTAATTGATAGGGCCTTTGTACTGTCTCACAAGTTTGATGTACTTGCCTACTAAGGAAGTATATAGTATCAAAACAAAACACAAGTGCTCAATTTTCCCTATTTTGGATTTGCAGAACATAATAGGATGTTCCCCTGGAGCTGCATAAGACAGAAAAGCCATTCACTGCTCAATTCTTCCACTTGGTTAGGAGATTCTTTCCCAGCTTCCACAATAAACCTGTAGGGGGATTTTCTAGTTATCCTACTCTGGTTCACAGCAGGGAAAATGAGGCTCATTAAATGGCACCGCATGCTCTTTGATCAGAGTGGAGAAGGAGCCTATCTCTCAGTTGACTGCCACCCTGGTGGACCAGGAGGATGCAGAGCAGCTGCTGCATGGGGAGCTTGAGTGCATTACCATGGACAATTGAGCAGGAGAAATGTGGCACTGGAGTACCTTAAAACACTGCATTTAGTAAGGACAGATCCTGGGAAAGGGGAAATTGAAAGGAAGATCAATCTAGATGGGTGAGACTAACACATGGTTAGGTGGGACAGAGTTTTGGTTGGATATAGGTCTGGTTATACTGGCCAGAATCAGGAAAGCTTTGGCTTTCCAGGTACTTCCACTTTCCTTCTGTACAAATGGTCTTGAGTTCTTCTTGCTTATACATTCCCTGTTTCTTTACAAGTCTCCAACTTCTGGCAATCCAAGGGATCAGGGTAGTAACAGCTGGACCCAAAGCTTGTTGTGCACACAGTGAACTAAAGTATTGGAGTGCAAGCCCTCTCATTGTTTTTGCTAACTTATCATAATCAAATTTTATTTAAGAAAAACAACTGGGCCCTGGCTGGTGTGGCTCAGTGGATTGAGCACTGGTCTGCCTGTGAACCAAAGGGTCGCTGGTTTGATTCCTAGTCAGGGCACATGCCTGGGTTGCGGGACAGGTCCCCAGTAGGGGGCGTGCGAGAAGCAACCACACATTGATGTTTTCCTCTTTTTCTCCCACCCTTCCCCTTTGTCTAAAAAGAAGTAAATAAAATCTTTATTTTTGAAAAAAAAAAAGCTTGTACTTTTTACAGTGACAAGTAACACATCATTGTAGAAAAATGAAATAAAGTAAAAAAAATACCATCCATAATTCAGAGATAAGCACTGTTTATGTTTTCCAAGTGAAGTAATACTATGCATATTCTTTATTTTGTAATACATATTTTATTTTTCTGAATCCATTTATTATTTGCTCCTACATGAAAAAACAATTCTGTGAGACTAGATTTTTTTCAGAAGACTAGCCTTAAATTTTAGTTTAAATTAAAGAATAACCTATATAAGAAAGTACACAAATTATTGGTATACAGTTTCATGAATTTTCACAGAGGGAAACACTGCCCTCACCAACAAATAGAACATTACTAGCATTCCGGAAAACTCGCTAGTGTCCCCTTTCAGATACTAAAAATCATTATCTGACTTTTAGCACCATAAATTATTTTTTCTGCATTTGAACTTTATATCAATAGAAGCTTATATAGTGTGTACTCCTTTGTGTCTGCTTTCAGCTGCTCATCATCATGTTTATGAGATTCACCCATGTTGTTATATAGAGTTATTATTCATTCATTCTGATTGCCATATAATATTCCACTGTGATTTTACTACAACTTCTTTATACTTTCTGTTGTTGATAGGATTTGGACACTTTCCAGTTGGGATTTATAAATACTGGTATGATGAACACTCTTCTATATGATTTTGGTGAGCACAGGAACAAACTTCTCTTAGGAATATATCTAGGAATGGAACTGTTGGGTCATGTAAATACTCAGATTTAGTAGGTACTGCCAAACTCTTTTCCATAGTAATTGTACCAGTTTACTCTGGTACCATCTGTGTATGAGAGTTCCAGTTGCTCTCCAAGCTTATCAATATTTTGTTGTTTTTCGTATTATGATTTTTTTGCACTTTTCATCTTGGCCAAACTGGTGAGTATGTAGGCTCTCATGTGTATTTAAGTTATATTTCTCTGATGGCTGATGGAGATGAATCACTTTATGAGACATTTAGATATCTTCTTTTGTAAAATGTTCAAGTTTGGCCCATTTTATATTGGGTTGCCTGTCGTTTTGTTTTTGGTTTGTAGAAGTTCTTTATATATTCTGGATACTTGTCCTTTTTTGAGTGTATGTGCTAAAGATGTTGTCTTCCTCTTTGTGGGTAGCCTTTTCATTTGTCTATAGTATATTTTTGATAAGCAATATTTTAAGCTTTAATACAGGGCAGTTTATAGGGTTTCTTTCCTCTATGGTTGGCATTTTTGGTTTCTTATTTAAATTTTTCTCCCCTCAAGGTCATGAAGATGTTCTTCTATATTTTACTCTTAAAAGTTTATTGTTTCACCTTTCGTATTAGATTTAAACTCATCTGGAATTGTTTTATTATGTGGCCTGAAATTGGAATTAAGATTGATTTTTTTTTCCCTTAGAGATATCTGACTGACACAGCACCATTTATTAACAATATTATATTTCCATTTATTGTATTTTATCTGGTGTCAATCTGTTTCTGGGATTTCTATGGGGTTGCATTGGCCCTTTAGCACCATTTTTAATGGCTATATACTATTTCATTGTCTGGAAGTTCCATAAGTTAGTCAACCAATTCCCAATTGCTAGGCATTTAGATAGCTTTTAATGTGAATGTATTTTCTAAAACCTATCTCTGTATTCTAAAAAGAGCATCTTCTATTTCATCAATGAGTCTTATATACCCCCCTCCCCAGTTGGGTATATTGTGGATTTTTTCTTTTATTTAATATAACTTCTGTGAAACAAAAGGGAGCGAGGGCTCTTTTCTGGGGGCTGTAAATGGTAGCTGCCACCCATTAGAAGGGCCTTTTCCAGAGCCAGAGTTTCTGGGGCTGTTGGCAGTCACTCTCTTGCATGGGAAGAGCTATTTCCAGTTCCAATAGAGACCCTGGAACGTGAAGAGCAGCAGTGACACAGTGTGCACATGTATGCGGAAGGGGAGGCTGATGAACCACTTCTGACCCTGACAAAAAAATTCTATCCACTCCCAAGAGGGGCCCAGCCCCCTTGCTTCCACACATTTCCCGAGAAAATCTTTCTTTCCTCTACTCCTTGTCTTGGCCCCTATTCTTGCATCAGGAAATAACTCAAGTCCCAAGTAAACCGTCCAAATGAAGATGTTTAGTATAACATTCATAAGAGACAAACCCAGAAATGTTCATTTTGCCAAGAAAATCTTAAACTCCCAGCAGAAATGATCTGGTCTGGGGACCTGCTTTTGACCAACAGGACAGCCTGCTCAGGCCAGAGCAAAGGCAAGAGTTAGAAGGTGCCCTGGCCAGTGTGGCTCAGTTGGTTGGAGTGTTGTCCTGTAAACTGAAAGGTCACGGGTTTAATTCATGGTTAGGGCACATGCCTCGGTTGTGGATTCAGACAAGTCCTTGGTTGAAGATTAAAAAAAAAAAGTTAGGAGGCCATGGGCAGGTCAGCCTGTCTATGGCTTCGGAGCTGAGGAAGATTTGGTCCCAGCTGTGGATGAATGTGCTCTTCCAGCTTTCCTCCCACCTCGCCCAGGAAGATTGGATCAGAGCCAAGAGCCACACAGATGTTCACCATGAACGAGCAGAGGCAATGAATAGGCTCAGGAAGGTGGAGAGAGCTGATCTGGTAGAGATTCATGATGGGAGGGAGCTGCAAGAGAAACCAGGAGAAAGGACTGGCTGAGTGAGTGAGTGACTGTCAGGTTTGCTTTCTCCTAATTAATGTGGTTTCCTTACAAACTCCCTGCTGATTCCCAGCTGGCCGAAGCAACCATAACAACATGAGGACTGCCCTGACTGGGCCAGGAGCTGAGGCTGTGAGCCTCCCAAGAAGGGTCTGGTTTCATTTGCAGCCTCTGCCCCTCTTCCCCAACCGGCTTTGTGCAGATGAGGCAGAGACAGTACCTCATTTCGGGGAGAATGTGGTGTCGCAGGGACGACCAGGACTGCTTGTTTTGGGCTTGCCTGGCTGATCTCCTTGGGTTCCCATGACCTTTAGAGAAGGGTGGTTCCTGCTTGTTTGGACTGCTGCCTCCAAATAGGTATGAATGGGGGTGGGTCAGGAGAACTTGGACTGAGAACCCCTGGCCCTGTACGTTGCAGTAGACCTGGAAACAACGGTGGTATGTCTAGAGTCCTTGTTAATTTAGTGTTTTCCATCGATTTTTCAGGGCTGCTTCTTTTCCTCCCTAGGGCTCTTATCTGTCCAAGTTATTCATCATATACCCTCATTTGTTCATTGATCCATTTCACCCACAAGTATCAATTGAGCTGGTACTATGTGCCTTTTATAAACAGATGATTACATGCCGGTGCCTGGGTTGGGGTGGGGGGCAGAAACTCTCAGGGGTGAAAGCTCTTGTCTGACAAAGAAACATTTTGTAAACTGGATGATGACCTTGGGATTGATTTGCTTTCCCTCCAACCACCCCCACCCCCGCACTGTTTAAAAAAATTTTTTTTAAATAGTAAAATAAGACACACACAGAAGAAGTACATAAAATCTAAACATACCATAAAATAGGTTAATTGTAAAGCAGAAATTATTTATTTCTATACTGGATCAATATGGATAAGGTTGGGAAAGTACAAAAAAAGAAGTGATATTGGTAAGAGGCTGCTTTAGGGGTCTTCAGAACCCCAAAACCTTGCAGGAAACTGAGGCCAGAGGATAGAGGCCCCAAACAGAGTTGCTGAGGCAGAGAAAGCCTGCTGTGCCCTTTGTGCGCACTCCCCAGCCAGGCCGGCATCCTCTCCAAGTGAGTGCACCCTGGTCGGGACCCCCAGCGCTTGGCTGGCACTAGCCTTGCCCCAGCTTCAGCAGCGGTTGGAGCCAGTAAGAAATGCTCAACTCAGTTTCCTCCCAAACTCACCAAGCCCTGGCTGCGGCCAAGTACTTCAGCAGAGGGCTGGATGCCCTCTCTAAAAGGGCCTTCATGTCCCTGTCAGGCTGAGAAACTCATCAGGTTTTTTTCTCCTGGTGCCCCAATTCCAACTCTTGCATAAGGAGAAGCTTTTAACCTTTTGCAGTGCTTTGGAACTATTGGCACATTTTTGCTAAGGGGTACAAAATGGCACCTTAGGCAGATGCTGTCCCCAGTATGCATGTGGGGACACATACGAAGGGAAAGGAAAGACCTGCAGACCGGAAACCAGCTCTGCTCTACCCAGCTGGCAACCTGAAGTCGCAAATGCTTTCTGGACCTCAGTTTCTCCATCTGTAAGGAGTTCTTTTGGTTCTAGAATTCTGATTCTCCAAACACTCCCATCCTTGTACCCAGAATGATGAGAATTCAGTCTTTAACTTCTCCCTCCCCACTCTGCTCTCCCTTAAGAGATCTCACCCACTTTTACTCCTCAGCTCTCATCTTGAAGCTTTTAAGTGCAAACTTCATGGCAATGCTTCTCTGAGCTACAGCCTCTGACTGTCTATAGAAGTTTCTGTTTGATTCTTCTGAAGGAGCTTAAATGTGCACCGTGTCTAAGTAAGGCCACTACCTACCTCATGAATATCATCAATATTGTCCATCTCTGTCATTCCCAGTGTCACCGTTGGCTGCCCCTCCATCTAATTTTCAAAGTTTTCATAAATTTCACAGATTTCAAAGTAACCTCACGATTTCCTCCTCTTCCTTACCATTTCAATTCCCACCATCTTCCAATACCGCACCTTTCCCATCGCCTTCAGTTTCACCATCTATAAGCTACTGTCTCTGTCTAATGTTCCTAAACACCCAGTCACTTTCCTACTCATGGCATCTCTCTTCCCCCAGCCCTGTCCCCCACAGCTGGCCTCTGAATTTTTTATTTTAAAGAAACTCCTGGAAGGCTGAAGTCAGAGCTGCTGCAGACCAGGAGGACTAAAGTCCTAACTCCACAGCCTGGCAGTGGGGCCTTCCATGATGTGGCATCCCCTACTTTCCCACCTTTTCTCCCTTCTTTTCCCACACAGACTCTCAAAACCTACCCCGTGTTTATTTTCCTTCCCTCCTGTACCCCCCCGCCGTGTTCCTCTTCAGGGGGTCCCTCCCTCCTTCCCTGACCGGAGCCCTCCCTTCTTTCAGGGCCTGGCCCACTTCACCTTTGTCGGGTCTTCCTCCATCTGACCTTTCTGCATATTCTCTCTTTCTTTCCTGCTACTCTGGTGCTACTCTGCTCCTGCCTCTGGCTATGTAGAGTAGGATTACATGCTATTCTGCATTTGCCAGGACTCTCTGAGTGGTAAGGGATGGTCATCCAATTTGTAGAAGGATGTTTGCGAGCTCTTAGTTCCACCCAGGATGGGCAGGGCTCTGTGGGTCTTGGGGCAGCTGGAGCCAGACTCTCAGACAACACCAGGCTCCTTCTCTTCATCACTTTTCTGTTTCCCTCTGCATTTGGCTTTATTCACTCGGTGCTGTCGCCCCATGAGGCTAACAACAGTTCCTAGCTTTTAGACAGGGATGGAGATACTAAGATTGGCAGGCCGCAGGGAAGCTATATGGAGAAGCTACAGGAAAGGCAGAAGGAGTTTCCCCAAAGAAAGGAAGTACTGTTTTAAGAAAAAGGGAAAGTGCTAGACAGAAAAACTAATAAATGGTCACCCCAGTGTTAGGAGTCGGGTCAGCTATGCATGACAGAAAACCACCAAAAGCAGTGGCATAAATAAGAAGGCAAAGGACTCTAGAAGCAGTCAGAGACCCAGGCTCCTTCTGGCATGGTGCTCTGCCACCTCTTAGTCCTCGATGACTGCGTGAGCTCTAGCCACTCTGCTGAGATAGCCTAGGGAGCAGGAAGGAGAAGGAAAGGAAGAATGGCCTAACCTGCCATCTGTTGAAGATGCCTTCTGGAAGTCGTACACACTTTAGCTTATGTTTCTTGTATTGCCAGGGCTTAGTTATATAGCTATAGCTAGCTGTAAGGGCTTGTGGGAAATGTCTTAATTCTGGGCAGCCATATGCACAGCTAAAATCAGAGGTGCTATTTATTACACACTAAGGTGAAGGCAAGAATGGATGTTAGACCCTTAGCAGCCTGTGCTATAATTCATAATATGCTTTGAGGGGCATTGCCCCAAAGATGGGGAACACACTGCTATGCAAGGTGACTGGCTTCATTTCTGAATAGCCCAAATCTGCCCCTCTATGACCTACATCTGCTCGTCCTTGCTCTGCCCTCTAACCCTTATCAACACTATGCCACTTAAATTATTGGAAGACAACATTGCTCACAAGTCTGTTTTGGTCCAGTCATCCTTGACTTCTATTTTTCTTTCTTCAAAAATATATATTTTTTATCCTCACCCGAGGACATTATTTTTTTAATTGCCTTTAGAGAGTGAGGAAGGGAGAGAGAGAGAGAGAGACATTGATATAAGAGAGAAACATTGATTGATTGCCTTCTCACAAGCACCTTGACTAGGGATTGAACCTGCAACCTGGATATGTGCCCTGGCTGGGAATCAAACCCACCAGCATTTGGTTTGCAGGACAATACTCCCACCAACTGAGCCACACTGGCCAGGGCCTATTTTTCTCTTATAAGTTCCTGCCCCGGTGTGTGGCTGAGGTTGGTCAGTAATGTGACACTCTAAGCTAGGCCTAGTGTCCCAGATGTTGTGTGACCAGTATTAGTATATAATTGGCTCTTGGCACCCCCATTCCAACAACATACATCTGTTAATGTGGCCACGAGAGAGAGACAATGTGTCACCTCAGGTCTGATGGGCTTGTTGTCAACCGACCTCACACTTACCTTCATGTGGACATCTGGTGCCAAAGCACTCAAACTCAGTAATTCACTCCCTGGCAGACTGACCCCAAAGCAGGTCTTTATAAGCATCCATGACAATTGCCATCTTACTCTTGTGGAGCCTTCATTTATTATTGTGATTGTCAGCTAGTAGATATGCTTTTTCTTCCAACTTCTGCCAAGATCAGGAGTTACGTCCTTTTCCTCTTTCGTGTTCCCCATGGAGCTTTTTATTTTTTGTTTTCCTTGGGTAAGACTATTTTCCTAAGTAAGGTGCAAGGTCTCTCAGAGCAATGGGAAACACCCTCACCTCTGAATAAGTAGTTAGGTTTCCTGAGAAGTAGACTCTGAAACAGAGGTGAGCATGCAGCGAGTGTTTTAGGGAGTGATCTTAGGATCAACGTCTGCTAAGGGGAAGGGAAGGGAAGAAAGGAGGACCAGGCGGAGGGAGGGGTCAATCTGCACTGGGGTCTCAGTGGAATGTTCCCACCTCCTACAGAGAGTTCTAAAGTTGGGGTGATTCTTCAGGGTTGTCTCAAGTGCGGACAAGAGGGCCGGGTTTTTATATTCCCATCACAATCAGCCATTGGATGTGGGTTCACCCCCTGTTTGGCCAGACAGTCTTCACAGGGGTTGGCAGTGCAGGGCTTTCTGCCTGCAGTACTCTCAGCAGCTGGAAAAAGAAGTTCTTTGCGCCTGAAATGGGGTCTGAACAGTGCGTCATGGTGTCCAGCACAGAGTGGAAGATGTGGGGGTTCTAGAGTTGCCACTGACCAGCTGGCTCAGCCTGGGCCAGCACATTCTCCATGCTGAGTCTCAGTTTCTCTTCTTATAGAAAATGATATCTGGGGAGTCACCCAGCGTGATGCGCTGAGGGTGGGCTGTGATCTGGCAGTTGGATATGGAAGGAGCTCTGCCAAGAGGCCTGATATGAATCCAGAGGTGACCCTTGGCTGCTCCCTTAAACTCCCAGCTCTACCTGGATTGCTGCGGGTGTTATCAGAGGGCCAGGAGATCACTTGGGTCCCAGGTCAGGGATGACATCCAGGTGAGAAGGGGGCTGCCTTGGGATGGTTTTCCTTAGAGTCCTGGAGAGGCCAGGTGGGGTTCAAAAGCTACAGAGTAGTTGTCAGGGGCTGAATGTTTGTGCCTCCTGCCCCTATAATTTTGCAATTCATCTGTTGGAGCTTAACCCCCAGTGTGATGGTATTAGGAGGCGGGGCCTTTGGGAGGTGATTAGGCTTAGGTGAATCCTGAGGGTAGAGCCCCAAGGATGAGATCAGTGCCCTGATGAGAAGAGGAAGAGACACCAGAACTCCCTCTCTCCCTTGTAAGGACACAGTAAAAATAGGGCCATCTGTAAACCAGGAAGTGGTTCCTCGGCAAGAACCAAATTTGTTGGCTCCTTGGTCTTGGACTCCTCAGCCTCCAGAACTGTGAGAAATTAATGTCTGTTGTTTTTGTCTGCTGTTTTGTCAGAGCAGCGTGAAATGCCTAAGACAGTGGTAATGGAAGAGGGAAGAAGGAGACAGCTGAAGAAAGCCTGGGGAGTCACTGCTGATGAGTAGGATCAGGAGACCTGGGTCTCCTTGTGAAGTCTGTCTATGCTCGCTGTATGACCTGGGCATGGCCTGGACTGCTCTGGACTCCAGTGACCTCATCTGAAGAGTGAAAGTTTGGGCTGGGACTCTCTGAACTCGTCTCTAACTGTATGGTTCCGTCACTCTAGAGCTAAACTACTTCCTTTGTACCTTCATCCTTGGGGCAAGGATGGGCGGAAGGGAAAGGCTGGGAGCCAGGGAGGCTAAGCTTCCTCCTCTTTTCCTTCGTTCTGGGCCTGCTGGTTCACTTCTGCAAGTGAAGCCATTGCAGACACTTCAGGAAAACTGTCTCTAGGCAGAGGCGGGTAGGCTGGGGGTCGGAGGTTAGGGGTGGTGAGAAGACTGCAGAGGTCAGGAAAGGGCAGTCACAACGCTCCCTCAGGACTGTCCTTCCTAACTTGTGGCAATTTCTGTAAAACTTGCATCTATTTCTGGGTGGATTTATTAAAGGTAAGGATATTAATAATAAAAGAATGTAACCTAGATTTTATCTGACATGGGTACTCATGACCTGTATATACTTTGTACACAGCTTGTATGTGTCTGTGTATGTGAGAGGGAGACAGGGAGGGAGAGAGAGAGTGTTCTGTCATAACTCGATGTTTGCAAAAATGGCACCTTCCCCTTTGCTCACAGTTTCCTTCCGACCCCTGAGAACTTTTCAGTTGTATTTATCTCCACAAGCTGCCAGCCTTGGAATGTGAGAACCCAGGGAGGAAGTGGAGCCAGCTTCTCTGCTCATTCCTTTGGGTCATTGGAAGGCACTGGAGCAGAGGCAGAAGGAGAATGCTTCCTTTCCTTTCCCCTTCTAGCCCATCTGACCTTTCAGAGGGATGCATAACACTGCCACCGTCCTCTCCGAGAAACAGCATGAGGTTGGAGTGGAGGCAGGGGAATGGATGGGATGGCCCTTCGCTGGACATCCCGCTCATGGCTTCCAGGGCAGGTTGGCCTTGAGATCTCGGTGGAGGCCCAGGATACTACTGGTCTGTTCCACAGCTCGGCTGCTCTGTTCCCGAAGGCCTGTGCATGTCATCTGCCTCTGGCCTCCAGGCTTCCACATCTGAGGATCTCTGACTGGTGGAATCGCCCCTTGTTCTCACACTTGTCCTGGGAGGCAGTAGAGGGCAGGCAGAGGGGTGTTTCTCTCTGGAATGACCTCTCAGTTCCAGAGAGGACAAGTGACGTGCCCAAAATGATGTAGCAAATCAGAGAGTCCTAGTCAATCAAGCAACCTGGCAGCTAGAAATAGAGGGATTGTAGTATTTGCTTTCTTTGGTGGGGAGGCCAGAGGGGCTGGAAAAATTCTTTTTGGGGGTCAGGTAGTCTTGGGTGACAGGGTATTCCTTGAGGACCTGCTGAGACTAAGAAACGCCTGCTCTGCTCCCCCAACACTGGAATCTGCCCTGGGAGCTTGTGAGGGGAGGGAGCAGAGCCCAGGAAGGAGGGAGGGAGAGGCCAGAACAGGGAAGGCAGAAAGGGAGGGAAAGGGCTTGGGGACAGAGGGAGCTGGAGAATGAACAAACAAACAATGTCCTGGAAAATGACTTGTTTCCCCTTTCCAGGCTCCCTGCCTGCCTGCCTTCCCCACTGGAGACAGTAATTTAGAATAACGAGTCATAATTTGATAACATTCTCTTCCAGCCTGCAGGGTAAACAAGGATCTCCCGTGGAAGGAAGGAACACATGGCACAGGCCTCTGGCACCCTCCCTGGGGCCTAGACAGGGGTTTCCCTCTCCCACAGCTGTCCCTCTTCTACTGGGTGTGCTTGAAACACGTAGGCGGCTTCGACCCCCATTTTCTACTAAGGTTTACATTCTCCTTATGTCTCCTGCCCCCTCCTCCCCTCTCCCCCTCAGCCCTCACTGGTAATGTCCACACCCTGAAGCCTGTATACTGTTTAAATATTTAAACCCATCTATTATTTCCTGTTTATTAGCAGTGTCAGTCCTGGGTCCATTCCTTGCGTATGTCCTGCTGTGTCTGTCTCACCGGGGAGGACTGCAGGCAAGTGGCCTTCCCTGGGCACAGCCTTGCTCGAGCCTGTCTGTGGTCAGTTGTATCGCCAATTCTGGCTCTGATTTTACCTTTCTCCCCTTTTTCTTATTGTGGTAAAATATGCATAAGCTTAACCATCTTCACCATTTAAAAATGTGTAGTTCATTGCTATTAAATACATTCATAACATTGTGCAACCATCACCACCATCTACCTCCAAAACTCTTTTCACATTGAAAAACTGAAGTCTGTACCCATTAAACACTAACTCTCCATCCCTTCTCCTCCCGGGTCCTGGCGACCACCGTTCTACTTTCTGTCTCTACGGTATGATTACGGCAAGTCACTCATGTAAGTGGTATTATACAGTATTTATCTCACTGAGCACAATGTCCTCAAGGTTTATCCATGTTGTGGCGTATATTAGAATTTTCTTCCTTTTTAAGGCTGAAAGATATTCTATTGTGTATATATACCACATTTTGCTTATTCATTCATTTGTCACGGGATTGCTTCCATGTTTTAGCTATTACCAATAAAGCTGCTGTGAACATGGGTGTGCAAGTTGGCTTTCATTTTTTATAATAAAAGGCTACCTTTTATTGATTGCTTACTATATGCCCAGGACTGTGTGGACTGAATTACTTAATTATCACAGGTACCTCCCCAGTGGCAACTATTCTGTCCATTTTATGGAGAAAGAAATTGAGGAGCCAAATAATTTGCCCAAGACAAGGAAAGGGGAGAACAAGGACAAGCATCTGCTTATGATCTAACCATGACCTTTTTACTGCATTGTGTTAATGATGACCTTGAAAAAGGAGTCTGAGGGTAATTTACCTGCCCTGCTGTCCCAGGAAGGGCAGGCTGTTCCCCTGACCCTCTGCTCAGGGACAGAATCCATCTTCCTGTCTGCATGGTCCCATCAGGTAGGGACTCTGCTCCTGGCTGCATGTTAGAATCACCAGCAAGGAGCTTTAAAGGCAAATAATGCCCTTGCCTCTCCTCAGAGTTCAATCTAACACTTAAATTGAACTCCCTAAGAGCCAGAGCCCAGGCACCAGCATTTAAAAAACCTCCCCAGGTGCTTTTTATGCTGCAAACATTGAGAAGCCCTGGAGTAGAAGATAGGAGAGGAAGAGGACAGAAAAACCTACTCCCCTGTCAGCCTCTTTTTCTTCCCATGTGACACCCCCAAAGGACCACAAACTGCTATGAACCCTGGCTCCCCCGCTTTCTCCCAGTCCTTGCCCTGAAGCCTGCATCCAATGACTCAGAACCCCAGTGATACCTCCTCTTCTGTCTGCAGAAGCTCTGTTTAGTGTGTGTGTGGTCCATGGACAGGATGGCCTGCACACAGGGCCCTGCAGCGGAGGCCCCTGGATGGACCTATCAAGACCAGCCGGATCCCAGAAGGAAGACAGTTGACCGCCTAGGGCAATTCTGTCAGCTCCCCCTCAGGGGTGAGGGCAATGAGTGGGAGGGGAGGGGTCAGTGGTCAAATGACCACTGGGGAGGATGGGGAGTGGAGGGAGTGTGAGCACTAGGGCTCCATAGGATGGGGTTGGCTAAGTCATCACCCATCCCCACCCCCAGCTTTTTTGCCTGTGACTACAGCACATCTCCCCTTAGTGTTCCTGCCACAAGCCCCACCTGTCCCCCAGTCCCTCCCTTCACTCCTGTTTATTCCAGGGTGTTATGTAGGCCTGGAGAATTTCCAGAAGGCTCTACCCTAAGGTGTCCAGTTTCAGGAGCTTCTTGACTGAGGCACACTGGGGTGAGGGGCTCTGTCAGCCTGTCTTGGAGCTCTTCTGAGCCAGCCTGGAGTCAAGAACTCCAAGGTTCACCTGGCAGTAGCAGCTGGCCGGCTAGCTCAGTTCCCATAGCAACATGGAGAATGGGTGCAGGGATATATCAGGAGGCCTGCCTTGAACCCTGCAAGACTTGGGTTCAGCCACTGCCATGCTTGTGACCTTGGCTCATTGCTTTTCTTTCTTTTTTCTTTTTTTCAAAATTGGTCTGAAAGAGAGGAGAGAAACATTGATTTGTTTGTCTACTTGTTTGTGCATTCATTTGTTGATTCTTGTATGTGCTATGACCAGAGATCAAACCTGTAACCTTGGTGTATTGGGAGGATACTCTAACCAACTGAGCTACCCAGCCAGGGCTTGGCCCATTGCTTTTCCTCCTGGGGTCTCAGCATCCCCATCTGCATTATAAAGGGGTTGGCCTAGATTACTGGTTCTCAAACTCCGCTCACATTGGAATCTTTGGGGAACCTTAAAAACTACCAGTGACTTGATTTTGTTCTCAGAGATGCTGGTTTATTTTATTTTTAAAATGACTTTATTTATTAATTTTTAGAGAGAGGAGAAGGAAGGGAGAAAGAAAGGCAGAGAAACATCAATGTGCAGTTGGATCTTACATCCCCTAACTGGGGACCTGGCCCACAACCTAGGCATGTACCCAGACTGGGAATTGAACTAGCAACCCTTTGCTTTGCAGTCAGGTGCTAATCCACTAAGCCACACCAGCCAGGGCAGAGATGCTGGTTTAATGGGGGTTGGTTGTGGCCTGAGCATGAAGCGCTTTAGGAGACCTTCAGGTGATTCTAATTTACAGCCAATTTTGAGAACCACTGTATTAAATAATTGCTTCCTAACTAGTCACATCATGGCATCCACAGAACGAGATAGTATTTAAACAGTACCTTGTTAACAGAAGCAACTGCAGAGGGGACTCCAAATGCGCACCTGCCTGGCTGCCCTTAAGGACCACAGGGCCTAGGGGTTCTGTACTAGCAAGAAGCTCTTGTGTTCGTCCAGCTGAAGTGTATTGCTTTATCAGTCCTCCAGTTGGGGTATACGTGATGTTCATGCTGAAGCCCAAGTGGTTTACAAAGTCACAGGTTAATTTAAACATGGGGCATCTTCATGGAGTATCAACTTCTTAGATTTTAGGAGAAAAATTATGATTCACCTTATAAGGAACTTAAGATGTGTTAAAAATGTGGTAAGATATGGCTATATCCTGGAGTAGAATGCAAAGCTCACATATATTTGAAGCTAAAAGATCAGATGTCAAAGGAATTTGACCATTGTGTCAGGAGCCCTGGGTCTACACATGGGTAGAAGGTTGCACTCCCTGACTTAAGACGACAGTTTGAAGAAATTGCTGGAGAAGCCCTGAGTCAGTCTCTGCCTTGGCACATGGGTCAGAGACAAAGAGAAGGATTAACTTCTGTGAGTTCAGGAATGCTTCCTGAAGGAGAGAGCATTTCAAGAAGGCTCTTGCGGAAAGGGAGAGAAGAGAGGACTTATTGGGAAAAGGTCATGGGCAGGGCCTCTGTAGCACCTGCAGCAATAAGACAAGTCAGACAGTGTCTTTCTTGCCCTTTGTCTGTGAATTCAAGAAAGCCCCAAAGATACCTTCAACACATGAGCTTTCTCTGTCCACACCCTTGAGACTGGCCTGGCCTTCAGGCAGCCTGCATGGAGCAGCTGGTGGAAGGTTACAACACCAAAGCTCTCTCCCTTGCTCTGGCTTTAGCAGCCTGCGGCTGAGTCATTATTGCAGAAGTAGCTGCTGACCACCCAGGCAGGAGAGCAGCCCAGTTGCCCCAGTGTCCTGACATTTCCCCCTGCATTCTTGCTGTGGTCCCTAGAACTGAGAGAGGCCCCTGAGCTGCAGGGTCAGGAGCAGATTGGGGGAGGGAGAAACTGAGTCTCACCTGTTTCCTCTGCAATGTCTGCCTGGCAGAATGCCCTTTGCCCTTCTCACCCCCTCTCCTTCCCCAGGGGCTTCTAAGAGATTGGGTACAGACTAAAGAGACTCTGGGAGGGGTACTCTTTTCAGTGGTGATGTGCCTCAGCGACCGAGTCCTTGGCTCTCTATTCAGTAGCCTATCTGAGAGGGGGTCATGAGCCCCAGAGCCCACCAGTTTCTCAGCTGTTCTTTTTCTTTGGCAACTAGGCCAATAGTGTCTTGGGGCACCGAGCATCCTCTCCAAGCACAGGACTGACCTTTGCTTCTGTGCGTCCCAACTTGGGAGGTAGCACAGCATAGTTGTTGACAACATGTGCTATTGAGATCCATTATTTATTCACCATGATGTCCCAAGTGCCTAGACAGTGCCTGGCATAAAGTACGTGCTCAGTAAGTATTTATTGAATAAACAAAAGGAGCCAGACTGAGTTTGAATTCCCATGGTAGACACTGTGGGATCTCTCTGTGCTTTACTTGCTTTGTTTTTTTTTTTTTACGATTTTTAAAAATTTATTCACTTTTAGAGAGGGAAGAGAGGGAGACAGAGAGAGAGAGAGAGAAAGAAACATCAGTGTGCGGTTGCTGGGGGTTATGGCCTGCAACCCAAGCATGTACCCTGGCTGGGAATCAAACCTGCGACACTTTGGTTCACAGCCCCCGCTCAATCCACTGAGCTACGCCAGCCAGGGCCACTTGCTTTGTTTTGTAAAATGGGGACAGTAATAGAACCTAGTTCATAGGACTAATACGTACAAAGCCTTGAGGCAGTGCCTAGCATATGCTAAATACTCAGTAAGTGTTTGTTGTCATCTTAAATCTCTAACCTTATTTTTCCAGTCCCACCTCTCCCATGAAAAACTCTCTCTTGCTCATGTCTAAGCCTCTGCGGGGGTTACAGCCGATTCCAGTGGTGACCAGCTGGAGCCAGCATCATACACAGCTGGGGCCTAGGACAGTATCCAGACCAGCCAACCGTGGGCCCCTCTTCCTTTCCTTTCCCTTAACGTACCTGTGGGTGAAGCGTGGTTCAAACACATGTAGATGGAGGCCTGGTTGGTACGAAGGGCAGAAGGGGCTCACAGACCGTGAGGCTGACCGACAAGGCCCAGGGTTCCCCTCTTTGGATCCTTCCTTTCCCGGCCAGAATGGTCTTTCTAAGCCAGAAAGTAGGACATGTCCCTTGCTTACTACCCCTCCGTGGTTCTCTTTCTTCTAATGAAAGCCCAGGGCCCTATAGGGACCTGTGTGGCTCCCAGCCTTATGTTCCCCTCTCCTCTCAGTCTTGTCTGTGGCCGCAAATCTTGGGCTCCACAAGACAGTCACCCTAGATGACCTACCCTCCCCAGCTGGCCCACCATTGTCCAGAGAGACGCGGGCCTGGCTGTCATACAAATTAGACGGGCTCAGCTGCTGCCTGGAAAGCTCTCCCCACCCCTGCTGTCCCTGACCTCTTTTACTCGTCTTTTAAGGTTCATCTTAAACATTACTTCCTTTCAGAAGTCTTTGAGGACTCCTGCATCCACTGGGCTCGCATATTCCACGTGTTCCCTTTCTTTCTAGCTGACGAGAACCTTTACTGTGCTTCCTAGTTCGGGTTCCACTTTCTCCACTAGAGGGGTAACTTCTCTCTCTTTTTTTAATTTTAAAAATATGTTTATTGATTTTAGAGAGAGAAGGAGGGAGAGAGAGTGAGCGAAATATCAATGTCAAAGGGAAACATTGGATTGGCTGCTTCCCATATGTGACCTGACCAGGGATCGAACCTGCAACCTTTGGTGTATGTGATGACACTCCAACCAACTGAGCCACACTGGCCATGGCTAGATGAGTAACTGCTAAGTGGGTCTGCATCCATGGTGCCTCACGTGGGGCTTGCAGACTAGCTAGCTCAACGAAAACATGTGAAATGAAGAATGAATGTGTGGATGGACTTCCTGGGGAGTGCACTCATTGGGACACATCAAAGCTGAGGGTTGTTGTACCCCAAGGGGGAGAAGGGTACGTCTCCTTGGGCTGGGACTTCTATGTACACACGCATGGGAGGATGGGCCGCGGGGAAGGGGGTTGAGCCTCTCTGGGCTGGGGTTGGTGGTTTGGGAGTTGAAAGGCCAGCCTTCTCCTGCCCCCAGCCTGCTTCCTGGCAGCCTCATTGGGGCCTCTGACTGCTAGGCAGGGACTTGGGGTCAGACTAGAATCTGTCTTTCTTCAGGACCTGTGTTGCTCCCTGCCTTAATCTATGGCATTGGTGGCTGCTTCAAGCTGTACCCAGCGAGGGTCTCCCAAACGTGGGCTTCTGCCCTCAGGCATCTCAACTCAGGAGAGAATCGGAAGACAGTGAAGGCCTTGGAAAGTGATCTTGTCCAGCCCCCTGCCTCCAGTCTGGCCTAGACTGGGAGTGGTCTGCCCTTCCCTTCAAACATCTCTGGAGAGGGAGACTCCATAAGGTCTTCACCCACTTTTCAGCTCTAGACTCTGGCTGTGCTGGGCACCTCCAGCTCATTTGTGTGGTGGCCAGGCCAGCCTTTCACTGGTCAGCATATGCTGTCTACTGTGGCTGTGTGAAACAATTTAAATAGTTGGGAACATATATTCTGGGTTCAGACTGGATTCAGATCTTAGATTTAGATCATTTTTTGACTGTGATGTTGGACAAACTCCTTAACCTTCTCTGTGCCTCAGTTTCCTTATCTCTGTTAGGGTTCTGGGTGGGGTTGGTAGGGTTGCTGTAAAGATGAAGTGATTTTAATGTGCGAAAAGCACTTAGAGGAGGACATGGCACTTAGTAAAATGCTCAGTAAATGGAAGCTGTTATTATTACATAGCAACTGCCTTTCTCCCCCAGATCAGACCCATCCTCTGCTTTTCTGTGGCCACACATTTACCTCACCAAACCAATTCAGTTTGACAGACGTTTACTGGGGGTCCTTGGTGGGAACCATTCTGTGCCAGACATTGAGGGACAGATGTGAATAAATTGGGGTTCCTGTCCTTGGTGTGCTAAGGGTGCCTTGGAGACTTGATGTGGTATGCACACAAGCCCCTACTCTGCTGGCGATAAAGAGGGAGTGAGACAGGTTTCTGTCCTCAAGGAACTCGAAGTTCAGATGGGAAACAGACGTGAGAAAAGCAAAAGGGCCATGTAGTGCAGAACCTGCTGCCACCCTTTCTGCTTTCTAGGAACGTGGTGTGTTTCATCTTGGGGAAGTGGTTCTCTTGTGGGGAAAACACAGCGATGGAACCTTTGGGTGAGAAAGGCACAGCCTGAATGGGTGAAGATGAGGTCAAGAGACAGAGTTTTGCATAATATAAGATGTTGAGGAAACTGGCCTTTCTGAGGCAGCCGGGCAGAGGGGGTGCAGGTAGGGCCCTCGAAAGATTTCTAGGCCTGATTAAATCTCATCTTGATTTTTAGGAAAGTGTCCCTTTTTTTGTTACTAGGTAATATATTTGCATACTTTGAAATTTTAAGTGTATGAAAATGTACGCAATTAAAAGTTTCCCTTCACCCTTGCCCCTAGCCAGTAAGGTTGCCACCAGTTTCTTAGGTGGCTTCCCAGAGTTGTCCTGTCTGTATACAGCAAGTATATAGAAACATATTTTCCCTTTCCCCAGCTCCCTTTTTCTTTCACAAATATGTCATTCATAGTATCCTGCACCTAGGTTTGTATTTACTTAGTGATCATTCCATGAGCAGCAAAAGATTTCGCATGATTTTTTTTTTACAGCTGCACAGGCTTTCACTGTGTGTGAGTACCAAGGTTTATTTACCCAGCCTCCCATTGTTTCACCTTGATGTTGAAGTTGCTTCCTGCTCTGTGCTATAGTTTCCTGATACACACTCGAATCTCCAGGAAAGTCTGCCACACAGATGTGGGCTGGTGAAGCTTGGGAGCAGACCACCACATGGCAGAGGTCTTCGTGAGGAAAGACATGGGAGAATCCCCTGTCCCAGCCCTTGGAAATGCTGGGAAGGACTCTGTACTGCCCATGTCACATGCATGGGGCTCAAGTCTTCCCAATGGATGTTGTGCAAAAGAGCTAGTCAAGGAGGCCCAAGGTCAAGAAGTCATCCAGACTTGAAATGCCTGGGTTACTCAAATAATGGTGACATAGTAAGAAATGCAGCCCTTTGGGCACCATCCTGTGCACCAAAAGAAAAGGGGTGGGAGGAAGGAAGGCGGGGGAGAAAAGAAATGCAGCCCTGGGTGGGTAACAGTTGGTTAGAGCATCATCCTTGGTTAGATACACCAAGGTTGCAGGTTAAATCCATGGTCAGGGCATGTACAAGAATCAACCAATGAATGCATAAATAAATTGAACAACAAATAGATGTTTCTCTGTCTCTGTCTCTCCTTTCCTCTCTCTCTGAAATCAGTAAGTTAAAAAAGAAAAAGAAATAAATACAGACAAACATGGTAGTACAGGGAGAATTCCAAGGCCAGAGCAGAAAGTGACCTCAGAGACCACTGGGCACTCCTCCCTCGTCGTCAGGATGATACAAATAGTTAACACCGACTGAGCCCTTACTCGGGTGCAGGCAGCATTCCAAGTGCTTTATAGTAGTTTGCCTCTTTAATCCTCACACAGCCTTTGAGGTGGGTACTATCACTACCTCATTTAAGATAAAGAAACAGACACAAAGAGGACATATAACAATCCCAAGGTCACAAAGCTCATAAGTGGCCTCTGGGACTCAAAACCTAAGAGTCTGGCCTGGAGACCATGCTCTGAAGCTTCACGTGTTCTACCACACAAGTGAGGAGACAGAGCTCAGAGGGGAGGTTGGTGGCAGAGCCACAGGGGTTAGAACCCCTTTTAGGACCTTCCCTCCAACACAGCACCTCAGTTTGCCTCGGTGGGTTTAGAGAAGGGCGGGCAGTATAGGGAGAGGACCCAGCAGGTGTGGGTGTGGCTTTTGGGGGATGAAGAAAAAGACGGTGATTAGTTCAAGGTGGTGGTCATGGGACAGCCTTGTGCCTGGGCACATGCTGAACATCTGACATTGCTTGTGAGTGTGGGATGTGTCTGGAAGGTCATAAATGCTTTCAGGGGTCCCCTTGTGGAGGTTTCATGGAAGTGCTTTGGGGGAAATGATGGTTTCAGAACTCTTCCTGACTTCTTCCAGGATTGGGCACTTTCAACAACTGTCCCAGTTAGGCTGTGGAGCTCCCCACCTTGCTGGTCCCCGCTGTCCCAGTCACAGTCCAAGCATCTGTCTGCTGCAGTTCTGTGCCCACCTGGGAGTCTATCCCAGGCTGAGAGATCAACCTCACCCATTGAAGATGGTGAGATGGGGCAGGGCATCCGTCCCATCTCTACTTCTGTTTGTTCTTCCTGATCCTACCATGCTTTGTGTGCCTTCCCGTAGCTCTGCTCATGTGGACTCCTCCAGGCCCTGAGAGCAGCTCCAGGGCATCTCAGCCTCCCAGTGCCTGACACAGTACCTGGCACTTAGTAGGCACTCAGTAAAGCACATGGTACTGATGAGTGACTCCACCAGCCTGCCATTCAGTCTTGAAGGGATGCTGTATCCTCCACTGTTCTTCAGGTCTGGCCCTCACCCAAGTCCCTCCCTCCTGGTTCCCAAAGGAGTTTGGGGCTGTATCCAGCCTGGTTTTTTAAAAAAACAGCTTTATTGAGCTATAATTCACATATCATACAACTCACCCACTTAAAGTGACGATTCCATGGTTTTAGCTTATTCTCAGAGTTGTGCAACTTTCATCACTACAATCAGTTTTAGGGCATTTTCATCATCAGCCGGCTCATCTTTTGGCAGCTCCCATCCTCCTCAGCTTTCTAACACCCACAGGTCTTCCTCAACTTAAAAAAAAAAAGCCTCCCTTGACCCTGCTCTGCACTCTGGCCATTGTGCAATGTGTTTCCCTCTCTCTGTGACTAAATCTCTTGAATGAGAAGTTCACACCCACTGTCTTCATTTTCTCAGATTCAATAAATGTTTTTTTAAAAAGCATCCACAAGGCACTGTGCCAGAGGTTTTCATATACATCATCTTATTTAATTTTCACAAATACTGTCTGAACTGGGAATTATTATCTCTATTGTAGAGGCAAGAAATCCAAGGCAGAAAGAAAGTGACTTGCCCAAGGGGCTTGGTTGGGATTTGAACCCAGATCTGCATGACTTCAGAGCTGATACTTCTCTGCTGCTGCTGTCTCTGTGGTAAGCCCAGCTGCACAATTGACCTGTTGACCTTCTCACTCATCGCTTGGGCTGGGTGCTGCTTGAATCTCATCGGCCTTCAAATTGCCTTTCTGTTCCAATCAGAATGATGCCCTTTACGCAGGCTGATTCTCTTCTCTAAGTCTTTGTTCAAGCTGTTGCTTCCACCTGCCATCATTTTCCTTCCTTCTTTTTACCTTAAATATCCAAACTGCAACCACCCACCCACATTTTTTTTGCTCAGATCTACTTTTGGCTTGAGAACTCCCTGTATCTTTGATTGAGACTATCTGCTCTTGAAGGCTGTGTCTTGGCTTGTCTTGTTCCTTACCGAACAGCTCGACCTTGTTATCGAAATTGCTGTGGGTGCAGTTTTAAATCTCCTGAGACCCTGAAACCACACTGGTGCCCTACAACCTGCACCTTGCTGTGTTATGAATGGAGCAGGTTCTCAGTAAGTATTCTGGAAGAAAGGAAAGAGAGGGAAAAAGGGAGGGAGGGAGAAGTGGAAGAAGGAAGGAAGGTAAGAAGGAAGGAAGAGTTTAGGGGTATGAAATGGTGGTAGTGCTAGTGGGGGTCCCAGGAGATGTGGATATGAGGTACGTTCAATCCACACCCCTGTTTTAAGGTCAGAGTAAAGCTGGGTCTGTTCAAGGGGACTCATGTAGTTTACATACATAGTGATTATTTTTTGCATAACCCCTCAGCCCCACCCCCTGCTAAAGATGGCGGAGGTGGTACTTGCGCTGTTTTCTGGATAAAGAGCCTACAGAGCAGGGACCATGTCAGGCCCTGATCACTTTCTTAGTCTCAGCGCAAGGCCTGACACGTGACAGCTCTCTAAAAATGTTTAGCAAAAGAATGGATTTACAGCACCTCTCCCACAGCACCTCCCCAAGGTGCTCACCTGAATCCCCCAACATATGCTGTCACCAAAGCATTTTAAGGATCTATACCATCTCAGTCACTTCATTTACTCAAGAAATATTTGCTAAGCACCTACTATGTGCTAATCATAGTTCTAGGTACTTGGGACATAGCAGTGAACAGAACTGATAGATTTGCCTGCCTACGTGGAGCTGGCATTCTAGTGGGGGAGAGAGACAATAAAGACGAATACATAAAAATAAGTAAATTATAGGGTGTATTAGAGACTGATAAGGGCTTTGGAAACTGAGTAAGAAAATGGGAGAAGATTGGGAATGTCAAGGGAAGGGTGGTTACAGAAAAATATAATTTGGTCAGAATAGGCCTAATTGAGAGGTGTAATTTAGGATCATAACATGAAGGAGGTGAAGGAGTGAGCTGTGAGGGCAGAGCATTCAAGGCAAAGAAAACAGCTGGAGCAAAGGCCCTGAGTCAGGAATGTGTCTTGAGTGTTTGAGGCCAGTGGGGCTGGAGCAAACGGAACAGGGAGAGTGGAGGGAGGACAGAGAAGGGGCTGAGGTCAGGTGGTGTGGGCCCTGGAGGCCATTGTGAGGGCCCGGCTTTTACTCTGAGTGGGAACTAACGCTGGAGGGGGTTGAGCAGAGGACAGATGGAGTTGTCTCAAAAAGGGTCGACTCTAGCTCTGGTTATTGTGTGGAGAGTAGACTGTAGGTTCCAAAGGCAGAAGGAAGGAGACCTGTAAGAGGCCACTGAAGTAATTCCGGAGAGGGAGGATGGCAGCTTGGTGCAAGCAGTGGGAGTGACTGGGAATGGTGGGTTCTGACTGTGTTTTGAAGGTAGAGCCACAAGACTTCCTGATGACTGAAGGTGAGATGTAGGGGAGAGATGCCAATGGCGGCTCCAAGATGTTTGGCCCGAGCCATCGGAAGGATGGAGTTGTTTTTAGCTGTGCTGAGGAAGCTGTGAGTGAAGTACATGCAGAGGGGAAGATCAGAGGTTTGCTTTTGGACATGTTGAGTTTGAGACATCTGGTGGGCACCCAGGTGGCATTTACCCTTGGGTCATTGACTGTACAGGTCAGTAATCCTTTGCCTTGACCCTGCTCTCTAATACCGAGCGGGGCTGCTGCCAGGAACAGAGGGTGCTGATCCCTTAGATGGCGACGGTGCAGTGCACAGGGTGGCCCTGTTTCTGAGGCTCGGCTTCCTCATTTGCAAGATTGTTATAATAATATTCATTTGGGGAGGTGCTGTGGGAGGTCAAATGAGACAGTAGACACAGAGCACTTAGCACAGTGTCTGGCACAAAAGAAGTACTTGAAAGGTAGTAAAAAAGTAACAAGGAACTAGCTTGGACTGGCTCCTGGGGGCCAGGAATCAAGGGGGTTATGGGTTAGGGGCCAGTGAGTGGGGGGATGGAAAGGCTAAGAATGGAGCTGGAGCCTGGAGGATGCAATTTCATTGTTCCAGGAGGGCTGGAGCTTGTTGGGCAATGGGAAGAGGAAAGACTTGTGGAAGGGTGTAGGGGCCATCCAACCACAGGTGACAGAACAGCTACTGGGCTTGGGACTGAGCAGCTGTTCTCTGCGTGTCTCAGCTGGGATGATGGGGGCCAGAGGTCTGGTTGCCTGGGGAAACGGTCCCTTTGCAATAGTACCCGTAGGAGATATTAACCAGCTTTTGGCTTTCTAAAGGCCATGTTTTCTAAGTAGAGAATCCAGGATTTCCTTGGAGTTTCTTTCGGGCCCAGCACATGGCTTGGTGTGCAGTGAGTCTTTAATAAATGTTAACCCTTCCTTCCACGTCTGTAGAACAGTGGCTAAGAAACCTCATCTTCTAGAATTAATGGGAAGATGACATTCAATAACATAGAAGAAACCATCTTCACAGCATAAAACATTTAACCCCCAGGGTAACTGAGTCTAGGAGATGTTCAGTGATCTCCTCTAGGTCACAGGCGTTATGGGGTGAAGGGAGATTTGGGCAGTCTTCCTCAACAGGCGGTCTTCAGCAAGTTTAGAAAGTGAGGACGGCAGAGCTGGGCAGAGAGAAGGGAGATTTGGGTTCCATCCGCGTAGGGCATGGTTTTCAGAGCAGGTCCAGGCATGGGGTGGGTGTGCTGAGCACAGGCACTGGAGAGTGAGACCCCAGAAAGTGGGGCAGGGAGAGGAGCGAGGGGAAGGTGCCCTGTGCAGCTTTCTGCAGCTCTTTAAGAGGAGGGAGTGAATGTTTTGGGGCATGAACCAGACCATAAGGTCCTCCTGCTGGGGAGGTGCCATCCTCCCATTGCACAGATGAGGCTGCTCAGCCCCAGAGAGGGTAAGACCTTGCTCAAGGTCACATGGTCCAGCAGTGATGGAGCCAGGATTGTGACCAGCTCTGCTCAACTGTAAAGGCTGCTCTGTCTCCAGTACCTCACTGGTCATTGTGACCCCCAGGCGACAGGGAGATTGACAGTACTAGATGACCTTTTGATGATGTCTTCCAGCAGAAACAGTCTCTCAATCTCTGCTCCTTGTTCTCCGTCCACACTCACCCCAGCTTCCTCTCTTCCTCTTCTCTATTCACTACTCAACCCCTAGTAACCCCACGGGCTCTCTGCAGAGCCAGAGGAGGAGGAGACCGGCTCTTCTGGGTAACTCACATTAACTCTGCAGCTTGCTCAGTTCCCTCCCACCCCACCAACAGGGTGGTGGGGACCCCTCCCCCACCCCATCCTCTGCAAGCACAGCTGAGGGGTACTTCCCAGAATTAGCCACCCGAGAACAGCTGGAGCAGAGAGGGGGGAGGTGGGAGAGGGATGGAGGCTAACAGCTTCCAGATGTGCCAGGGCACGGGAGAGCCTCTGCTCCAGTGGACTCCTGCCACAGTTGGGAGGCAGGGCTGGGTTGGCCCCTACATCTAGGATTTCAGAATTGCCAAGGCAGCTGGGCAGAGCCTTGCTCAAAAACTGCATGCGAATGCATGTGTGCAGGGTGAGGGGGACCTCCGAGCTGCACCTGCAGGGGCTCCTGGGAAAACCCCTGTGGCCCAGCTGCTCTCTCTGGCCTTTTTTGGAAACATGCAACTATCCCTTTATTTATATTTCTATGCCTAGGTTACATGGAAGAGACAATCAAGCAGTTCTGCCCCATTTCAGGAAAAGTTCTGAATCAACACCAATTATGTGTGACAAATAACTAGGAATGGTGACATCTCTGGGTCAAGACTGGCAGGAAGAACAAGCCCTGGTGCTTGTTTTTTATCTCCAAAACGACTATGGCACAATGGTCAGCACAAGCCACACTGACACCAGGGCTCTAGCGCTGGCCGCACGCTCACATCTCTTCTCTGAAGTTAGCGCATCATGTAAAATAAGTGGGTTAAAAAAAAAGTCTCAAAATGAAACCCAAATAGGTGAAAGAACCATGTTCTGCACATATTTCCCTTCTAAAATTAACATAAAACACAGTTCTCTCTTAGCAATATTACCAGTACTGCTCTCTGGCACGGCGCACTGCCAGCGGTGGAGGCTCAGAGTGCGGTGGCTGAGCAAGCGTGGTCTGGACCCACCACTCGGAACTGAGTCCCAGCTCAGCCACTTACCCACGCTGGGACCCCAGGCCAACCACTCAGCAGCCTTCGCCATCAGTCAGTTTCTATTTCGTGTAGTTATTATTAGGGCTAAGTGAGATGATCTATGCAAAATACTTCACACAGTGCCTGGCCTGTAGTAAGTTATTATCATTTAGAGAACACCTACGATGTTTCAGCAGCTGTGCCATTTTACCTTTGCAACCTGGGAGTTAGCTATGAGTACCCCCATTTTTATGAGAGGAAATCAAGGCTCAAAGAGGCTAAATCGTCTGTCTGGGGTTACATGTGTTAAGTGGCAGGGTCGTGACACATACCCAGGTGTATTAGCCCCTGAAACCCAGGCTCATTGCACGGTGCCCCTCCCTGAGTGTTCCTTGACTACTTCCCATCAATGGTAAAAAGTCACTAGACTCGCTGGGAGCTGTGGGCTAATAATTTTCAGTCCTGCTCATGTGAAGAGATGATAGCAAAAAAAAAGGACAACAGCTTGGGGTTCAGAGGGGCCCCGGAAGAAGATAAGTGCCCTAGAGGGGGCATTAAGGATAGGGGATTTCAGGAATGTGGAAGGAGCAGGGAACGGGTATCCACAGATGGGAAGGAGTCCAGGCTGTCCCAGGGTGCCCTCAAAGAACACCCAGAGCCCCCCTGAGCAAAGCCTCAGTGCACTGACTGCTCTCTCATTATGTGTTCCTTACTTTGCCAATTGCTGCTCCCCTCCTGCACGTCTTCTCCTTGGCTGGGGTGGGTGGTGGAGGGTCTCCAGAATTCCCCTTTGTGAAATGGAGAGGACAGGACTGCAGGGAGGAGGAGAACCAAGAGTGAGGGGGCTGGAGCTGGCCAGCAGGGAGGCCCGCCATTGGCTCAGATCCCAGGGCCTGGGCCTGAGTAGGGAGCTGCCTGCCCCTCACCATTCCCTCCCCCTGCCCCCCAGGGCTCCTTGGCTGCTGAGCCTGCCAGCTGGGCCCCTGCCAAGCCAAACAGCTGCCAGGGGGAGAGGAAGAAGCGTTTCCGAGCAGAGAGGCCCCTGTGGGCTCCAGTTCAAGCCTAGAATCCCCCTTTCTTACCGCCAAGTGAAAGGGGAGCCTGCACATATGAACACAGGCGTGCATGCACAGCTCCAGGGCTCCCAGGCACAGGGCCAGAGGGTCCGGGACGATACAGGGACACAGTTGGACCTGGAGTGTCCGGGACCAGAGACAGGGCCTGCATGACTGTGCCAGGTGGTGGTGGGCTTAGAGAAACAGGTTTGGCCCACTCAGGGGTTGTGGGTTGTATAGCGGGTTAAATGCCCCCCCCCCCCCCCCGCCACCAGTTTGTATCCACCAGAAACCTCAGAAGTGTGATCTTATTTGAAAAAAGGGTCTTTGTAGATGTAATTCAGGTAAAGATTGAGATGAAATTATGCTGCATTAGGGTAGGCTGTAAATCCAGTGAGAATGCCTTTATAAGAAACAGAACAACACACACACACACACACACACACACACACACACACACCCAGGGAGACGTGGTGAGGGTGGAGGCAGAGATTGGAGTTCCAGGCCAGAGAACTGCTGGGGACCCTGGAAGCTGGAAGACACTAGGAAGGATTCTCCCTCAGGGCTTTGGAGGGAACTTGACTCAGCCAACACCTTGATTTCAGACTTCTGGCCTCCAGAACTACAAGAGAATACATTTCTGTTGTTTTAAGCCATACAGTTTGTGTTTGTTACGGCAGCCCTAGAAAACTAATACAGGAAGGCGTATGGCAAAAGGGGTGGGTGGGCACGCCAGGGCTTGATAAGAAAGGCTTGGAAAAAGATCTGTTAGTTATCATGTTGCTCCTCTGTGCCAGGCAATTTCAAAGATACTTATCTCAGTCCGTACAATGACCCTGCCAGTAAGAATCATGATTCCTGTTCCACAGTGGGCTTCAGACCCAACCTTGTTCCAGCTGTTTGGGATTCCAATATTGGATCTTCCGTCTTTGAGCCTGGCCTCTTCCCACCTTTGCCCAAGGGAAGCCTCAGCAGTTTCTAGGTCAGATGGTCTGTTCTTCGACTCAGAGGGAAAGTCTCCAGAGGCCTGGGGTGGGGGAACATGTTACACCTCACTGGGAGCTGGGCGAGGAGTCATCGCCTGTTGCTCCGGCGCCCTTCTGTGCCTGGACGCCCTGGACATCACGTACTCACCTCTGTCCTGGTGGTCCTCCGGAACACGCGTGCCTGAGGGTCTGTTCGCGTCCCTGAGCCTTAGCAAGGGAAGGAAGGTGCACCTAGTTGTCTCACTGCCGCTCTACTACCACCATCACTACCTCCATTGTCGTCACCGTCTCCAGCTCCAGCACCCCTCTGCATCAGCGCCTGCCCCTTTGTCACCACCCATCACTTCCACCACTGTAATCACCATCACTATCACCACCATCACCTCCACTGAAACTGCTAGAACTGATATCACAACCAGCACTTCTGTGACCACGTAACCACCTC
Source organism: Phyllostomus discolor (assembly GCF_004126475.2). NCBI lineage: Eukaryota > Metazoa > Chordata > Mammalia > Chiroptera > Phyllostomidae > Phyllostomus > Phyllostomus discolor. Next base: position 116,452,328 of record NC_040906.2, read on the forward strand.
CGTCACTTCCCCGCTTCCCCTTCCCCGCTTCCCCTTCACCACCCCCACCACGATCATCATTACTGTGTGAAACACGGAGAGGTCAGAGGCGGGCAAGGTGACTCGGGAGATTTCCTGAGGCAGGATGGCTGAGCAGAACTGAGCAGGAGAGGAGCAGAGCTGGGGTATGTCTGGCCAGCAGATGTGATCAGTAGTAGAGGGTAACCCCAAGTTCACCCTTGTTGAGAGGGGAGCTGAGCCTGCCTGGCTGAAGTAAACTCTTAGCAGGACAGTCTGTCTTCGAAGGCGTGGGTTTGGGAGGGTGGAGGTTGCCTGGCTTGTGCTAATTTCTGGGGAATGTGGATTTTGGCGGGGCCCTGGCTCCTGGCCACCTGCTTGGCTTGGCCATGGCAGTGAGGTCATGAGAGTGGCTGTACTGGGAGTAGGGGGAGTGGGGAGAGCAGGGGGCCCGCCTTGGCTGGGTGAGGAAGAGGGCCCCTCTCCACAGGCTGACCCTACCAAAAATGATGAAGTCAGCAGGTCCTGACACTCCATTTCCCCGGACTCCCGTCCCCTCTGCCTGCCCAGTGGCTCCTTGTGCTGTAGGCACTCTCTGCCGTGCGCTGACTCTCCCTTTCCCAGAGACACTTGGCCAGTCAGTCCAGCTACCTGAGGGGATTCAGGAACCAGCAGGCGCTAGTGGCAGGGAGAGAACTGACTGTCAGGATGGGATGTCCCATTTCTCCACTCACTTGGGCAGCCCTATCTTCCACATTAGGCCATGTGTGTGTGTGTGTGTGTGTGTGGTGGTGGTGGTGGTAGTAGCAGTGGTGGAGGAGAGAGTGGCGGAATATTCCAGATGCTAAGGCCACAGGTGCTCCCCTCACCCTTCCCTGAAAGCCTGGCCACCTCCACTGCCTTAAAGGACAGGACTGGATGGCTCTGGGAACAGCCTCTCTCAATCCTTCCAAACCCCTAAGCTGCCCAAGTACCAGACTAATCCCACTCTTTAAGATCACACTTGAGAGATTCGGGAAGTGGGAAACGATACTATTGTGGGATGTGTTTATCTCTGCATCAGGCGTGAGAGCCGGGCAGACAGGCTGGCGACTGCAGAGGCTGAGGGGCCACTGAGTCCCACATAGGGGTTGGAGGGTGGGGTCACTGAGAGCAGTGGGGTGGGACCCAGGCTCCCCCCACCCCACCCAGGGAAGAGGGTGTGGCTGAGCTGCGTCCCACTTGCCACTGCAGATTGCTCCTCAGGGGATAGCCTTTTGCTGGGTTGGGAAAGACTTTGGCAGGACACAGAGACCTTTTGATGAATAATATGATACAATAGTGACACAATAGATGACACAATAGACACAATAAGTGATACAATAGTGATAGCAGGTTTTTACTGGGTGCTTACTATGTATCAGGCCCTTTCTAAGCACTTTATATGTGTCACCTAATTTAACTCACCAATACCACTAAGATTAGTATAATTACTATTATCTGTATTTTGCTGGAGGTCATTATCCCGTTGATCAGAAGTGGGCCTGGGATCTGTGCGCAGTCCACCTGGCTCCAGAGCTCATGCTCTTCTTCACTTCAGGGTGGGGGGAATAGGATTTCCTCTTCTGAAGTCGGGAGTCCCCACTCCAAACCCGCAGACTGCTGCTTCCACCCTGGTCCCCTCCCCCGGCCAGGTAGGCAGCACAGAAATGGGAGCCAGGAGCCTTGGGGTCTTGGGCACGTGTGCGGTTGTGGGCAAACCCTTGCTCTCTGGCCTCACCTGCCCTGTGCAAGCACTGCACTGGGCCTGCTGCTCCCAGAAGGCCCTTTCAGGCCCCATCAGGAGTGGAGCTACGCCAGCTTGGAGCTCCTCCCGTTTGTTGGGCCTCCAGGTGATCAGTCTGGCTCTGGGACTGGCTGGGGCGGGGGCGGGGGGGGGGGGGGGGGGACGACAACAGTCTGGAAGACTCCTGTGTGTCTGGGCAGCCACCTCTTTGATTCTGCTCTGTAAAGAGGAGCAGCAGTGTCACAGATCAGAGACAGCCGCCAAAGGTGCTCGCTCACCCACAGAAGAGGGTCTGCCGGCAGCTGGTTCTCACCGACCCTGCCCTGCCCTGACTGTGGTTCCCACCTGAAGCGGGTGCTAGGGTTAGAGACAGACCCTTAGCTCTTACTACCCTCCCATCTCACTCTCTCCTCTGGCCCTCTGAACACCCAGGGGGCAGCATCTCAGATTACCCTCCACACTCCACCAAGCCCTATCTTCCCCTCCAAAAGGTATCCCGGAGGCCTATTTATCCAGGAGGGGAAGGCAAATTTCCATGTAGGGGATTTAGACTCCATTAGAGAAGCTGGCGAATCTGAGGAGGTGGGTCTGGTTGGTCCCCCTGTTTAGAAAGCAACTGCAAGGACTTGTGAATGGGGAATACTCATCTCATTTAAAATATTGAGGCCATTCATTCATTTCACCAACACGGGGTGGGCAAAAGACATTTACAGTGAATATGGACAATAATACCCTAATTAATAAATAATAATACAAGAATAAACTCTGTGTTTCACATACTCACAACTACAGACCTACTTTTGCCCCACCCTGTGTCCAAGTACTGTATTAGTTGCTGAAGGTTCAGTGGTAAAAAGACAGATTCAGTTCCTGCCCACTTGGAAACTGTGTTTAAGTATAGAGAAGGGCAATAAGCTGATTGTTACATGAAAATATTATTTTGATACAAATTTGAAAAGCATTAGAGAGAAACACAGGATGCTATGCTATGAGAATTTATAGCGTCTCACCCACCTGAGTCTGTGTGATTGGGGAAGGCTTCCCTGAAGAAGCGACATTTAAGCTGAGCCTCAGGATGAGAGCAGTAATCAGGGGTAGGTTCAGCTGTGAGTGACAACATGCACCCCCTGCCCCAGGGGTGGTCATGTGAACCAGATAAAAGTTTATTTTTATCTCTCACATAAATGAAGCCCAGGGCTAGTTCATCCAGAGCTGGCAGGACATTTCCACAGCCGTCAGGGATGCAGGCTCCTTCTATCTAGTGATGTTGCTGGACCATTTTCAAATACACAGCTTCCATCTCATAGTCCAAAATGGCCGTTCCAGCTCCAGCCATTACACCTACAGTCCGCTCAGTGGGAAGGAGAAAAGAGGAGAAAGGAGGTCATGCCTCTTCCTTTACATACCATGTCTAGAGCTTGGTTTTACACTTAGATACGAGGGAGTTTGGGTGGTTTGTCTTTATTCTGGGCAGCCATGGGCTCAGCTACAGCCCAGCAGTTTTATTACTAAAGAGGAGGAGATGGATGGAAGTCTATGCCATAAGGAATTAGCTGGGTGAGAGATGGGGTGGTGGACATGAGAGCACCAGAGAGAGGGCTGGCATGGGTGAAGGCCCTTGGGCAGACAGGGCAATGAGAATGACTTAATGATTCCTTGCTTCTGGTGAGATCAGCTGGTGGTAGCATTTGCTGAGCTAAGGGACCCAGAAGAAGGAGAGAGTTTGGTGATCAGAACGAGGTCACTCTTGGACCCATTGAACTGAAGGGCCTGTGAGCTGTCGGTGCAGAGAGGCACATGGATATGCAGGAGTCTGGGCTCAGGAGATAGGTCTGCACTGGGAATTACAGGCATGTTCGTGGCAATCGCGGCGTCATCATGGGAGGGAATGAGAAGGCCCAGGGAGCAGGTAGAGTAAGAAGAGAAAACACCTAGGGCACAAACCTGAGAACCCTGGGGAGACATCCACCCTTATTTTGTGGCCTCTTGGTCTCTGGTCCCCTCCAGGGCATCATCTCTCCGCCACCTTGTGGGGTGATGACTCAGATGATCCACTCCTGCTCCGGAGTTTGGAGGCACCCCTAGAGACCCCTTCCAGTGGGCTCCGCCTTCTCATGTCTATGGGACAGCACAGGGGTGACCAGGTGGCCTGAGCTCAGACACTGGGCAGCCTGAGCGCCTCAGCACTGTCATGGAAGAGTCCTCTGAAGTCCAACAAAGTAATGTCTGTTCCATTTCAAGCAATGTACTTCAGCCTCCCAGTTGACTCCCTGAGGTATTTCCTCAATATATTTCCAATAAATTATGATGATGATGATGATAATGATGATGATGATGATGATGATGCTTTTAAATGTCAGAGGTGGTTTCTGTTACTTGCAAACAAAGAGGAGCCAGCAAAGGAACCCGAGCTGGACAGGCCTGCAGAGGGGCCGGGGGAAAACGAGGAGGCTGCGGTTTCACAAAAATCAGCGAAAGGGTATATCTCTAAGGAAGGAGTAGCCAGTGGTGTCAATTTTTACTTCAAAAATGTCCAGTATGCCTAAATAAGCATAGGATAAAACGACAAGGAGGAGACACAGCTGTTAACAATGATTAATAATGGGGGGGGCAGACTTTAATAGATCTCTGTTTCAAAGGAAGGAACTCTATTCTACTTGCCTAAGACAAGAATAACAAAAAAGTAATTTATTGGCTACGGCCACTGAGAAGTCCAGGGGCGGACCTGTGCTTGGCACGGCATGAATACTGTCATTGGGACTGGTCTCTGCTCTCCTGTGTCGGCTTTCTTCTCAGCCATGGTCCCCTCAGGCAGCAGCTTTGGCAGCTCCTGACAGGCGCATGCCCAGTTAGCAAGCCCAGAGCAGAAAGCCTCCTTCCCAGTGGCTGCAGTAAAACCTGAGACTGGCTCTCTTGGCCTGGTTTGGGTCATCTGTCCTTCCCGAACCAATCACTACAGACAGCACGTTTCAGTGTTTGACTGGCCAGGCCTGAATCACATGTTCCTCCCTGGAGATGGGAGGTGGGGTGCAGAGGCATCTCCACCCCTCCTCTTACTGAGGGTCTGAGTATGGCCCAAAGAAATTCAAACAGACCTGTCAGAAGAGGGGATGGGCCCTGGGCGTGAACACCAAATCTGTAGCCCCGCTTGCCAGGGGAAAGGCTACAACTGGTCAGGTTTGGCTCAGAGGGCCATACCTGTAGGGCATGGGGCAAGGTCCACCGAGGCCCACTTCCCCAGAGTAGGGGTACTGGACGGACGAAACTACCCTTGAACACTCAGGTGGTCTCAGTGGTAGGCAGGTGCAAGGGTAGTGAGGCACCGGAGCGGATCAGCGGGTGAGCTGTGCAGCTGGAGACCTGGATTTGAAGCCGAGCTTTGGATTTACTGACATTTTCACTTCTGAGTCTCAGTTTCTTATCTGAAAACTGGATTAATATAGGAATAGTGCCAATCTTTTAGAATTCTTATGAGATTTAAAGGGTTTAGCTGTGTTCCTAGAAGACAGTAAGTGCTCAGTGAATGTTTGCTATTATTCTAGTGAACTTGGGGGCATTCCATGTCCTTGATGGGGCAGCAGGCAGTCCAGGAGCCCCTCCCTCCTGCCATCAACGTGGCTCCAGTTCAGACCCCAGAATTCACTCATGGGCCCTGTCAATGGCCAGCCAGATTCCATCCCCGGGGATGGGGAAACCTGGTGGTCAGATACCTGGTGGTGGGGTGTGCTTGGGGTGCATTCTGATAAGGCTGGATCAAGGTGAGTGGGGAAGATACTGGAAGGTTGGGGACTGGGGAGGAGAAGGAGGGTGAGGGGGGCGAGGTAGACCAGGATGGTGAGCATGAGGAGAAGGATGATTTTGGGCAGAACCAGCAGGGGTCACTGCAGATCTAAGTAACCTCAGGGCGGCTCCGGGCCACCCCAGGGCCCTCTCACGTTACTACCTGCCTTTGTAACTGTCATCGCTGGGAGTCACAGCTCAGGCCAGTTCTGGGCGGAAGGGTTGGGGTTTGACTCATGCGGTTGGAGGCAGCCTTCTCAGGCAGGTGCCCTCCATGCCCTCCCCGGCCTGGGCCGTCCCTCCTCTGACGAGGCCCTTCACGGCTGGGCGTACACCTGGCTTTCCTCCTCGTTGGGCTCTGAGCTCCCCCAGTACCTAGAAATGTCTCTGGAGATGCTTCCCTATAAAGAGCAGAGATCAAATGCATTTCCTGGTCTCATTCCTCCTTGCAGGCGGTCATGGCCCGCATCAGCACGCTGGAAGCTCAGAGAAGTCCTGAGGACAAGCAAAGCTGTCAGGCTTTGCTTAGCTCAGGTTTCCTACTCTTGTTTGAGTCCTTTCACCATGGCACACTCAGGGTGACACTGGGTTAAGGCATGTTAGGGGCAGAAGGCGAACGCTCCAGGGGAAGTGAGTGCATCAAGCCCATCCTCCTGCCTCTACCTTTTGTTGCAAAGTATAATGTAACACATTTGTACAGAAATGGAAAAAAACCCAAAATTGCAAAAGAGACAATTACCTCTCTAAACACTTCTTAGACTCACCTCCAAAAGCTCTGGCTACTGTCCTCCCTCTTTCTGAGCAGGAGGAGGTGACCGTGGGGCTCCCCTCAGGGCACATACACTGCTACTGGGAGAAGCCCCATCAGAAAAGAGCCCTGTTGGAGGTCATTGCATCCAACCCTCTGTGTTCACCTAGGGGAAAGGAGGATATTGGTAGTGTTCAGAGGGTGGTAAGTGGGTATCCAGGTCACGAGGGTCGAAGGAGGACTTCCTCTAAAGGTGGGGGAACAGGCTCTGAGAAGGGACATGACTTATTGAGGTTTCACGAAGAGCCGCTGGTAGAACCTGCAGAACTCTTGCTCCTGGCCAGGCACCCTCCCCACCGCTCCCCACCTCCAGATGCCAAGAGGCTGTAGAGGGGCCGATGCCCTTTGAGCAGGGCTGTGGTCTCTTCTGTGGAACTGTTGGGCCACCCGGGGTGTGTGGGTGCCCTGTGCGCGCACCACAGTTGTGTAACAAGCTCTGGGGTGTGTGCACGCGCTCAGTAACCTGATGCAACAGGGAAGTTGCGGTCCCGTGAGTTGGGGCGTGGGCGCTTGGCTGGGGCCCAAACCACAAGGAGTATTTGGCTTGTGGCTATGGAGGCTGGGCACGGGGGTCGCAGAGCTGTCCACGTCAGGGCTTGTCCATCGCTGGTGCCCACATCCTGGTCCTTGTGGGCACAGGGCTTGAAATGGCGCTGCCCGGCCGGCTGATGCTGGGGGGTTGGAGTAGAGAGGGAGACCTTGCCCCATCCTCATCCTGTTTGCCAGAATGTCTGTTGTGACTGGGGTGGGGGGGCAGGTGGGGCTTCCTCCCTGTGCTTCCATCTCTTCCTAGTTGTACAACCTGCCCCCACTGCCCCTCCCCCAGCAGTCCTGGAGCCCTCACCTCAGTCCAGGTCGTTCTGCACAGCAGCATCTGTCTCTTGCTCCCTCAGTCCTCCTGAGTCCCCCAACCCCATGGTCTTTCCTGCACAACCCCTGCCCCCTGTTGAGGAGAAGCAGAAGGTGGGGGGAGGGGAAAAGAGCAGCCGCACTGCAGCCAGGCCCCATTCTAACCGCCCGCTGCCACTCTGTGTGGCTGGGAAGGGTCTGTGTCCTCCCTCAGCCTCTGTGTGCTCGTCTGAGAGATGGGCACAGAGATACTGCCACCACAGGGCTGTGGGAAGGGACCCTAGGACCTAGGAAGAAACCCCTTACTGGGAGTTGCCCTTCCATTTCATCTCACATAGGTCGAGTGTCTGGGCACCCTCACTCCTAGCACCTCTATCACCAGATGGGGCACGGGGCCTTTGGAGAGCCAGGGACCCCGGAAGGAGATGGGCAGTGAAAGCAGCCACCGCCTTGCCTGCCCGGTGCCTGGTAAGTGTCTCAGGGGCCACCTGCAAACCTTCCCTCCCCGCTTGTCCTGGAGAGAGGCGAGGCATGCGTGTCCCTTCTGCCCATCTCTCCTGCTGCAGTGCCTAGGGAGGCAACATCCCTGGGGGCAGCCCGTGGGCTCAGGGCCAGGGGAGGGGAGGAGGGGCATCTGTGCCCAGTGTGCTGACCTCCTTCCCGGGCTGGGCTGTGCTTGTCCCCCCGGGGCTCCTCCCCGGTGCTCCCAGGTTTCCTTGCGTCTGTGTCGCTTTAGCCTGCACTGCCTAGTATTTTGATGACCTTTTTATGCATCTACCAGTAATTAAAAAATAACATATGGTACTGACTGTGTGCTAGGCTTCACATATATTAACTCATTTCTTCCTCACAGCAGAGGTAGGTGTAATGGTCGTTTGTGAGGAAACCGAAGGGAAGTGCCCTGCTCAGATTCAAACGGCTCGTGTCGTCGGACCGACGTTACCGTCATGTCGAGCTACTTTATTGTCTTCAGAGCCGTGACCCTAACTAGTTGTCTGTCTTTATGTGTTTGCTTGCCCATCGTCTGCCTCTGCCTACACAGCAAGCTCCATGAGGGCAAGGACTTTGTCTTTCTTTTCTTTTTTCATTATTAAATTTATTGGGGGTGACGTTGGTTCACAAAACCATACAGGTTTCATGTGTACAACTCAACAAAACTTCATGTTCACACTGCATCGTGCGTCCATCGCCCAAAGCAAAGTCTCTTTTTGTCTCCTTTTATCCCTCCTTTGCTTACCCAGACATTCCCAAAGCCTTGACTGGTGCCTGGTGCACTGTAGACACCCAGTACATACTCATGGGGAGAGTGAGCCACTGACCACCTCGGTGGAGACTCCTTGGAGGAATGCTCCGTGGTCGTCCATGTCTGTTACCCCCACGCTGCCTAGCGCAGGGCCTGGCCCAGGTGCAGTGCTCGGTAAGCAGTCTGCTGAATGGCTGAATGAGTGAATAAGTAAGTGGAAGATTCCAGGAACGTGGGAGATTTTCGGTCACAGGAGATATAGGTGAAGAATTTATTCTCCCTGGATATCTGTGTTGGTTTTACTGTGTGATTTTGTGTGTGGGCACAGAGTGGGTCCACAGAGGGGAAAGCATGAGAAAAAGATGGCAAACATAACAACCCCTGGGAAATGACTCTTTGAATAATTGCCTCACATCCAGAGGCAGGAGGAGACATAAACAGAGAGCGTGTACACAGCTCAGAGGAGGCTCCTAGTAAGTGATGAACAGATAAGTGAGTGGGTGCATGAGTAAGGGACCGAGCGAGCTGAGTCAACCAGACGGTGAGCTCCTTGAAGGCAGGCCCAAGTCATACATTTTTTTGCAGCCCCAGCACAGGCCCAGATCCAGATTTGGTACATTTGTTGAATGAATAAATGAACCCATAAGTTAGTGCCATGAGACAGAGAAATGAATAGAAAGGGCAGGTGCTGCAAAAGTCCCCAGAGCCATAGAGAATCTGACTAAGGATGCAGATTCCAGCCTCTGGGTCTTTTTCACGGGATTCAGGGGCTGAGAAATAGAAAGGGGGCTGTTAAAAGCCAGAAGCCTGGCTTCCCCCCATTCATTCTTTCTGGGGTACTGTGTAGATACTGATAATAATTATAAAAGATAATAAGACCATATATTTACTAAGCACTTACTATGTGTCAGGCTCTGAGGCCTTCACATGTGTTAAGTAATTTAATCCTTTCAGCAGCCACATGAAGGTAGGTATCCTACTTTTCCCATTTCACAGAAGAGGAAACTGAGGCTCAGAGAGGGTACATGAATTGTTCGAGACCACGCAACTGAAGCAAACGCATGGTTGTTGCCCGTGCTCTGCTGCTGATGGTGCCTGCCTGTGCGCCTAGGTCTGAATGACGCTCCGTGGGTCTTACTCTGGTTGTGTCGCCCCCTGGGCCTCAGTGTATTCCCCTGTGGAGAGGGAGCAGACAATGTGATGTGCTAGGAGACGGAAGGAAGTCTGAAGACTTTGAAAGTCGTACAGGGACTACTGGGCTCTTTTAGTGGGATTTTCCTCCTCATGAATCACCCTCATCTTAATTAGGATCATAATCATCTCTAGACCTGGCTTCCTACCGTGTGTGTGCCAGGCTGGCCTACAGCACCGGAGATCCTGGTGAGACAGACACATCCACTTCTCATTCATGGGTAATTGTTGTCTGATTTGGCTCTACTTTTCTCGTACTTCCATTTTTATTCTCTACCCTCTGAGCCTTTACTCAGCTCCAGCCCTATCTTCTCTTCCTTCGGCTGTTGCAATACCCTCCTCCCAGCCTCTGGGCTCTTCCCCACGCCCATTAATTAATTTGTTTAATATGTAAATTCAAAACCTGTCACTCTCCTCCCCTTATGCCAAGAGCTGATGTTAAACTTTTTTTTTTTAATAACAAAATGAGAGACCCTTGGTTGTGAGGTCTTTTCCAGCCACTCCCGATGGCCCCAGCCCTCCAGCCACGCCATGTGGCTGGCAGTTCCTATAACAGAGCAAGGTTTCCATGCTGCTTTGCCTCGGCCTGTGTTGTTCCCTCAGCCTGGCACATCCTCCCCACTTTGTTCCCACAGTGAATGCCGACTCATTCACATCGGAAGAAAAAAAAGATGTCGCTTTTTGTGGTATAAAAGTGATGCATGCTCATTGTAAATAATTCAAACAACATAGAATGCACTAGAAAAAAAGGAGATGACTCTTCTTCCCACAGTTCTAACAATTGGGGATAACTGCAGTCAGAGAGCTGTGAGTACAATCACGAATGTTTTTATGCATGTACAAATATGCATCTTTAAACATGTGTATGTATATACACACTCACAAGAGTGAGATCATGCATGGAATTTGATAACCTACTTTTTGCCCTAAATAAAACATGCGGACACATTTTCCTGTGAATAAGCAGTTTTACACAGTAATTTTTTGTTCTTCAAAATTCAATTCCAATGCAAATGTTTACTGTCCTGGAAGGCTCCTCTGGTTCTCTCCTTCCCCGCCCCCAGCTCAGCGCCCGTCCCCTGAGGACCCGTCGTACCAGGCGTCTCTCTCTTTAAACCCTTTCTACCTGTAAGGCCATTATTTGATTTAAAAGACAAATGCCTAAGACAATAACTATAAATAACGACACGACCTGTTCAAAGATACTGTCTGACAACAATGCGAAGAGGGAGAGATGGAGACGTGAGAAAGCGGTGCCCATGTATTAAAGCTGAGCTGCTGTTGAAACTAGGTTGTTACAGGTTTAAGATGTTAACTGCAATCTCTAGGCAACCACGAAGAAAATAATAAAAAATATACAAAAGAAGACGAACTTAGAGTATCAAAATGGTATACTACCACAAATCAACCCAATACAAAAAAAGAGCATTGATGAAGGAATTTGGGAACAAAATCATTTAAGACATTCAGAAAACAGCTAAATGCAGAAGTAAATCATTCTTTTGTCTTTAAAGATTTTTATTTATTTATTTTTACAGAGGGGAAGACAGGAAGAAAGAGGGAGAGGAACATCAATGTGTGGTTGCCTCTCAAGGGCCCCCTGACTGGGAGTTGAACCAACAACCCTTTGGTTCCCAGGCCCATGCTCAGTCCATTGAGCCACACCAGCCGGAACAGAAATAAATCATTCTCTATCAGTAATCACAGTGAATGTAAATGGATCAAACTGTTCCATTAAAAGGCAGAGATTGGATTTAAAACCTTGGTAAACACTGTTGACAAGAGGCTCAGTTTAGTGCCTGGCTGGTGTAGCTCAGTGGATTGAGTGTGGGCTGCGAACCAAAGCATCGCAGGTTCAATTCCCAGTCAGGGCACATGCCTGGGTTGCAGGCCACGGCCCCCAGCAACCGCACATTGATATTTCTCTCTCTCTCTCTCTCTTTCTCCCTCCCTTCCCTCTCTAAAAATAAATAAATAAATAAAATCTTAAAAAAAAGAGGCTCAGTTTAGTTATAAAGGCCCAAAGGGACTGAGAGTGAAAGGATGGAAAGAGGATCCCATACAGACAGCAGCTAACAGAGACCTGGGGGGTGGGGGGCTGTGTTATTGTCCCTCAAAATATACTGTAAGTGAAAAACATTATAAGAAACAAAGAAAGACATTATCTATTCATGGATGATTTAATTCAGCAAGAAGGCATAACAGTTATAAAACTATACACACTGAAAAACAGCCCCACAATGTATGAAGCAAAAACTGACACAGTGAAGGGAGAAATAGACAATTCTACAGCAATAGTTGGAGACTTCCATAATGGACATAACAATTAGGAAATGAATAAAGAAATAGGGGACTTGAACAGCACAATGAATCAATTTTACCTAACAGACATATACAGAAAACTCCAACCAGTAATAGCAGAATACGCATTCTTCTCAAGTGCATGTTATGATCATAATGGAACATTCTCTAGGATGGACCATATGTTAGCCACAAAACAAGTCATAATACACTTTAAAATATTGAAATCTTTTCTGATCATAATGCGATGAAACTAGAAGTCAATAACAGAAGGAAAACTACAATATTCACAAATATGTGGACTCAAACAACCATTCTTAAACAACTATTGGCTCAGATAATAAATCTCAAGGAAAACTAGAAAACACACTGAGGTAAATGAAATTGAAAACACAACAGACCAAAACTATGGGATGCAGGGAAAGCAGTGCTCAGAGGGAGATTTCTAGTTGTCAATGCTAATATTAAAAAGTCAGTAATCTAAGGGTAACCTTAAGGGACTAGGAAAAGAGAACAAAAGAACCCCAAAGCTAACAGAAAAAGGAACTAATAAATATTAGAGACAAATGAAGAGAATAGAAAAGCAGTACAGAAAATAAACAATTCTTTGTAAAGATCAACAAAATTGACAAAACTTTAGATTGACTAAGAAAAAAGATTTAAATTATTAAAATCAGAAATGAAAGTGGGTGTTACAGAAATAAGAACAATTATAACAGAATGTTATGAATAATTATATACCACAAATTGGATCACCTAGGTGCAATGGACAAATTCCTAGAAACATGCAAACTTCTAAAACTGATTTGAAGAGAAACAGAAAATCTGAATAGGTCTATAAAGATTAAAAAGGTTGAATTAATAACCACAGCCCTTCCAACAGAGAAAAATTCAGGACTTGGATCTGGTGGCTTCACTGGTGAATCATCTAAACATCTAAAAAAGAATTAGCACTAATCTTCCTCAATTTTTTTTAAACATTGAAGAGAAGAGAACATTTCCAACTCATTCTATGAGGCCAGCATTATCCTGATACCAAACCAAAAAATATGACCCTGGCTAGTGTAGTCCAGTGGATTGTGTGCGGGCCTGCAAACCAAAGGGTCGCTGGTTTGATTCCCAGTCAGGGCACATGCCTGGGTTGCAAACCAGGTCCCCAGTAGGGGGCACATGAGAGGCAACCACACATTGATGTTTCTCCCTCTCTCTCCTTCCCTTCCCTGTCTCTAAAAAACAAATAAATAAAATCTTGAAAAAAAGAAAAAACAAACAAACAAAAGCTATTACAAGAAAACTATGGGCCAATAGACCTTATGCACACAGGTGCAAAAATCCCCAACAAAAAATTCTAGCAAGCCAAATTCAGCAGCACATTAAAGGGATTATACATCATAACTGACTGGGATTTATCCTTGGGATGAAAGGATGTTTCAATATATGAAAATCACTCAATGTAATACACCATGCTTATAGAATGAAGGAAAGAAAGACACATGATCATCTCAACTGATGTGGGAAAAGAATTTGATAAGATACAATACAAAAATTGTATGGTAAAAACACTCAATTAACTAGGAGTAGAAGGGGACTTTCTCAATATGACCAAAGCCATAATTGAAAAGCCTACAGCTAACATTGTATTCAATGGTGAAAGAAGCTTTTCCCCTACATTCAGAAACAAGACAGGATGCCTGCTTTTTTTCACTTTTATTCAACACAGTAATGGAAGTTCTAGCTAGGGCAATTAGGCAAGAAAAAGAAATCGAAGACATCAAGTTGGAATGGGACAGGTACAATGGCCTCTGTGTGCAGATGATGTGTCTTACCTCACCTCACACTGTGAATAAAACGCACCTCAAACATGGGTCAGTGACCTAACTTTAAGAGCTAAAACTTTAAAACTTTTAGAAGAAAATATAGGGGAAAATCTTCAAGACCTTGGATTAAGCAATGATTTCTTTAGTATGACACCATGCACAAAAGAAAAAAGATTAATTGGGTGTCAACAAACTGATGTAACAAGCAGAACAGAGAGCGACTCATAGATGGAGAGCAGATGACAGCTAGTGGCAGAGGGAAGGGGAGGGGGCGGAGGGGTTGAGCAAACAGGAAAAAGGACTCATGGGCATGGACAGCAGTGGGGTGATTGCTGCGGGGAGGCGGGTATAAGGGGACTGAATGGTAATGGGAAAAATATAGTCAAGATTAAATTTAAAAAATAAAATAAAATAATTAAAAACTGCCACTGTACTGTACACTTAAAATGATTAAAATGGTAAATTTTATTTTATTTGTTTTTAGAAAGAGGGAGAGGAGGGGGTGAGAGAGACACACACAGAAACGCCGATTTGCCGTTGCCCTTGTTTATGTGTTCACTCAGTGGCTGCCTCTCGTCCGTGTCCTGGCCGGGGATGGAGCCCAGGACCTCGGTGTGTCGGGATGACGCTCCAACCAATGGAGCTATCTGGCCAGGGCTAAATCAGCACATTTTATGTTATGTACATTTTACTATAATAGAACATGTTAGAAAATAATTAAAGTAGAAAACCCCCTTCAATTCCAATTCCAATGTTTATTGTCCTGGAAGCCTTTCCTGGTCCCCCTTTGCCCCTCTGCCCCCCATACACAGTGCCCTTCGTCTGCGGGCTCATCGTGCCTGTACATCTCCATCTGAGACTGTTCCCACGTATATGGTCTTTATTTGTTTACAAGTTGGTCACAGTGGGCCCTGTCTCCCCCACCCTACCATGACTTCCCCCGCTGGCAGTGTGTCCTCGTGGTTAGGACCTCCAGCCCCGGAGACTGAGTTTACATCTTCATCCTGCCTCTGACCACTGTGTGACCACCGGCAAGTTCCTTGACCACCCGGGCCTCTATATCCTTATTTATAAAATGAGGGTGATGATAGCACCTACCTCATAGGGCCGTGGTGAGGAGTCAACAAGGTCATGTGCTTCAAGGGCTTAGAAGGGTGCCTGGCACCCGGGACATGCTCACAGATGTTAGGTATTATTCTGTGGGCCTGGCAAAGGCAGATGGCTAGACAGTTTGTAGAATGAATGTGCCATAGGAATCCCTGGTCTCCTACCTGCCGCCCCGGAGGATAGATAGAATCAATCTCTGTGTGTATGTATGTGAATGTTCAAAAGTGTGTGTATGCACTCTGGGATGGGGAGAGGAGGAAGCAAGCCCCTTGGCCCTCTTCCCCAGCCCTGCCCTCCTGGGCCCCGTCTGAGTCCACCTCCCTGAACTTCATGAGCCTGTGTCCTGGCCCAGCCCTGTCTTCCCTCCCTGCTGAGCTCCGGCAGGGAAGATTAGACAAGCCTCCGCCTGTGTGTCCTTGGGGTACTGTTCCCAGTGGCAGTAGGAGCCCCACTTTTCTCTTCTTCCTGGTTTCTGCCTGTCCTTAAAGTGGGCCTGTGGGCCTGTCCAGCTTGGGGAGGGTGGGAAGGGCTCAGATTGGGGGGTTAGTGTCAGTCACTGCTGCCATATCAATCACGGCCCTTTCATCAGCCGGAAACAGCTGCACCCGGCTGCCCCAACAAGTCCGGATGGGGGTTCCCTGCCCCTCCCCAGCCTGTCCCTCTTGCCCCCTCCCCCAACTGACAGTCACTCTCACCCTTCCCCGGATGCAGGGGACAGGCTGGGGCAAGTCAGGGACACACTCAGTTTCCCTTCCCTGCTGCCCCTCCCTGGGGTGACACCCACCTCCTCCCCTTCCTTCGCCCATCTGCCCTAAGTCCCCAGGACCTGGCTGGGGTAGGGGCCAGAGGAGTAGTCAGGAGAGGAGTCCACAGGAGGCTGAATGTGGTCGGCCTGAGCTCCTCAGGCAAGATGGTTTAACCAGAACTTTGGTACAGCAAGGGGGGGGGGCGCGGGGGCGGGATCCCAGAGCACAGAGTGGGAAATGCACTCACCCAAGGTGACACAGTGACTGAGGCAACAACACGAGCCAGAGTTCGGGATGCCTGCTTTTCTTTTCCATATCCCTCAGCCTCAGTTTCCCTGTCTGTGTGTTGAGGGAATGCCCAGGGGTCTCCCCACCCCCTCCCAGCTCTGACACTGTGGGTCTGCTCAGGGGCTTTCCTCTGTCCAACCCTATTTCTCCCTGCTCAGGTGCCCAGAGCTGCTGATGGAGGTGCCTGGGAGGTGGGGTGAGAGAAGGGGGCCCTTCCAGCAGGTTCGGCCTCTGTTTCCAACAACATAACTTCTCTGTCAACAAAGAGAGCAGACAGAGGCTGTTGGGTGGGTAGGGCCCGGTTTGGCTAGCGGCCAGGTCGGTTGTGCTGGGTTCACGGCCCAGTGCTTCGATTGTGCACTGGACACTCCAGCCTGGAGAGTGACAGATGCCTGATGTATCTGACTTTGGCCAGCATCTGATTGTTCAAGGCAACCCCAAGGTGTGGGGAGCTGTGCATGGATATGGAGCCAACGACCTGGGCAGGACCCATGGGGGTCAGCAGTCAGGATCCCAAACGGAGTACGTGGGGGCGGGCCACCTGAACCAAACTCAGAACTGGCATCCAGGGGTCCGGATATGGTGTTGCCCTGCCCCAGCCCCCTCTGAGGATCAGGACCTGGGCTGGAGGGAAGAAGAGTCCCTCAGGCCAGAGAAATGCTTCTCTTCTCCCTCTGCTTGGAGGAGTGAGAGGGCCAAAGTCTGCTCTTTGGGCCAGCATCCACAGACAAGGTCTCAGGGGCGGGTAGACAGGGGAAGGCGGGCTGCAGGAGCCCTGGCGTGTGCTCTGGGACCCTGGGCTCTTCTCCGGCCCCACCCTCTCTCCATGGGCTGCGTGACTTTAGTTGAGTCACTGGGACTTGGCCTCTGCATGTGGACAATGGGTCCCGGCCAGGCCCTCCCTGTACCGCAGGTGGGTGTGGAAATGTCCAGGAAGGAGAGGGTAAGTTTCTGGGACAAGATGGGCCTTTAGCATTACCCTCCCCTTACCCCGAGACCTGAGGCGCCTGATGCCAGAAAGATAATTGTCAATCAGTCCTGAGTCAAACACCTCCATCTCTGGAGAGCATCTGACACAGGAGCCGGCAGGTGGTCCTGCCCTCGGGGGGCTTACTGTCAGAGCCAACTGTCCTGACCATACCAGGGCAGACAGAGGCCCAATGTAAATCCCAGGGAGAGGAGGGGAAGGAGGAGACCCCACAGTCACAGCCTAGACACAGCGGCTGGCTTCTCCGTCTGTCTCATAGAACCGCAAGAGGCCTGCCCTGACCAGTCCTGGAGGCAGCCTGGTCCTTTGCTCTTCTCTGTCTGCCCTCCCTCACTGCTAGGGGAATGGCCTCTGCCTCCCAGCAGGCAGGGGCGTGTGAGGACCACACCACTGTGGTCCTGGGGCCTAGCAGTGTCTGCCCGGAGAGGTGCTCTCTCTGGGTAGGCAGAGATGGCTGATGGCATCTAATCCCTGCCTGGTTCCTGTTCCCTGGACACAGCCCCTGGGTTGGGCTTAAATACTTCAGTGGCGTGTGTGTGGGGTGGGTGTTACAAGGTCACTGGCAAAGGGTGTTTGGGGAGGGATGTGGGGTCCCTCACAAAGGGGAGAAGAGAGGGAAAGATCCTGGTGGAGGAGGAAATTCTGGCAGAACGCCTTCCTTCCAGCCATCCTTCTAGCTAGAAGCTGAAAGCCGTGGGGTATGGTGTCCTCAGACCCAGACTGTCTGGCAGGGGGCTGAGGTCCCAGGACTCTCTCTTTTGGAGAAAGAACCAGGAGCCTGGAGACGGAAGTTCTGAGAGAGGCCTGCATTGAGGCCGAAGGGAGCAGAGTGAGGTCTAGCAGGGACACAAGGCGAGGGGCAGGGACAGGGAAAGCCTTGGACCACGGGTGGGTCTGAGTGGTGGCGGTGCGGGGTGGGGGTGCCTGGAATTGCCAGATAAAATTCAGGATTCCCAGATAAGTTTGAATTTCAGAGTCCTCGGCTCTGGGGCTCCCTTCTGCACAAAGAAGGAGAGAATACATAACAAATAATTTTTTTAGTATATTTCAAATATTGCTTGGGACAGTGGGTGTCCTGCATTTTTATTGCCAAACCTGACCACCCTGCCCCCACACCCATCACGGCCTTCATCCGGGACGCCTGTCTCCCCTGGTTTCCTGGAGGGGGGCTGGTCACCCTGGGATGTGCTGGCGTTGCAGGTACAGACAGTGGCTGTGGTGAGCAGCAAGGCGGGGTGTGTGTGGAATGGGGGAGGAGAACTGGGCCGTGGCATAGCCAGAGAGACAAGGGAACATTTTTCTGTGGTTCCTGTCTCGTCCCCTCCCCAGGCTCACCGCCACCAGGGGCCTGAGTCACTGGGGGAAGGGGATGGGACAGACCAAATTTTTCCACTCATCCCCCAGCCCTGTAACCTGGCTCACCTGACCGGCCCCGCCCATGCAGAGGGAAATTCCAGTCCCAAATCCTGTCCAGATTTCTCACTCTGGTCAGCTAGCTCTGCACAGGGGGTTGGGAGCCTCTTGGGGGGGGGCGGCACCTCTTAGACCCCTTTCACATAAAGAAGAGAAAGGCTTGCTCAGGGAGGGCTTGTGTGGGCACAGCTGGGGCAAATGTGGGGCTGGCCACGGGGGCAGCAGGAATGTGTAACCAGAAACGGAGGCCAGGACGATGCTTGTACAATTTTTTTCTGGAGCACCGCCACCCCTGCCACCCTGTTCCGTTGACACTGATGTTGACTGTCCTCAGCCCCAGAGTGTGTATACGTGCGTGTGTGTACACTCACATGCGTGTGCATAGGCATGCCCTCCTCACCTGACTGCTGGCAATGGAAAGGCTGTAATTACAGAGCTATTGCCAACATAAAGCCCATATTCTTTAGCCTGATGTTCAAGGCCCTTTGTGTCCAGACCTCAAGGCATCTCTCCATGGATTGGCACCCAGCTGCTCCTTTTGGTGCCCTGGGCTCTCTTCCAGGTCCTCAACCTCAGATGCTTACAGGGGCCAGACAGGTAAGGGGGATGCGGGAAGTGGACTGGACTGAGGGGGCAGGCGTGGTACGAGGGTTTTCAATGGTTGTTGCATTTCTGGAATTTTAGACTCCAAAGCCCATGCTCCTCCACCCCCATTCTCACTGTTTACCCTATGGCCCTGGAGGTGGATTACACCTTTTTCGAGGACTCTGTGCAGGCTAGTGCAGGTGGGCCAGACAGAACACGTCTGAGGACCGGATGTGGTCCGCAGGGTGCCAGTCTGCAAACTTCCCACCTAGCCAGATTGCACCTCTTGTGCTTTCTTGTATAGGCTCCTCCCATTCTTGCCTCTATGCCTTTGCTTGAGCTGTTCCCTCTGCCTGGAATGCCCTCTGCCATCTCCAGGGCTTCCAAATTCCACCCATGCTTCAAAGTTCAGCTCATAGACCACCTACCCCGTGAAGCCTCCATCACCCTTGACTTGCATTCCCTCATCCTCTGTCTGGGCATCTTTTATGACCCAAATCACTTCCTGCCTTATGTTAAGATTATGTTGCTGAGTCACCTGTGGGTCTTGGTTCTATGGTCATTTGATCTGACTGTCTGGCATGGAGCAGCAGTCCAATAAATAATTATTGAATGAATATCATATGTACAAATGTAAAAAGCCCACCGACCCCTTTCAGTCATAATTAAGCTTAGATTGTGGCTCTCATTTATTATAGCTGTGTAACTTAGGGCAAATTACTCTGTGTGAGTGTGAGCCTCAGTTTCCTCATCTGTAAAGTGGGTATAGTGATAGTACCTATATCTGGTGATAGTATGCGTCATAAATGTATTAACGCATAAAAATCACCGGGAAGCATGCCAAATACATCAAATAATATACAAGGCATCGTCGTCGCCATCCTATTATTATTATTACAAAGTTACGCCGCCTCCTCCATTTTCTCCCTCCATTGAGTTCCTACGGTCCTTGGTCTGCCTCATGTTATAATTAGTAGTACATAACTGACTCTCCCATCAGGCTGTCACCTCTTGGAGGGCAGGTCCAAGCCTCAGTGATCTCTGTATTTCCCAGTCATTCATGGAGCAGTCGCTGAGTGTCTTTGAACGAGAGGCACTGTGCCAGAGTGCCGCAGGTATTCTGGTGAGAAGCCACGTCCTTTATAGCACTTGGCACCACGCCTAAGTTCACAGAGTCACCTTCTTCCTGCTACCTGGTATCCCCTTGCATCACTGGAAGTGGGCTGGAACGGGGCGGAGGAGCCAGGGCCCAGCAGAGCGCAGGCTCAGCTGACCACTGAGGCCAGCTCTGTCCACACTGTGGTCCTCCTCTATTCAAAGGGTGGGGTGGGACTGGCACTCTGGTAGCAGTGAGCAGACTGGACATGGGGATACCGAGTCACCCCAACTGCCTTGGGTCCTCCAGCTGGGGATTGGGATGGTCCCCCAGCAGGGGGACCAGCTCTGTGCCTAAGTCAGGGGGAGGCCGCCACCACTGCTGGGTCAGCCCCCAGTTCCTGCCTCCTGCCTCCCCAGAGATGGTCAGCTTCAGCTTCAGGGCTCAGGCCTTACAGCCAAGATGCCGTCTTAAGAGAGACTGTGAACCGGATGTTTCCGAGTGCTAGAGCCAGACTCCTGACTATGACTTGCAGCAAGTAACCTGGCCTCCCTGGGCCTCAGTTTCTTCATAAGAGGAACTGTGTGAGTTAATACCTGTAGAGTTCTTTGCATTATTTTGGGTTAGTTGGACCCCCTCTCTGGGTATGAGTCTCCCGGGCTGTAACATGAAGAGTGGTGTGCACGGATCTCCCAGGCTCATCTCTTCTCTGAGAACCTTTGAGCTTAAGATTCTGTCCCTGGGATCCAGCCCCGGTAAGTAGGCCTTGACCTTTCTCTACTTCTGGGGGCCAGTTTCTCTCTGAGAAATGGAGGGTCATTATCCCCTCAGATCCCAGGGATCCCAGCCCCAATTCCCCAGTTCCAGCCTCAGTATTGGGACTTGAGTCTTCAGTCCCTGTCCTAAACACCTGATACGCTCCTCTTTCATCACCTCCGTTTGCACGTGGGGCTGAGCTCAATGTCACCTCAGGCAGCAGTTCAGCCCCTGTGCCTGCACACCTCACCCTCCCACCCCTTTTTGCCAGAAGCCATTGACTGCATCCAAGGCCTACACGGGGGCACAGCGAGCAGGGAGGATGCCTGTGGAACCTGCCTGCAGGCGTACGTGGTATAAGATGGACGGGAGGGATGGGCTTTGTCTCTAAGGCCCACAGCTTGAGTGGGGATTCTGAGCATGTGTGGCTGTGGCAGGCCCTGGCTGAGAGTCCTGGTGGACCACGGACAGCAGGGGCAGCCATTATTTTGGCCTCCCACCTGCACCCCAGCAGGGTCAATCAGTGGGCCCCCAGGGCCAGG
This sequence comes from Phyllostomus discolor, assembly GCF_004126475.2. Classification (NCBI taxonomy): domain Eukaryota; kingdom Metazoa; phylum Chordata; class Mammalia; order Chiroptera; family Phyllostomidae; genus Phyllostomus; species Phyllostomus discolor. The sequence continues at coordinate 116,473,600 of NC_040906.2, forward strand.
GGAAAGGGGAGGTGGGGCTGGGACAGTGGGTTTGGGAAACCCAGCATGAGATCCTGGGCTCCACTCCCCCACCCCAAGCTGGGATGAACGCTCCCTTCTCTAACCGGTTAGTCCCCGGTCCTCATTAAAGACCCAGCCCCTGCTGTAGATTCAAAGGCCTCCACCCCAAGGTCTGGTGGGAGGGGACAAGTGGTATTTTCTCTGCCCTTCCCCCACTAAACAGGCTGGGCCTGGGCACCTGACTGAATGGTCAGTGTGCATCTGGGGGCCACTAGGACCCCAGGATGGAACTCTGGGAAGTGGAAGAGGGAGAAGACAGGCCTTTAAGGGGAGAAGTCCTGGGAAAAGAGGGAAAAGAGGAGGAGGTGGTGGCAATGTTCTGACCAAGTGGGAGAGTCCCTGGCAAGAGACACTTCTCCCTTCCCCTTGCCCCTTGCCACCCTGGAGATCCCCCGCTGAGGGGTGCCTAAAGGGCAGGCCTGGGGATCCGGCTCAGCACCTCTTCGGAGCAAAGTCGTGAGGGGCCAGGAGCCAGGCCCAGGGCCCTCCAGCCTCAGTTTCCTTGGCTCTCACTGGGCGCAGATCACTCTCTCACTGCTTCTGGCTTCCCCTCCTGGGGCCAGCACGAGGGCAGAGGGAAAGGCCAGGGGGAGCACACTTTGGCAGGTAAGCGTAGTGAGAGTTGGAGGAGGCTGGCGCCAGTGTTTGCAGTTGGCTCCTGGTCCGGATGGCCTAGCGCGGCCTGCGTTGCTTCCCCTGGCCCAGAGCTTCCTGGTGGAGTGTGGAGCAACCCCGCTCCTTCCCTTTTACCTCCATTCCTCCCAGGGCCGCTGACAGCAACTTCCCAGGGCTCTTCTTCCTATGCTGCCTGAAAAGGGCTTGTGGGGAGGCCCAGAGTGTTCTGTGTCCACCCGTTCTAGGTCTACCTGGCTCCCCAGGTGAAGGTGCTGGGCTGGAGGCTGCTGGGAGCACTGGGAACAGAAGACAGCCTGTCCTCAGGCAGCTCCTAGGCTGACAGCCGAGATGTAGCCTCCAACCCCCTCAAAACAGGCTTGAAAACAGAGAAACAGGTGCTGTATAACATTCCCTGTTGATTGAAGGGGGCAGCTGGTCAGTTATATAGACCATGGATATGATCAACACTGTTTCATCAAAAGCGAGACACACAATTCAATTATGAACCGCCGAGAAGAAAGAACACTGCTAATTAAACTATGACACAGTGCCTTCTTGTTAGTGATTACAAGGCACACTCTGATTTCAGAGAGGTTCAAATGTGAAAAATGTGTGTCAGGGAACCAAGATAAAGTTAAAAACATTTCTCTTGGACACATTTTTTTCCTGCATCTAATAGTGTTTACTTAGAAGGGGTGTTCTGAGGTTTACAAGATTAGACATGCCACGTAATCAGCATAGCGACTGGCAAATAGTAAACAATCACTAAATGTTAGCTATTATTGCCGTTGCTATTATATGTACATGAGTGTAATGTGCACATAAAAGTGCTTCTCATTAATTTTGTATTGTTCTGGAGGCCAAGGTCTCTGAGAGCACAAGTGGCTGGAGGCGGAGGAGCCAGGAAAGCCGAGGAGGCAGCTCGGAGGGGCACTGCTCCATGGGTGAAACCTGCGGGGTCCCCACGGTCCCCAGAGAGCCCCCAGAAGGGGGCTGAGCCCCAAGACTGTGGGTACCACTCTCATAAAAGCGCTACCCCCCATTCATAACCCCTATCACACGATCAATCAATATTCAACCGACTCATTCACTAAGACAGGTAGGTATCCAGCACTTGAGTCTTGGCCGTCACCATGCTGAGTCCCCTCCTCCAGCATTCCCCACCCCCTACCCTGGCAGGAGCATCCAGGCTTCAGCTACCTGAGTTGGTACATCAAAGGTGGATTGGCCCAGACTTCCCTTCAGGGGCTTTTTCCCCTGGACCAGCTGGAGAGGTATCAGCTCCTCCTTCTTTCTCTTCATCCTCCATCTCACCCACAACAGGGGAAGAGGTCTTCATTTCCTAGATGCTCCTAGGCCTTTGTAGAGGCTGTTCTCTCTGCCAGGACACCCTCAGCCTCACACTGTGCAAACCTTCACTCCTTCCCCTTTGTTACAAGGAGGTTTCAAGCCCCTTCTCCAGGACGCCTTCTCTGAGATGCCTGCCCCCACCCCTCCCATGCCCCCAGCTCCTGTGCTCTGTTTCTTAGTGCGCTCCAGGCAGAGTCTGTGCCCTGCAAACTAGGTCTGGGCTTCTCTCTGGTCTCTTTGTCCCAGGTCAGGTGGCCAGATGCCAGCTGTGCAAGAATAAGTCACCAGGGAAGGGAATCTCTAGGATACTACTGCCCCTGAGTTTTTACCTCCTAAACTCATATGGTGTGCTCATGGGAACCAGGCACTGGGACAGGCGCTGGGGTGGCCCTGTCCTCAGAGTCCCCTTTCAGCCTAAAGGGCTGTAGAGTCTTCCCCTGACACACCACACCACACCCCTCATGCCTCAAACCCTTGAATCCCACTCCCCTCTGGTGGGGACAGGTCCCTGTGCCCCATCAAATGGGGGGTTACCCCTTGAGTGAGGGAGGCTGTGTGGATGCTCTTTGGGAGACCCTTGTTTCCCCTCAGAGCACTGGCTGAACTGCGTCCCCACACCCCACCTCCCCGAGCAGGCCCTCGGTTGTTTATTGTTCACAGCAGACCTCAGGGGCCCAGGCCCTTCCCACACCCAGGACTGAGCTGTCCCGTCCCCAGCTTTCCAAGAACAGGCCCCATCCAGTGCACAGTGCACACAGTTGTGAAACAATCCTGCTGGGCTCTCCAAGAGATGAGGCCATGTGTGGACTGAGAGGGCTGCTGCTGGCTGCCAAGGGTCAGGCTGGGGACGTACATGCGTCAGGAGCCAGGGCTCAGGCCACAGCTTCAGGGAGGGTCCATCTCTTGCCTCCACAGCCTCTAGGAGAGGGGAGCACCTGGGCAGCGGGAGCAAAGCCCCTTTAGGCCGCCCTCCTATTTTCCTTCCCACTAGGGCTTGTTCAGAAGAGAAGACACAGGGAAGAAGGTAGCCTTTCCAAGCTGGGAGACAAGGCTGCTATATGCTCTGTGGGCCCAGCGCAAAATGAACATGCAGGTCCTTTGTTTGACAGCAGAGCATTAAGCCAAGCATGGGGGCCCGTCACACACCCTGCTGGAGGTGCCCTAGGAGTCCTATGGCCAAACTCCCCACACTCCACATTGTACCTGAGAGGGGCAGGACCTCGGCCACTATTAACCCTGGAATAGAGCCTGGGACTCCTGCTGCCTGTCCAGTCCTCATTCCCAGCCCCACTGCCCTAGGAAAGCTTTTTTTCTCTCCTGAGCCTCCAGAAAGTTTCTCTGTTCCCCAAGCGCTCCTCTTCCAGGAAGCCTTCCTTTCCTGTTTAGTTAGACCAGTTTAACCGGCTGATTATTATTGGGCTTCTTATCCCTTCCAGGCTCAGTCACATTGCTTTGCCCTTGAACTTCTGAGTCTTTGTTTATTTTTATGCCAGTATATATTTGTGAGAGGGAAGAGCCTCCTTACCTTGCTCACCAGTTTTTTTGGGTCTCCCTCGTCAGACTAGGTGCTTCCTGAGGACAGGGCAAGCCTGGGGGCTTCCTGGGAGAGGAGATCTTTCTTGAGGCCTCTCTCTAGGCTTGCCTCTGCACACTGGGGGCTCCCTGACAACACTGCACCAAAGGGGTGACCCTGCCCCTGTGTGGTACCCATTTGGCTCTGTGTGTTTGGGGGGGGCTGCCTGCTCCTGGTTTCCTACCTCCTTTGCCCTCCTTTCCTGATCAGTGCCAGCAGATTCTGGGAGTGGTTGGGGGAGATGGAGCCCGGGGGAGGGAGGGGAGGCAGGAGGCACTGTGGCCCCCCACCCTCCTCCCAGCAGTGCCCCACGGGAGAGTGGGCTGCATGGCCTCCTTCCTGTACGGCCTCCTCTCAGGGTGTGAGGGAGGAGGGCTGGTCTTGGGCTGGGGTCAGGGTGGGGAGAGCCACCACTTAGCTGAGGCTGGTCACTCAGAGGCAGGGTTTGTGGCATTTGGGCCAGCAGGGGAGAAGGGAGGGAATGTGAGGAATATCCTGACTCAGCAATCACCCCCGTCCTCCGCACCCCCCCCCCCCAGCCTGAGAGGCGTTGGGGGAGGACTGATTGCTGAGAAGATACAGATGGTGGAGGCCTGTCTATCCCTCCCTCCCCTCCCTCTATTCTGAGCCCCCCCTGCACTGTGTTTGGGGAGGAGGCTGGGGACAGAGAGAAGTCAGGAACACTGGAGCCCCCCAAAGATACTGGGGAGGCAATGAAGGAAGCCAAGGGAGGAGGGTGGTGGGTGCTTTTGACATTGTCATAGCTAAGAATATCAGTGACATGCAAAAGAATGTTCCAAACATGAAGAGGATTACTCCTCTGTGGGGACAAGCTGGGGGACAGTATGAGGAGAGAACTTGGCTAGAGACTAATGCGGGGGAGGGGGGTATTAAGTGAACAGTGGCCTGAACCCCCGGCCTAGCCAAGTGCGAGGCGGATGGAAGCCAGCTTTAGCGGAATCCAGAGCTCCTGCACACAGCTTGATTATGAGCTTCGTTGAGGTAGGGATCATCTCATAACATCTCTTAATTATCTGACAGCCCCTCCACAGGCCTGGGTTCATGGAAGGCATCCTGCCCAAGCTTGATTTTGAGTATGCTTAAATTATTTTTAAATCGGTCTCACGGTATCAGTTGCCCCAAATTAAACTCACACCCATTACTCCTGGCTATTTACATTTCTCCTTGTACCTTCCACCTCTTTATAGGTGTACACTTCCGCCAGGCCGACTTACGTAACCCGGCGTGAGTCAAGGTTTTCCCGCAGCCTTGGAGAGCGGGCGCTGCCTGACGGGTGTAAGCAGGTGTTCGGCCGGCGGGGCAGTGGGCGGCGCCCTCGCGGGACCGGCTCCCCTCCTCTCTCCGCGTTTGCACTGCCGCCTGGCAGACACCTGCTTTGTGTATCTCCAGATGTGAAATGATTCTGACTTACGTGAAAATGGATTTATGTAAGATTTGCCAGAACATAACACTAACCTGGTTTGGGAAACAGTCATGCGTGGCAACGGTTTGTTGTCTTCCTGCACAGATACCCATCCATGTTGAGCTGGAAAACCTTATTTTAACATTAAAAACTTTCAAAACGTCACAGAGTTCCAAAGGATGGTTGTTCTGTGATAGGTGTCTGTCATTTGACAAAATCTGTGAAGGCAGCAGCTACGGTGGAGTTAGGAATACAGTTGCTCCTCTGGGCCTGTGGGTTCCCGCCCTGGATTCACCCACCTGCAGATGGAAAACATTCAACGAGAGTTGCATTGCTGTTGACATGCACTGCGTATTAGGCCTCTGGTGGTTGTGCCTGTCCTGAACACGTGCAGACTTTTTTTGCCACTGTTCCCTAGACAATATAGTGTAACAGCTATTTACACAACATTTTACAGAGTATTGAGTGTTATAAGTAATGTAGCCTGATTTAAAGGAGAGGGGGAGCTGTATGCAGGTCCCGGGCAGACACTACACTGTTTCACATAAGGGACTTGAGCATCTGTGGGCTGAGGTCCTGGAACCAATCCCCCTGCAGATGCTGAGGAGCTGTGATTTGAAATGAAATCACTTATCATTAATCTCCATAGTATCTAAACAAGTTTGAAAGAACAATAGCAAATGTATTCAGGAATAATATTCTCTTGAGTATGTGAACAAAGATTCCAAGGCGGCATTATTTAAAGTGAAAGAGCCAGGTTTCCTTGGGAGAAACCATCCATAATCTGGGTACGTGATGCTATCATTTAACTGTACTGTGTAGAACTGTGGGGGGAGGTGCATGTGGCAAATGGGAAGGGAAAGCATTAGAACACAGTATTTTGCTTGTGAAAATTCAGTGGTCCTTGGGGGAAGAGGGGAAGGGAGGGGAGGAGAGGAGTTTCGCTGATGGGCTCCAATCTGCAGGTGCTGGGAAGCCGGGTCTGAGAGCAATTAAGTCAGTGTCAGGCCTTGAGCTCTGGGTGGGGGTGAGGAGAGGAGGCAGGCAGGGCCCGGGTCACACAGACTCCCGTGGGCGGCGCTGAGCTGAGGCTCCTCATCCTAGAGAGGAGACTGCCTCTCTGGGTGCGGTGTAGAACACAGCTGGGCAGTTCTTCCTTGTGCCAACGGAGGTCCTTCTAGCTGTGGGGTTGACCCGTCCCTTCTTTGTCCCTCGCGATTGTACATGACTGCCCTCTGGACAAGGCAGCTGAGTGTTTATCTTCAATCTACAGTTCCAGAGACCCTGTTTCCCAGACTCTACATCTTGGCCTGAGTTCTGACAAGTCCCAGAAGAGCTGTGGGGACTACGAAGCAGGATATATAAAATAATTAGGGCTGTCCAGAAAACCAGAGCAGGAGCAGAGAAGCTGGGGCCCCCTCTCCCCTCCCCTCCCCTCCCCGCTACAGCCCCCTGCCTACCCCTTTAAGGGGCTGGGAGCAGTCAGCCCAGGCACTCTGTGTGTTCACAGCATCCTCCGCTGGGTGCTTCTCCAAGAGCAACGTGCTGAGGGAGCACTTGTGAGCCAGGGGGGCAGGGGTGGGGGCAAGGGTCAGAGTGCTTTTTAATTTCTCATTAGCGATGACAGCTGTAGAACTCAAGCAATTAAGGAGGAAGACTCCCCCAGGATGCCAGAGGGCCAGTCCCCCCACCCAGCTGCGCAATCTTCCTCCCTTCCTCCTGTTCCATTACCACCCCCCCCCCACCCATCCCCTACACCCCTGTGTGGGTGCACACACTTGGGCGCACGCACACACATGTGGGGGCTTCCCCTCTCTGGGCCCTGGAAGCTGTGGGCTACGATTACAGGAAGAAAGGGTTGCAAAGGGGTTCCCTCCTCTGGGCTTCAGTAGGGAGAACAGGACAGACAGAAAAGGGAAAGGCTGCTGGATCCAGAAGATGCCTTCTTCCTCATCTACTCCTGGGAGTGGGCTGGACTTATGCAAAAGGGGCCCACTCTCTTTGGAGCTGGGGATGAGGGCATAAAAATGGCCAAGGCCATAGGAGATTCCTCTGTGCTTCTAGACTAGGTGATTGCCCTAAATCAGCCTGACCTTTAGGGGTGCAGGAGAAGGGCTTCAGATGGGGAGAATGGGGAGAAGCTTTTCTTTTATTCTGTCCAGATCTCCATATTTCACACCTAACAAATTTCCTCTCCATCACCTCACTGGGGATTCCTTCCAGCAGTCCACTCTGAACCTTGCCCACTTTGTGGATTCTCGTTCTGTCCCCAGCTGTGGGGGGAGGGTATGTGTGTTTGATGCCTTTCTTTTATTAGCATCTGTCCTGCCACAGGGGCCCCCGTTTTTGGATATGGGAGCAAAGCTTTATATCCCCGTCCAAACATCTCACTCCACCCACCAGTTGATACTTGAAACCCCTCCATGAACTTTTGCTTCTTTAAGGCTGTCTGTTTATTAAATTGCAAATACCCATGGGAAGGGAACCCCTTTATCGTGAACAAAAGTTCTGACAGGTGATATTGATAAAGCAGTAACTGGGGTGGGGGCATGCTGACCAGGATTCCCAGTATGGGGAGGGGTTGAGGCAGTAGGTTTATGGGGAAGAGCAGATACGCTGCACAGCTTTCCCCTGCTTCTCATTAAGTCTTTGGAGCGTGGGAGAATGACAACCCAGGCTGGTCTTCTCTGACCTAAAAGGAGAGGAGGCCTCCAAATTCTCATGGTCATGACCATTATCATTAATAGCTTCATACAGACATGGGACACCAACAATGCCACAAAGATGTTCGACACATGGCCCTTGCTCTCAAGATGCTTACCTACTGGTCTGGGGCACCCAGCTCACCTGAGTGACCAATGGAGAGCCTCTGAGGTTTAGAGGAAGCGTTTGCATGTGCCAGTTGCTGTCTTGGGGATTAGCCAGGTGGCGGTGACCAAAGAGGATCTGGGGCAGGGAAGGGGAGAGATGGTGAAGCTTTTTGTGAGCACTTGCCGTCATGCGGGTCAGAGCTACAGAGGCCTCAGCTAGCCTGATAGTGGTGGGAACGGAAAGGCTGGATGTTATGGGGAGGCATTTTGGAAAATCCATCTTTTAGGACTCCGACTATGGGGAGGATGAGAGAGGGAGGAGTTGAGTGTGTGTCTAGGGTTCAGAGCTTGCTTACTTGGGCAAGCTGGTGTTATTGGCAGGGGAAGGAAAAGCCTGGGGAGCGGTTTGGATGAAAGGTGAATCCTATCCGCATGTTGCATTTGAAGAGGAGCCATTCCTCCCAGAAGAGGGCAGGCCTGAAGGCGAGGCACGCCTGTGCGGAGTGCAGCTTTTTCTTAAAGGACGTGAGCATCAGCAGTCCTTCAAAGTGGGCAGTACGAGAGGCTAGAAAGTTTCCCTAGACAGCTTGCCCCTGATCAAAACATCTTACCTGTTTGAGGAGCAGTTCCTGGGTGTCCATAGTCTTGCATGAGGACACACAAACTGTGGGTTTATGCCTTCCAGCAGCTTACTATCTAATCAGGGTGACATTAAAGTAAAGCTCATAAAAGAGCCTATATAAGTCTGTGACTTCTCATCATGCTGGGTATATTAGTTGTCCATTGCTATATAGTAAATTACCACGAACTTAGCACCTCAAAAAATAGGTCTTTATTAGCCCACAGTTCTGTGGGTCAGAAGTGTGGCATGGCACGGCCAGCTCCTCCGCTCAGACTGTCAGAAGTCTGAGATCAAGGTGTTGGCTGGATCGGGTTTTTATCTGGAGGCTCTGAAGGAAAAATCCACTTCCAAGCTCATTCTTATTGTTGGCAGAATTCAGCTCTTTGTGACCGTAGCACTGAGATTCTGTTTCCTTGCTGGCCGTGGGCCAGGGCTGCTCGCAGAAGGCTACCTGCATTGCGGGCCACGGGCCCTCCGTGTTGGAGTCTGCAGCTGCACAGCGACTCCTCCTCAGGCTCCAAACCTCCAACTTCCCCGTCTTTGACCAGCCAAAGAAAACCCTTTGCTTTTTCTGTTTTTAGTATTGTTTTATTGTGGTAAAATGCACAGAACATAAAATTTACCATCCTAACCATTTTAAGTGTACAGTTCAGCTGTATTAAATACACTCATAACGTTGTACAACCATTCACCTCCGGAACTCTTTCACCCTGTAAAACTGGAGCTCAGCACCCATTAAACACTAACTCCCATTCTCTCCCCCTCCCAGACCCTGGCACCCACCATGACACTTTGCGTCTATGATTTTGACTACTCTAAGTACTTTATATACGTGGAGTCATGCAGTGACTGGATTTGTCTTTTTGTATTGGTTTATTTCATTTAGTGTAACATTCTCAAGGTTCATCCACATTGTAACATTGCAGAATTTCCTTCCATTTTAAACCTGAATGATATTCCGTTGTATGACTATACCACGGTTTGCTTATCCATTCATTGGAAATGGACACTTGGGTTGCTTCCTTATTTTGTTTTGTTTTGTTTTATATTATTTTATTTTATTTTTATTTTAGATTCTAGAGAGAAAGGAAGGGGTGGTGGTGGGGGAGGGGGAGGAGGAGGAGAGAGAGAGAGAGAGAGAGAGATCAGCTGCCTCCTGTGTGTGCCCCAACAGAGAACATTGGCATATGCCCCACAACCTGGGCATGTGCCCTGACTGGGAATTGAACCTGTGACCTTTCAGTTTATGGAACGACGCTCCAGCCAAATGAGCCACACTGGTCAGGGCTGCTTCCATGTCTTAGCTGCTGTGAATAATGCTCCTATAAATACAGGTGTACAAATGTCTCTTCAAGACCCTGCTTTCAATTCTTTCAGGTAAATGTCCAGAGGTAAAATTGTTGGATCATATGATAATTCTCATTTATGTTTTTGAGGAACCTACATACTGTAAAGTGACTGTACCATTTTACATATTCAACAAGAGTGCACAAGGGTTCCAATTTCTCTCCATTCTTGTCAACACTTGCTATTTTCTGTTGTTGTTTTTAGTAGCAGTCATTCTAATGGATGTGAAGTGGCATCTCATCATGGTTTGATCTGCCTAATGCTTAGCGTCTGCCTAATGCTTTGCATCTGCCTAATGCTTAGCGATGTTGAGCACCTTTTCATGTGGTTGTTGGCCATTGTGTATCTTCTTTGAAGAAATATCTCTTCAATTCTTTTGAATTAGTTGTTTTTTGTTGCTGAGAAAACTCTCTACTTTTAAAGGGTGCATGTGATTAGGCCAAGCCCATTGGGATAATCTCTCATTTCCACAGCCAACTGGGCCATGTAACATAACCTAATCACAGTGAAAGCTGTCATATTCACACTCCTGGGACTATAAGAGTCACACCTAATTTGAGGGGGATACATTCTAAGACCCCCAGAGGATGCCTGAAATTGCAGATAGTACTGAACTCTATAAATTATGTGAATATGGATCTCTCTCTCTGATAACTGAGACAGCTACTACATGACTAAAGGGAGGGTAGTGTATACAGGATAGACACTCTGGACAAAGGGATGATTCACATCCCTGGTGGGATGGAGCTGGATGGTGCAAGATTTCATCACACTACTCAGAACAGCATGCACTTTAAAACTTATGAATTTTTTATTTCTGGAATTTTCCATTTAATATCTTTGGATCATAGTGAACTGCAGGTGACTGAAACCACGGAAAGCAAAATCACGGATAAGGAGGTACGACTGTATACAGAGTGTGTAAGGAAAGGCGGAGGAGGGAGGCAGGGATTCTTGGAAGCCATCTTAGAATTCTCCCTACCATGTTCACATATTCAATTAAATGTGGAGTTTCTACAACAGCCTATCATATTTTACATGTTCTGACCCCTAGCAACCTCTCTCCCCAGACATTTAAACATTCTTACCTTTCCTCCAAATGACAATCATGTTCCAGCTTCATGAACACTGTATGCTTCTCCCTCAGTCTGGAGCACCCTTCTCCAGATGTGCATGGCCTTCCTTCCTTGTTTCCTCCAGGTCTCTGTTTAGAGGGACCCCTTTGCTGACCCCAGCTAAAATAGGAATAGTCCCGCCCAGCCTGCTCAGTTTCTATCTCCCCACTTTGCTTTGTTTTTCTTCATAGCATTTATTACCACCTGACATATTATATATGTATCTGTCTATTTATTTATTGCCTGTGTTCTGCAACTAGAGGTAAGCAAAGTGAAGACATTAACTTTGTTTATCCACTCTTCTATTTCCAGTGCCTATAATAGTGCCTAATGCATAGTAGGTGCTCAATAAATATTTGATGAATGAATTATTGGATGTGTTTTCATACCTACTGAGAGCTTTTGAAGTAGAAAGGTTATTCTAGAGCAGAAAATAAATGAAAAATTGTTCCTGTATTACTTTTGTCTTATAGACTAAATTTTAATGAATTTAAAAGCCTTTAACCATAGCAAATTAAACACAAAGTAAGCAGAAGAAAGGAACTAATAAATGTCATAGAAATTAATAAAATAGAAAACAGAAAAACATTAGAGGAGATCAATAAAACCAAAAGCTGTTTTTTCAAAATCAGTAAAATTGATATACCTCTAGCCAGACTGAGCAGGAAGAAAAGTGAGGACACAAATCACCAATATCAAGAACGAAGGTGGTGACTTCACTGTAGATTATATAGATATTAAATGGAGAATAAGAGAACATTATGAACATTTTTTGCTGCAATAATTTTCATAACTTAGATGAAGTAAACAATTTTTTTAAAGATGCAAACTACAGAAGATTACTCAAGGAGAGATAGGTAATCTGAGTAGACCTATATCTATTTTTAAACAGTTGGATTTGTAGTTAAAAGAGTTTCCACAAAGAAAACTCCAGGCCTAGATAACTTTACTGATAAAATTTACCAAACATTTATGGAGGAAATAATACCATTTCTACACAAACTTTTCTAGAAAGTTGTAGGGGAGAGAATACTTCTCAACACATTCTATGAGGCCTGATACCAAAACCAGACCAGGATATTACAAGAAAACTATAGACCAATATCTCTCATGAGCATTGATGCAAAAATCCTAAATGAAGTTTTCATAAGTTGAATTTAGTTGTATGTCTATCTCCATTTCTATCTATATGATAATACAGCATGATCAAGAGGGATTTAGCCTAGGAATGCAAAGCTGGTAACATTAAAAAATTGATGAACGTAGTTCATCATATTACCAAATTAAAAGGAAAAATCATCTTTAGAGATGAACAAAAAAGCATTTGACAAAATCCAATATCCATTTTAGAAAAAAGAATTTCAGCAAACCAGGAATAGAAAGGAGCTTCCACAACCTGATAATGAACCGTTATATAAAGCATATGATGGCGAAAGATTGAATGTTTTTCCTTTAAAATCAGGACTAAGACAATGATGTCTATTCTTACTGTTTCTATTCAGCATTGTACTAGAGGTTCTAACCAGTGTAATGAGGCAAGAAAAATAAATACAAGATATTAAATGGGAAAGGAAGAAGTAAAATTGTCATTATTTGATGACTACATGATCATCCATGTAGAAAATCTGATGGAATATACTAGAACTAATAAATGGATTTAGTAGGGTTGCAAGGTATAAGATAGATATACAAAAATCAATTATATTTCTATGTATTAGTAATGAATAACTGGAAATTGAAATTTAAAGACGTTACTTAAAAAGTGATTATCCATTACACTGGGCTATGAGTTCTTCAGTTCTGGGAAGTTTTCTTAGATTATATCATTGATGATGTCTTTCCTTTAGTTTCTCTGTTTCTCCTATTATTTGGATGTTTTCCTATTATTTGAATATTATTGCCTAAACTAATTTTCTAATTTTATGGTATAGTCATTCATGTTTTTCCATCTTTTTGTTAACTTCGTTCTACTTTATGGACACCTCCTCAGCTTTATCTTCCAAGCTTCTATTGGTTTTTTAAAAATTTCTGCTAGAACATGTTTGATTTTCAAAACCTCTCTCTTGTTCTCTTTTTAGAAAATACTATTCTGTTTGTGATTTGTTTTTATGATATTTTTCCTTATCATTCTCAGGATATAATAATATCCTGAGATATTGTTATTGTATTTTTGTATTGTTATTTTTAAGCTTTCTTCTTGCTACACAGTCTTGGCTTCCTCCAAGTCACTTCTTCTTTTGTTTTGGTCCATGTCTTTTGTGTTAGCAGCTTTCTTAAGATACCTCATAATCCTTAGTTGTTGCTTATTATTAACTGTGGAGATCTGCAAAGCTGGTGGGGAGCTCCGAGTGTGTGTGTATGCGTGTGTGTGTGTGTGAGCATGTGTGGTTTGTCATCTATGAGCCTCACAGGAGGGCGGTCTGGTTGGTGTATTTCATTGTGAAGTCTCTGGTGTTAGTATCTTTGGGTCTTCCTTTCAGGTCAGTCAGATTCCACAGACATGCATCCTCCAGTTTCAAGCCTGTAAGACAAAAACCAGCATTCTGGGATTTCAGTAGGTGAGAGGACCCAGGTCTCAGCATCCTCCACATTAACATTTTTAATAAGATACTCCTACCTTCAGTGTCCTGGGGTTCCCGTGTCAGAGACCCTGTTTTCCACTCACCAAGGAATAAGCCTCTAGTCTTTCATCTAGTGTGGGGTAGGGGAAGAATCCAAGGATTTGACTGCTTTTTATGACCACTTTCTACTAGTCTTTATTTACTCAGTCTCCCTCACCCCCACTTGCAGAGGTAACTAGTGTCACTGCTTCCTGAGCCTATCTGGGATTCGGGGGTGTGGACTGGATGGTTATGGCTTTCCCCATCTCCTGCTCCATGTTCTTTCGTGCTCTTCCCCTGCTTTCTAGCTCCCAATAGTGTGTTGATGTTATCTCCTCTCCCATTCGTCCTGCCTCTGTGGGTGTATAGCTTGAGAAATCAAAATGAGAGAAAAACTTAGATAGCCTTTAACTTTGCTTTAGAGGAGTCTCAGGAAAGAGCAAAAGTGGATGTAGGTGTTCAGGCTGCCATTTTGTCCCAGGAGTCACTTAACCCATTATAAGAAGCTTTTATTATGATTAATTCCCTGTATCATGTAAGTTCTGCTCAGGAGCTAACTTGTACATTCCATGAGACAGGAATTGTGGCCATCTGGTTTACTGTGGTATTTCATTCCCCAGCACAGGGTTTGGAATATAAGAAAGTGTGAATCAACAAATGAGCTGCCTTTAGAGCTTTTATTACATTAAAGTTTTTCCTCAAGGCATACAGATGACCAATAGACATATGAAAAAATGCTCAATGTCACTAATCATCAGAGAATCACAAATCAAAACCACAATGAGATTTCATCTCACACCTGTCAATGGCTATCATCAATAAATCAACAAACACAAGTGTTGTCAAGGACGTGGAGAAAAGGGAACCTTCGTGCATTGTTGGTGGGAATGCAGATTGGTGAAACCACTATGGAAAACAGCATTGAGGTTCCTTGAACAATTAAAAATAAACTATCTTATGACCTAGCAATCCCATGTCTGAGTATTTATTCAAAGAAATCCAAAACACTAATTTGAAAAGATATATGCTTCCCTATGTTCATTATTTATAGTAGCCAAGATATAGAAGCAACTTAATTGTCCATGGATAGGTAATTGGAGAAAGAAGATATGATACATGTATCCAATGGAATGAGATGTCACAGTTAGTGACAGTGTGGATGAACCTAGAGGGTACTGTGCTAAATGAAATGAGTCAGACACAGAAAGACAAGTACCATATGATTTCACTTATGTGTGGAATCTAAAAAACAAAATAAACAAACAAAACAGAAACAAACTCATAGACACAGAGGACAAACTGATGGTTGGCAGATGGGGTGGGGCGGGGGATGGGTGAGAAAGGCGAAGGGGCTAAGAAGCACAAACTGGCAGTTACAGAACAGTCATGGGGATTTAAAGTGCAGCCTGGGAACATGGTCAATAGTAATGGAATAACTAGTATGGTGTCAGGTAGGTACCGGACTTTGTAAACTATATAAATATCTAACTGCTCTGCTGTACACATGAAACAATATAATACTGAATGGCAACTGTAATTAAAAAAGATTTTTTAAAGAAAAAAATTTCCTCAGTGGTGTCAAGACTTCACCCTTGGGAACTGAATAGTATGTGGAAAGAGCCAAAAGTTGTTTAACGCCGAGACACGTGACCTAGAGGTGAATGAACTGAGCAGGTAGTGACAACACTTTTTTTTTTGGTCCAAATAAGGTGTGGCATCATATTATGAAATTGATTTCCTTGTTTAGTGCATGACACAGTCTGATATCAATTCACAAAAAGAAGTAAAGTGCAAAAGTGTTTTGTGCAAACTTGGTTTTGTTGGTCTAGGTGTGTAGGGCCCAGTTTTTGTATTATAAGACTTTGCAGGGACTTTAGAAGCAAACAGCATATGATGTGGGACGAACCATACGTGTTGCAGAAGCTTTTGTCTTCCCGATAAGAACAAATAAAGTTGAACTGGATGAACTCCCACTACCTTTTCAGCCATGAAGTTCGATGATTCTAAGTCTTGGTGGAGTGTGAGGTGTGACTGCAGGGGCAAGAGTGCGCAGGAGATTCTAGGGCGCCCGCCTCCAAGTAGGCAGGCGGGAAGGGCTGCCGGGAAGAGCAGCTTCCCTGCAGCCAACGGGGTCAGGCGCCTGGGCACCTCTCCCTGGCTGGAAATGTCAACACTAATAGCCACAAACATTTATTATGCACTCACTCCATGCCAACACCATGCTTTGCACACATCTCCTCATTAGGTCCTTGCAATAGCCCTGTGGAGTCAGTAGTGCTATTATCCCCATTTTCCAGGTAAGAAAACTGAGTCACAGGGAGAGGAACGTAGTGTAGATATTCAAAGTCAATTCAGCCACAGAATGACAAAAGGAAGGGCAGAAGGGAATACATCCCCAATGGCCAGATTTCATTATAACAGCTGAGGATTATTGGTGGTATATGTGAAAATCAGTCAGCGAGGGGTTTTCTGGTGGTTACTCCATGTACTATTTGCTGACTGACCAAAGTTGTCCATTTCATTACCAAAAAGTTGCTAAACTGTTGATCAACAAAGGGAGAGAAAATAAGTTTCTCCTACAGACAGTTAAAATGGAGCTAGGATCAACAAGAACATTCTGGAGATTGAGCGATCAAGGTAAGTACTTTTTCTGATTTGCCCCGGGGATGAGTACTTTTTTCAGCCTCATTCACTAAAAGTCACTCTAAAACTCGAGTAAGGGAAACTCACCCAGGCGCCTCTTTCTGCAGGGACAGGCGCTCTGGCCGCTCTCTGAACAGGGTGTGATGGGACTCAGCCTCTAATGGACTCTGATTCGAAACCCTGAAAGCATTTAACTTGAGTTTTGGTATCACCCTGCTTTATTGCCATTTCCTTCTTTGAGCACAGAAAGGAAATTCTGGATTTTGGCTTATTCTTTTACTCAAACCAGAGTGCAGGATCTGGAGCCAGCCAGCCAGCCAGTTTAAATCCCAGCTCTGTTTTTCATTTGCTGCATAACCTTGGGCAAGTTACTTACAGTCTCCAAGCTGTAGTTTTACAATTATAATCTACGTCACAGGGTTACTGTGGGGATTAATGCGATAATGTTAGCGACACTGTAGGGGTGCCATCCAAGGCAGAATCTACCATTAGTGTCATCATTTTTTCACGAAGAGGACTACATTACTCCTGAGGCTGGGGTGGGGGGCGATGCAGGCCACTGAAAAACGCAGCCTGTACTTTGTAAGTGTGCTCGGAGATCTCTCTCTCTCCCCCCCCCCCCCCCTGCTCTCTTGAGCGTGCGCTCTCTCTCTCTCTCTCACACACACACACACACACACTCAAAGTTAAATGCATTGAAGAGCAACTCAAGGCTGGCATTAGAGGTAGAGACAAATGCTGTAGCTTTGAGGAGACTACTAAGCCCAAGTGGTCCAGGAAGTCTTGTTTTAAGGGTTTGCACCTTCATGGCTGTTGGGGCCTCGACCAGGATAAAGAAATAAGCAATGTGTGTTTTTGGGGCTGTCAGAAGACCTCTCAGGCTGGAGGGGGATGCATGTGCAGGGAGGCAGTGGGAAATAAGGCTTCAGGGTGAGCTGGGGCCACACACAATGGTATCATTAACAGTGGAAATAGCAATCGCTATTTATTTAGCTTTTACTGTGTGCAGGCCAGGTGCTTATATTACACTCTCTCCACATATTATCTTATTGAATCCTCATGACAACACTGTGGTATAGGTCTTATTGTCACAGGTTTTCAAGGATACTGAGACTCAGAGAGGTAGGTTAACCTGCCCAAGGACACAGATTACAAGTCGGCAGATCCACCATTTGGATGCATAAGTGTACACACGGACACTGGCGCAGACAGACACGCAGGGGCGCAGGTGAGAGCTGTGTCCCTCCTCATCCTTCACTCCCCTTCCCTCTAGCTACTACAGTAGCTACTACTAGAGTTAGGGGCTACTTCTCTCCTTTGAGGGGTCCCGTGTGAAAAAGTGAGCCCTCTGCTCATTTATCCCACTTCTTCGGAAAGTACCCCTGTGGCTTTGGTCCTCATGATAGGCAGGCCAGACAGAGGGCAGGGGGCTGGGACTAAGATGAAGGGAGGGAGGTGACAGGGTGCAGGATTTAAGGAGGCACTCACTATTAGGGCCGACCCTGATAGTGAAGGTGCACTTGAGAGTAAACACCTTCTTAAATTCTGTGCCCTGGCCACCTCCTTTGCCTCATCCTAGCTGTGACCCTGCATGGGAGTGGGGGGTTTTGCAGCTTCGCTGTGAGGGTCAACAAGCTCTTCTTACTCCAAAGTCTGGCAGAAATTCCCTGGGCTGGGCCACTGCTCTCCCTTCTGTCCCCAATTTAACTAGGTGGGGTGGGGGAGCAGGCAGGATTCAGTCTTAGGTGATCTTTCCACTATTCAACCCTCCCTTCTTATCCCTGCATCATCCAAGCCACAACCCTCCAGGTCTGGCCCATACTCTCTGTGCCTAGATGGCTGAGCCTGGCTGCCCAGCCTCCAGCATGGTGCCCCTCTTCTAGGGGCAAGGGGTGGGGGCAGCTGGTTGGTCCCAGGGGCCTGACCTGAGAGCCACCTGGTTAAGTCCCAGGGGCTGGGAGGTTTAGGTGCTGCTCTCCTTCGCCCTCTAGAGGCTTGGGGTGGCACTGGGTGAGGCACCCAGGAGGGGTCCTGATTGCAGTGGGGGCCCTGGGCTTCCAAGAACGTGTGGAAGGTCTCTGTAGTCAGACCACAGCCTCATCTGGAGCCCACTGGTGGAAAGTGCCTAGCAAGTGGTGCTGCCAGCTCAGGCAGAAGGACGTGCAAGGTCCGCTACCTCTGTCTCAGTGTGTGTGTGGGCTGGAGAAGGAGCTCCCCAGCTGCGCCCTGCCAGCGCAACCCGACAGTTCCTCTCTATTCTCATCTTCCCCTTGGGCAGCTTCAGGGAGGCTGGAGGCTGCCCCTGCCAGCCCTGGGCATGTGGGGACACCTACACTCTATCTTTCCACAGCCAGGCATCTCCAGAGGGGCGTTAGGTCAGAAGGCGAGGACGGTGAGGAGTGTGTCCCAGGTGGCTTTGTGAGGACAGATCCCGGAACATGGTGGAAGAATCTTCAACCCCTGGTCAGGTAGGATGGACAGAGAAGGGGAAGGATGATGACATGGAGAGAGCCTGGGAGGGTGGACAGAGGTGTGGAATCACTTACTAAACCTTTCTGGGCTGGAAGATGGGATGCTGGGGACCTGGGCTCCTAGAGGAGACTGGGTGGCCCGCCCAGCTTCCTTGTAATGCGTGCATCATTTGCATGGCAGCGTATCTGCTCACCCGGCCCCCTTCAAGGTACCCTGGCCTCGCCTCAAATTGTCCATTATTTGGCTGTGGCATGTGGGGGTGCTTGGCCCCACTCTCCTGCTCATCCTTCTACTTACTTGGTCCTCATTGCAGCAAAAATGAAGGTGGATAATGGGGGGAAGGGACTTCCTCCCTGAGTGGATTTGCAGCCTCAGTTCCCCCAGGAGACCAGAGATTCTCGGGTTTTGGACAGCGGAGGAGGAGGGACTGTGGAATGAGTTACAGATTTGCCTCACCTGCCCGCGGGCCGGGCCAGGAGTAGAGCAAGGGCCAGCCCTCTCCCAGAGCCTTACCAGCTGCCTCCGTATGAGGGATGGTGGGAGAACACCCAGGGGAAAGGCAGGGCCGGCCTGAGTGTCCTGGCAGTCCTGGGGAAGGAAGGTCCCTTGTCTTCCCAGCCTGCCCTGTGGCTATCCCAGCCTTACCCTCCCTGGTGCCCGGTGGGTGTCATTTCTACTTCTCAAACAGTGGCCCTGGGCTCTCCTGCCCACGCTGACGTCGCAGCGGAAGTGTAGGTTCTGCCCCAGTGAGATTCTGTTGAGCCTGGAGGCTCGGGGTGCCTGAGGCAGGGAGCCCAGGGCTGAGGTGCCCTCCCACCCCCTCCCACCAGGGAACTTTCCCTCCATTTCCCACAAGCACTTGCTTTGCCACTTGACAGCCTTCTCATTCCATTCCCCCGCTGCCCTGTTCCCGGCCCCACCACACCCCTGACAAATATCTTCCCCACTTCAGCTCCAGATCAGAGGCACAGGCACCCCACCCACCTCCACTCCCCAAGGGGGGGCCCTGGGAGCTGACACCCTTTCTCGCTCTTCTTTCTCTCCTCCTTCCTCCTTTCTCTCTCCTTCCTCTCCTACTCCCTGACATCTCATCCGGGCCAGGAATGGGCCTGGAAGTCTCTAGATAAACATCCCACTGCCATCATCCCATAAATCCCCCAAAGATGATGAGTTTGGTAGGCCTCTGCTTATCTAACTTAAATCCTTGCTACAATCTCAGCTGTTCTGGTTGATGGCAATAGGGAAACTTGGGTTGTTTATCAGACAGTGGATGGAAGAGTGTGCTCTTCCCTGCCTCCCCACCCGCCTGCACTCAAGTAATCTTTATAGCACCTGAGAGGGGTCCCGAGCGGGGCTCCCTAGTCCTCCCTCCCTCTCTTTCAGTCAGCCAGGACACGGGCCAGAGTGTCCACCACTCGCATCCTTACAGCTTCCTCCCGCCCCCTGCAGCCATGGACTGGGAGCCCTAGAAATTTGGAAATTTTGGGATTTCTAATCCCAAATGCAGGGCTTTAGAAATCAGTGCACCCCTTCACTCTATGGAGAGGACATTAAGGCCAGAGATGGGCAGAGTCTTGCTCCAGGTCACACAGCAAGACAGCGACAGTTCCTGGTTTTGGACTTAAGCATCCTGACTTCCAGCCGTGGCCCTGCATGCAGACATCTGAGGAGAAGCTCAGGCGGCAGCAGCATTTTGTGCCAGGGCTTTAGAGATGCTCTTCGTGTGAGGGGCTTGTGGGGTGACTCCTCTGGCAGTATTGGGGGGGTGCTCATGAGATGTCCAGGCTCTCAACAGCCCTGGTCAGCTTGCCTGAATCATCGTGAGTTCTGGGAACACACGCCTCTCCTCTGTGGGGCCCCATCTGTGGTGGTGGCGAGTGTGTGTGTGTGTGTGTGTGTGTGTGTGTGTGTGTGTGTGGTTTATTAGTTCCTGGGGCCTTCAGCCTGCTGGAGACCTGAGGGGTGATGGAGAGGAGATTGGTGTGTGAGTGGTGGGGAGAGGAGCAGCTCGCCCAGGGCGATGGCGAGTCTGGTGAAGGTGGACTCCCTGGACCCGCCTCTGTCCTCTTTAAGGCCTCAGCTCAGGCAGGGATTTGGGGGTGAGGGTTGATGGCCCTCCCTGCACTCGTTGCTCCCTCCAGAATTGCCACCCCAACTCCCCTAGCACCCAGATGGATAGAAGTGTGTCCCATCTCCTCAGAAATCTCTTTTCTGCAGTTCTTCTTTAGTCTCTGGAAAGCCAGTGGGAATTGGGGAGATGTGAAGACTATCTTTTCCCCTAGCTTGTCCCCCACTTCCCAGCCTGGCCCCCAACAGTGAGCGGGAGTGGACAGCAGTCATCCCTTGGGGGCTCTGAGAAGTTTAGGCTTCTGACAGGCACAGAGGAGCACGCAGCAACAGGACTGGGGAGAGTTCTCCTGGGACAGTGGGGGTCCAGCAGAAAGCAGGTGGAGAGAGGAGGAGAGAAGGGATGGATGTATCCGAGGAGAGAGGGAAGGAGTGAAAGGGAAGTGCGTTGATTACTGATAACTGTCTGTGGTCTGGGCAGCTGGGGTTGGAATTCCAGCCCAGGGCCAGGCTTGGCCATCTCTACCACTTTTTCACCAGTGGCTGGCACCTGTGAGGTCCCTGCTGTGCTGGGTGTGGGCCACACTTATGTATGGAGAGTCGGGGGAGTCCTGACCTCGTCTTCCCAGGAGCAGAGGAGGTATGAAGCCACGTAGATCATGGCCCCAGACAGGCCTCATTCCTAGCTGGGAACTGCACATTCCAGCCTCAGTCCAGAATGGACTGGGGCAGGGCAGACACTGAGCTGGTACAGCCTGGCACAGCCACCTGATTGGTGCATAGCTGCTGCTCCAGCCTCGGAGTTCCCTGTATGCCTCTCAGACCACCCCTCTCCCTTCCTGGGTTCCCAGGACCTGCTCACAACCCAGAAATGGAGGGGTTTATGCCTAGCCACACTAGGCATGTGCTGCAGCACACGTCCCTGGCTCTATGTGAACCGTGCCAGGGCCACAGTGGGTGTTAAATGCTATTTTAGCTGTCACCCTCAGCTGGCTGGGGTGGGGGGCAGGTGTCTCAGAGCTGGAGCTGGCCAAAGCCAGGTCTTGGGACTTGGGGAAGCAAGCAGCAGGCACAGCAGACTGGAGCTCTCCCTGCCTTACCTTTCCTGGTGCTTCCAGCTGTGTTCTGGAGGGAGATGGGTCTGAGTAGGCTGGGGAGATGTGGGCAGGAGGACCACCTCTCCAGGGGCTGCTGGGGGGCCTGGTTCACACCAGCTGCGCCTTGTGCAGAGCATGCTGAGCCCCCCCGCCCCCACGGGGGAAGGAGGAGCAAGCACTGGGCCCAACAGCAGACCTGCTCCAGAGGCACATGGCACCCAGTGTCCGTTCCCTCCTTTGGCACTGCCTGGCTCCCCAGCTAGCTAGTCAGCTCTTGGGGGCAGAAGCCCTATGTATCCAAAGGTGTTTGGCTCAGTTGTGGACCTCGAGTAAGTGTCAGCAATGGCACCAACCTATGATCAAGAGACCGAGTTTAGGTGTTGTCTCTGTATAGCTGTTTTGCTTTGGACAGCTGGGTCTCATTCTGCTCATCTGGCCAGTGAAGGGATTTTCAAACTTCTTTAGCAGCAGAGGCTTTTCTTTCAATGAAAGTCCAATGAACCTCCAATCAGCAAGGCAGATGAAACTGGGTGTGTTTTGCCTGTCCACTCCCACCACTGCCCCAGCTGTCCCACCTCTGAAGATCCCCAAGGCCCCCGAGGTCGTGGTCTGATGCTCTCTGGTGGATATCCCTTAGCTAATTATCTGCTTCACTGATTACCTGGATGACTTTAGGCCAGGCTGCTCCAGGAAGCCAAGGGGAAGTCTTCCCCGCCACTCCCCAGGCCCACCCTGCTCTTCTGGGTCTAGGAAGGCAGGCAGGATGGTGGGGGTGGCTCCTCCCAAGGGGCTGAGCATTAACTGGCTTTGCCTTTGTGAACCGTCCTGGGGGAGCTGGGGTCATGGGCCAGGTTTCTGGTGGCCAAGGCGCAGGGGGTCACTAGGAGGAGGGAAAGGGCTCTTCTTGCTGAGAACTGGGGGGCACGTTGGGTCCCTGTCTCTTTTATTTTTTCGTAGGATTTCCCGGAAGGAATTTATGTTGCAGTGACAACCTGGGGACACACCTGTTCTGAAGAAAGGCTAAAGCGGGAACCCAGCCGCCATATCCCCAGCCCTAGTCCTCTTTGGTATGCAGGGCAGGATTTCTTTTTCTCCTTCTCCCCCTTCCTCTCCTCCTCTTTCTTCTCCCCCTTCTTCTCCTCCTCTTTCTTCTTCTTCTTCTTCTTCTTCTTCTTCTTCTTCTTCTTCTTCTTCTTCTTCTTCTTCTTCTTCTTCTTCTTCTTCTTCTTCCTCTTCCTCTCCTCCTCCTCCTCCTCCTCCTCCTCCTCCTCCTCCTCCTCCTCCTCCTCCTCCTCCTCCTCCTCCTTCTCCTCCTCCTCCTCCTCCTCCTCCTCCTCCTCCTCCTCCTCCAAACAGGGGGATGGGATAAACCCATTTCCCTATTTCTTTCTGTTTTACTTTGTGGTAGTGGGTTTGCATTCTTCGAAAATTTGCTCTCACTTCGGGGTAGGGACAGGAGAAACGGAAGGGAGGTAACATGATGAGACACCTACTCTAGCTGGCCCAGGAGCTTTGCTGGTATTCCCTGTCACTTGGTATCCATAAGGGGATCGGTTCCAGAAAACCCCTCTACAAGATGCCAAAATCCTCTATGCCAACCCCCTGTGGAGACGGAGGGCAGACTGTGTCTCCCTACAGCTTTGGGACATAGACACCACGGGTTCCATTTTATAGATGAGAAGACCGAGGCTCAGGAACACGAAGTGACTGAGCAAAGCCCCAGCTTGGACAGGGTGAACCAAGACTGAGCCCAGCCCGCCTGGCTTTTTCTATCCCATGCTGTGCAGGCGGAGGGCAGTGCAGCAAAGGAGCGGGGGCTTTCCACAGTGAGGGTTCACCAAGCCAGTGTTTTTTTTGTTTTTTTTGTTTTTTGCTTTTGTTGTTGTTGTTGTTGTTTTAAGACAGAGGTTCTGGCCTCCCAGGTAAGAGGAATCCGTTCCATACCTGCTGGAATCTGAGGGGTTCCTTGGAACCACATCTCCTCCGTCCCGCTTGGTGCTATGCCTCCGATTTCAGCATTGGTGCTGGATTTCTTTGAGTCAACCATCGTCCTCTCTAGGAGCCTTTAAGAATACTCAGCCCCTGGAAGAGGTGACACTCGGTGTCGGTGATCTCAGCTGGAGTGTTTGATGGAGCTGGTATGGAGACTTAATGTAATCTCATGCTTTTACTTAGGAAGAGCCTGAGGTCCAGAAGTGGGTACTGCCTTGGCCAAGGCCACACCACAGGCAGCAGACTTGACTTCTTTGCCCAGTGCTGTTTCCAGGTGTTTGCATATCTGTGGCAGGCAGACAGGAAGGCTCTGAGTACCTGCTGGGGGCAGGGAGAAGGCAAAGCTGGTAAAGAGCTGTTTCTGCTTTGTGCCTTGCTCCAGCTGAGTGGCCCTGTGCTTGTCACAGGCTGGTGTCCTTCTCTCGCCCCCAAGCAAACAGCAGCAGTGCTGGACCTACCTCTAGTGTCTGCTTATTTGTTTAAATTCTCTGGCAGAGACGTGCTGTCCCAGAGGGTGGGGAAATCAGTGTGGGGCTCACCCCCTGGGGAGTGTCAATGGGCTTTGGCTGGGAAGGTTTCTGAAGGAGCCCTAATCCCCCTCCCTCCCTGCCTGGCCTCCAAGTCTCTATCACCCAGAGGAGCAGGGGGAGAACGTTGTGGGCCATCAGAATCCCCCAGACCTTATTCCCCCTGCCTGTTCTCCATCCCTGCTCCGCTTGGCTGGCTAACGCTTACTCTTCCATCAAGACTCGAGTGCCACTTCTTCCCGGAAGTCTTCCCCTGCTCCCAGCAATTACATGCCCCCTTTGGAGAGTTTCTGTTTTCAGTTTATTCTTTCATTTGTCCCCACATAGGAAGCCTCTTCCACACTGCTGCAGCCCCGGGGACCAGCCCAAAACAGAGCCCATGGGCTGGGTTCAATGCTTGCTCATGGAAGAGGAGCAAGCAATGCTTGCTGCCTCCTGCAAAAAGCTCTTCCTCACACCCATTCCAACCAGTTTGACTGCTCTCCCTCGGAGCCCTCATAGCATCTGAGCCTCTCTTGGGGTCTTTTTCCCATCTTACCTCCTGGGGTAACTGTGTGCACAACTGTCTGTGTGCAGCGACTCTCCCAGGTGGGTATTTTAACTCCTGTTTTACAGACGAGGGGAACTGTGGATCAGAGAGGTTGAGTAACTTGCCTATGGTCACACAGTTATAAAGTGACAGAGCCAGGCCCTAGCTGGTGTGGCTCAGTTGATTGGAACATCATCCTGTGTACCAGAAGGTCACAGGTTTGATTCCCAGTCAGGGCAGATGCCAAAATTCTGGGTTCGGTCCCCTCTTGGGGAGCATACAAGAGGAAACCAATTGATGTTTCTCTCCCTCCCCCTCCCTCCCTTCCTCTCTCTCTAAAATCAGTAAGCCTGTCCTCTGGTAACAATAGGAAAAAAGTGGCAGGCCAGGAGTGCCACTTGGGTCCCTTTAGATGCAAAGCCCTTGCGATTTCCACTGCCCTACCGAGGTGTCCCTGCATCTCCTATACCATCAGCACAGCGCCTGGTGCCTGGTAGACCTTGGAAAAGATCCACACTTTGGAATGAAGCTCGGCTCCCAGGCAGCGCCCGGGTTGGGAGGGAGAATGTATCTTTAGGACCTTAGCCACCACCTGGTGCCATCACCTTCCCAGCAGAGACTCCCTCCAAGACTGGACAGGGGTGCGAACACAGGCAGCGATGGGTAGGACGGCGGTCTGACTTGAGTGTTAGCAGAGACAGAGCAGCAATGTCAGGAAGTGGACATGTGTGGGGCTGGCTGTCAGGAAGAAGCAATCCAAGGAGACAGCCTGGTGTTACCGGAAGGAGAGGCAGAGGTTTGGCTGATGGAGCAGGGGGTACTGTGGGTAGGTGTGCTCTCCCAGATAGTGACCCTGCCCGGCCCCTCTGCCCCCTCTGCCCCCTCTTCTGACTGCTTCCCATCCCACTCTCCTCCCTTTGCCTGATTGGATTCTCAAGGGAGTTAACCTCTCTGGCTTCCTCTGCTCCCAGCTTGTTACCAATCGGCACCATTACCTATCATTACCTGAGTCAAACCTCCAGACCCAGATGTGGTTATGACATTGGCAGTGAAAAAGGGACCCTTCTTCCTGGCTTTCACTGTCTCTCCGATGCTTTGCTGCAAAGACCTAGTGAGAGACAGAGAGAGAGACTGACCCACAGTCAAACAGGGAATTGAAAGGAACCAACCCAATTCTCTCTCCTTCAATTCAACTGGTTCATATTTCTGCCCTTGCTGTGGATCAAATCTGTGTCCTGCCCTGTGCCTGGGGGTGGAGGAATTGAGTGAGGGAGAAGCCTTCCTTCCATCACAGAGAAACCACTTGGAGAAATGTTTAGACAACAGCGAGACTCAGAGACCCTCTCCCTACTTCAGAGGGGATCTGTCCCTCTATTCATGGGCTTGGAGGCTGACTGCCCATGCCCACACAGGCCCAGGCCGGAGCTTCCCTGAGTATCAGAGGTGACAGCACCTCGGGACAAAGTACAACTATTGTGCCTTGGGCTGATCACTACTTTCTTTGTTTGGGGCCACAACTGGCTGCTGGCCACCTTTTACATTCTTCTCCGCCCCACCCCTGTCCCTTTTCCCCCCTCCCCACTTCCCTGGAACACCTTCCCCTTCCTCCTAGGCTCCTTTTGAACTGTGCAGAGCCTTATGCTGAGGCCTCCCCAGCCCTGAGTGTGGCTGAGGTTGTCTCTCGAGGGGACCAAGCGTGACCTCTGTTTGAGCTGCTCTCTGCTCCATGCCCCATCCCACACCATGTTGTTGGGTGATCTTGGATCCCTCTGTGCCCTTGGGATTCTCTGGAGGGACAGTCTGCCCTGACATTTGCTGCCCTGAAGCCACCTACGGAGGGAGGATAAACGAAATTAAGTCTGTGGATTAAGCTGGTGGGAAAAGAAGGTGCTATGGAGACATGATGTGGTCTTATGATTATTGATTTGTGTTTCTTGTTCCCACTTTTGAAGACCCAGGTGCATTGGGTTTTTAGTTCAATGATAATGTGGGCATTGGCTGGGTCCATTATGGTGCGTTATTGGGAAAGCTGGTGATACCACATTGGGGGATGGGATCCAGAGTCAGTCCCCTACCCTGAGTCTCTACCAGGCTGTGTCTCTGAACTAAATGGTGGAGATGGGAGACTCCCCCACCCCTTCCTGGTCGAGGGTGCTCAAAATCCCTGCAGGGAGGCTGCACTTCTGCTCCCCTCTTTCGTCTGGTTCCCTGGGTATAGCTCAGAGAGGGAACCTCACATAGGTCATTTGTGACACACATTGCTGAATGCCACCAAGGCGGATGGTTGGCTCAGGGTGGGGAGAGTCCTGGGACTGTTAGGTGACAATTAATGGCCACATCTCTTTGGAACTCCTTCATCTTTCTCCCAGCTCCAGGGTCCTTCATTAAGACCTCCTCTTCAAGCCTCTCCAGGGGCCGAGGAAGGCTGAGATGAGAAGGAATATGGAAGTCATGCCACTAGGAGCCTCTGTCCTGGTCTTTGCCACGCTCAGGGTAGGATTGAGGGAGGGGACTCTGCCAAAATGCCCACATCTTGTGCTCTGGGGGTTTGAGAAGTGGACCAGTTTGGGCAAGGAGGAAGTCTAGCAGCCTGCCTTCCATATCCCTGGCAGCAGCTTGGAGCACGGAGCCTAGGTGAGGAGGTCGGCCTGGGAGGGGAGCCTTGAGCCAGCAAATAAATGTTTGCTAAAGAGTAAACTGTAGAAAGATCTTGTTCCTGCTGCTGGGAAGCCTTGCCAGGTGGTGGAGACAGGACCAGAGTCATGAATGATGGAAAGGGTAGGATAGGGTTGGGGCAGGGAGCCTGCTCCTCTGCTCATAAGGGCCTCAGGACCCCAATCCTATGGAAATGGGGTACTAACGGAGTAGCCTAGCACTCCCACCAAAACATCCACACTCCCCATCAAAACATCGCACCGTGTGCTGAGGTGGCGGGCTGGCTAAGTAACCTCCTTGGATCATTTTGGTCAACTTGGGGGAAGTTGCTACATTCCCATCTTCTCTGAGCCCAGCTTTCATTCTCAGCCTAGGTCTCCACAGAGGCTACCTCAGCCTCAGGACAGGCCCTGGCCAGATTTACATAAATAATAAGACTGGCTGGTACCTCTCTTCCCACAGGTATCAGAGTCCCCCTTTGCTCCCTGGGGGAGCCCCGGGAACTGCTGGGTCAAAGCCCAACCAGGAATTTTTCCAGGCTGGTTCCTATACGCAAGGGTGGGGTGGTGGGGGGCCTTGGGGAACACTTAGAGAAGACATGGGGAGTTTAGGGAGTGCAGGGCTTTGAAGGAAGGGAGAGGAGGAGAGCGGAAGAGAGAGAAGAGAGGCAGCCAACTGGGAGAAGGCGGCAAGGGATCCTGGGGGGTCTGGGGGTGCTGAGGACAACTTCCCAATTCTGTTCAGAAGAGAAGAGAAGCTGTGAGCCTGGGTTGGAGCTGATGGAAGCCTTGGCCCCCAGCCTGGTGGGAGCTCCGGGCAGCTGGCCTACAGACGTTCCTTAGTGCTGGAGAGTAGGTTTGAATCATCACTTAGGCCCTGGCCTCCATCCGCCCCACCAGCGCCCCTGGCCTCAGTTTCCTGGCAACATCTGGGTGAGGGGGGGAGCAGAAACAAGAGCCTCTGTCTGACCAGCTGCCTTTCCCTTTGGGCCCTGCCAGACTCCACCGTGCATACGTGGTCTCCAACAGGTCCTCTTCCATCTGGGCTACTGACTAACCCCAGAACCACATGCTTTTCGTTCTCATCCCCCAAATTTGGTGCCAAATAATTCTCCCCGAGGAAACCTCCCTGGATACTTCCCAAAGGACTCTGGTCACCCCAGCCTGTTGGCTGCAGCTAACTCTGGTGAGGGCTCCAGATGGGCACATTGTCTAGGTGGATACACCAGGCCCTCTGTGCCTATCACTGGGCTCTCTGAACATGGGGACCATTCGAGTCTAAAAAATGCCACTCTTCGAGAGATCAGAAATGGGGGCGACCCGGGGTAATTTTTCATCCTCATCCTGAGGCCCATTCCCTCTTGAGCCAGAGCTGGGGTGTGCAGACGGTAGTCACTAGGGGGCGCTCGGTCACCACTGGGAAGCTGGGTGAAATAGGTTGAGCAGCGTCTGCGTGAGGACGCGTGAGAGTGAGAGTGTGTGCTTTGGAGAGAGGAAGCTGAGAGTGTTGGAGGTGGGGTGAAGGCCAGGGGTTACCCCAGGATTCCAGTAGATCTGTTTTTCCCTATCTCTATTATTTCCTGTCCGATCCCCACGCCCCCTCCAATATTCCCAGCAAAGGAGAACAGCTTTCTAGTCCTTTCCGCACATAAACCTCACTTTCGTGTTCCCGCTCGTCAAAGCCTCGAGTGAGACTCAGGGCAAAGGGGGGACGGATGGGCAATTTTCAGGCTGCGAAGCTTGGTGGCGGCCGAGCTTTCCCTTTACTGGGGTGGATGGGGGGAGGGGGCGTAGGCTTCACTAGGTATCCCCAGGGGTAGGAAGCGCCTGAGGGTCGAGCCGAACACCAAGCGGCTCCAGGCAAAGGCTGTGGCTCCGCCTCGGGGCGTGTCGGAGGCGGGGTCAGGCGGGCGGGGAGGAGTCAGACCTTTTTTTCTGGGGCGGCTGGTAGCGGTGAGGAGCGCAGAAGCTTGGGGCAGCCAGGCTGCGGGGAGGCCGCAGCGCCGGGGGCAAGTAGAGCCGGCAGCAGCGGCGCTTGGTCGGAAGACGCGGCGGCGGCGGCGGCGGCGGCGAGGCAGACGAATCCGCGGAGTCACCAGTCAGGGGGGTCTCCGCACTGGAATATGATTTTCATTTATCCAGGGTTTATCCTCCTTTTTCCTTCAACATTTTAAAAGACCGTATTCTTTTCCGTTTTAATTTATTTTTGCTTCCCATTCCCCGCTTAAATCGGGCCGACCGTTTGGGGAGATTGCTTCTGCACTCCCCCAGTCACTCCGGATTTTGGAAACCAGCAGAGAGAAGAAAGAGATAGCAAGAGCTCCGGAGAGAAGTCGAGGAAGAGAGAGAGACCGGGTCAGAGAGCGCGCGCGGGAGAGCGAGTGACGAGAGGGACAGGGGTAAAGTGAGTGACCTGCTTTTGGGGGTGACCGCCAGAGCGCGGCGTGAGCCCTCTCTCTCAGGATCCCGCATCAGACCAGCAGCGCTGACCGACAGACAGACAGACACCGCCCCCCGCCCCAGCACCCACCTCCTCCGCGGCCAGCGGCCGACGGTGGACGCGGCGGCGAGCCGCGGGCAGGAGCGGGAGGCCGCGCTCGGAGGCGAGGTGGAGGGGGTCGGGGCTCGCGGCGTTGCACTGAAACTTTTGGTCCAACTTCTGGGCTGTTCTCGCTCCGGAGGAGCCGTGGTCCGCACCGGGGCAGCCGAGCCGAGCGGAACCGGGAGAAGTACTAACGCGGGCCGGGAGGAGCCCCAGTCCGAGGAGGGGGAGGAGGAAGAAGAGAAGGAAGAGGAGAGGGGGCCGCGGTGGCGACTAGGCTCTCGGAAGCCGGGCTCATGGACGGGTGAGGCGGCTGTGTGCGCAGACAGTGCTCCAGACGCGCGCGCGCCCCAGGCCCCGGCCCGGGCCTCGGATCGGGGAGGAAGAGGAGCTCGCCCAGGCGACGAAGAGAGCGGGCCGCCCCGCAGCCCGAGCCGGAGAGGGAGCTCAAGCCGCGCCGGCCCCGGCCGGGCCTCCGAAACCATGAACTTTCTGCTCTCTTGGGTGCATTGGAGCCTTGCCTTGCTGCTCTACCTCCATCATGCCAAGGTAAGCGGCCGTACCCGCCTGGCGCCTCGGGCAGCTGCGAGCGCCTCTCCCGGCTGGGGACGTGCGTGCGAGCGCGCGCGTGGGGGTTCCGTGCCCCACGCGGGTCCTTGGGCACCGGGCGCGCGGCTTCCCACTCTATCCTCTTACGTGTAGGGGGAGGGGGCGCGCGCTAGGTGGGAGGGCACCAGGATAGAGTCTCACCGCCCACGCGGGCCCTGCCCACCCACCAGAGTCACCGCACGTACGATCTGGGCCGACCCGCGGAGGGCGGGAGCCGCTGGAGGAAGCCGAGGGGGCTGGGCTTGCGCTGTCGCCGGCTGCTGAAGTTTGCTCCCCGCCGCTTGTCCCCGACGAACTGGAAGTCCGGGCAGCGGGGGCGGGAGCCGGAGCCCAGCGGGCAGGAGTGTGCTCGGACCTTGGACCGAAGGAGGGCTGAGAGCTTGAAGGGGGCAGGGCGCAGGCGCAAGAGGGGGCTTGCTGTCACTGCCGCCCCATCTCTTTGGCTCTCTCCATGAGTTTAGGAAAAGTTTTGGGGTGGATTGCTGCGGAGACCACCCCCTCCACCTCCGCCGGGCCACCTGTGCGGCACCACCCTGGTCGGTCCCCGCTCGCGTCCCGCTCGGTGCCCGCCCTCCCCCGCCCGGCCGGGCGCGCGCGGCGCGGAGCCGATTACATCAGCCCGGGCCTGGCCGGCCGCGTGTTCTCGGAGCCGCCGCGGCCCGAGCGGGGAGTCCCGAGCTGCGAGAGGCGCCCCTCCCCCCGCCGACTCTCTGCGGGAAGGTGACCTCTCGAGGTAGCCCCAGCGGGAGGACCCGGAGAACCACCCTGTCCCTTCCAGCCGTCCCCAGCCCTCACTCCCTGTGCTAAGGAGGAATCTCCTGACGCCCCTTCCCCATTTCCTCCCTGGCGTGAAGAGAAGCCCCGGCCCACCCTTTTATTTTCTGTTACTCCTCTCTGCTGAGAAGACCCGCCTAACCTCTCTCCAGCCCCAGAGTCCAGGGAAAGGATAATCTCTGTCCGAGATGCCAGGTCAGGGTGCCAGAGCCCACCAGGTGCATTGTCGAGACTCTACCTAAAGTCCCAGCTTAGTGACAGTCAGCTTCCCTCCCTTCCCCCACACTTCCGAGTGAGTTGCGCTTAAGCTTTTATGCGAGTGGGCCAAGGGAGGGTTTAAAGAGTGTCATTACCCCACTTTACACAGTTTGGAAAAGCGATTTCAAATTTGCTGTTACATAGTGCGGAACTAACCCTCCCTGAACCTTTGGAAGGAGCTCCTGCCAGTCTTGCAAACACACTTTGTCCTAGTGAAATTAGACGTTGGAGCAGGAGCAGGTGGTTTTTTGCAGCTTCATACTTGCCCACCCAAATTGATTCTCAAAGCCACCCAATGGGTCATTTTCCACCTCTCCCTTAGACCTTCCCTCAGCCTGGGTCTGCTCGGGGAGAGGCAGAAGGAAGGAAATGGGCTGGGGTCCCTGCTGCCACCTGAGTTCCTCAGACCCTGGCACAAAGGCTTCGGCTCCAGGCCTCCAAGTGGGGGTGTGGGGGTGGGGAAGAGTGGCCGACTGGCCAGAGTGTGACCTTCAGAGGCCCCCAGAGAAGGGCACCTGGCCCCTCCCTGCACAGAACTGCACCTCCCTGTGCCCCCTGGCCTTGAACGGGTATGAAGTTTTTGTTCACTTTCCTGGTTGCGGCCCAGGAAGAGTGGCGGGTGTACCTGGTTAGTAGGGGGAAGCCAGGGGGGGTCCTGGGATGGGTGAGGGGCTGAAGTGGAGACTCTGGGTGGCCCCCTGAGGGAGCTGCAGTTGGAGGCTATCCAGCTGAGAGTCTGGAAACTGTTATCTGACCTTGGCCCTGGGGGCAAGGCTGGGGGAACTGGGGTACATTGGGGGTGTGTGGGAAGGAGAGGGAGCCAGACAGACTGTGAGACTTCCTCTCAGTGGGTCTGCAGTTCTGCAGGTTAGTGGTCAGCTCTGCTTTTCAGGATCTGCTGGAAAGAGGGGCAGGTGGGGTGGGTAGTTGGTGAGAAATGAAGACCCTCTGGAAGGGCTGAGGGAAGCCTGTACCCAGTGCTGTCAGGCCCACGTGGTTGGGCTTGTTGACCTTCACAGCTCCAGGGGAGAGGAGGACTCATCTGGTGGGGGTGGGGAGGGCTGGGGGAGGCTTCAGGCCTTGGTAGTGCAGGGGGCCCCCTAGGGGCTGGGCAATGTTAAGGCATAGAAGGCTTCCCTGGTTGCGTTTGAGGAAGCTCCAGCTCCAGGTGAGAGGGACTTGGGGACCCCCCCCCCCGCCCCCCGCAGTCTGGGGCGGGGGAGGAACCAGGGAACGAGAGATCGGAGTGTGAAGCCAGAAGTGTTGGAGCTGTATTCAGGCCCCTCGAGCTTTGTGCATGGGGGGACTCGGGCTGTGCCCTCCCCCGGGGCTTCCTCCCAGGTTTTACCCTCCAGGCAACCTGTGAGTTTGTTGAATATTCCTGTAGCCTGAAGAGTTTGGATGGGGGAGGGTGATTGGTGCCCTTCAGTCCTCTGCACCCCCTCCCTTCCCAGCAACAGCTCACCCTGGTATTTGTCACGTCAGCAGGAGAAGGTCACCATGTTGTTTTTCTGGCCCCCAGTCCCTCCTTCTTGCCCCAGTACAAATTTGTCCTTTTTGACCTTAATACTTACCTGTGGCTTTGGACCAGGGAGTCAGGGGGCCTGAGAGGATTCACTTCTTTTAGCTCAGCTGTGGGCCAGTGAGAATGGGCAGAGGGAACTGTGGGGAAGGGGCGAGGACCTGGACATTCTGGTGTTTTCCTACTGTGTTCTGAGTGCCTCCCCCGCTCCCCAACACACACAATGTCTGGTCAGTCTGTATCTTCTTTGGCTTTAGAATTGGAGCAGCCCAGGGGGTGAGCAGGCTCTGTGCTTTGGGAAGCCTTGGAGAAGCCAGAGGCTGTGGGCTGGAAGGGCTGGCTGAGGGCTGGGAGGAGGAAGCAGGGGCAGGGTGGCTAGGCCTGGGTCCCCCTGCACGTGCCCATGTCTCACTCTTCTGTTTTGTCCGCAGTGGTCCCAGGCTGCTCCCATGGCAGAAGGAGAGCAGAAAGCCCACCAAGGTGAGTCCTCCTGCCTCTAGGATGGGGTCCCTCGACTCCTCCTGGGTTGGGTGGGGAGGCCCAGTTCCTTCTTTTATGGTCTGTGACAGGGACCAGGAAAGGATGAAATTAACCCTTCCTTCTGGAGAACTCTTTCCTGTTCAGGCTTCTACTAGGGATAGGACTTCTTCTACTGTTCTTTCCAGTAAAGTTTTCTTTGGAGAGGGAGCTGTGAGCACAGACCAGGATGGCGAACAGTGTTCAAGGGTCCCAGATGTCCGTCTGCCTCCCCAGGGAGGATGGATCCTCCATGTCACTTCCAACCCAGCATGTCTCACCAGCGGGGCCTTCGTGGAGGGGCTGTGGCCCTTGCTGTTCAGAGAGCTGGCTGTGCATGAGCTGGAGGTGCCAAGGGCCCAGCCTCATGGGACCCCGTCCCCCAGTTTGTGTGCCTTTGGGGTTAGAGAGAGAAAGCCCTAAGGCCTCCTTCTGCCCTCCTGGCCGAGGAGGTTTGGGTGCTGTGAACTTCCTTCCTGAGCCAGCAGAGGGCTGACTGTAGCTCCCCGGCGCCCCGCCCCCTGCCCAAGCCCCGTCAGCCTGCCTGGCCTGCCTTTTGTTCGCCTCGTTTGGTGTGAGGAGCCTCCCATTGCTCTAGGGATGTCCAGGCTCTCTCTGCACTACTGCATGCGGCCTCCGCTCCAGCCTGGGGGAGAGGTGCCCAGTGCTACTCCCCCAGCTCCCCACCTCTGAGGGGGAAAGGCCCTGGGGTCTTCCTCCAGGTGAGGTTCCCTGACCTAAATCTTTTAGGCCCAGGGTAGTGGCCAAGGGCTTGTGATGATGCCCAGCCAGTTCATCCTCCCTCCTGGCCTGGGAACCCTTTTCTTGGCTCAGGGCCTGGCTTTCTGGCCACTCCAAGGCCTGTGCCACTGACAGGCCACCCGCTCCCAGTGTTCCCACCCCCTCAGCCTCCCAGTGGTCCCTGTGGCCTGGGAGAGGCAAGACAAATGGCCTTTGTTTGTTGGGGGGAAGTTGTCTCCGAGAAATAAGGAAAACCACGGCAGCCCGACGTTGGAGCGTACTGTGTCCGTGCCCCGTGCAGCAGCAGGGTGGCTGGCCTCCTGTGGAGGCCGTGGCCAGGGTGGGCAGGGTGCTGGTGGAGCTGCCCACTTCGCCTCCCCACAGGCCTTGGGGATTCTAGGGGGCTCTTCCAGGGAATTCTCATCCACGGTCTTTTTACCCCCGACCGTCAGCCACCATGGCCCAGGCCAAACTTTTCCGCTTTCCTGTCCGGCATGGGACCTGTGGCCTGGAAGCCTGGGCTACCTCTGTCCCCAGCCACGACCAAGAATCATGTCACGGCTTCTTGATTAGCCATCTTCTTCAGTGTAGACTTGGCCTAAAAAAGGACTTCTTCAGATCCCTGGTCTTCCTTACATTCTTTTTGGTGATGCTTTACCTTAGCCCTTTTGGGGTGGAGAAGAATTCTGTGCCCATTGCCTGGATTGGAGAAGTAGAGACCTCAGGCAAGGCCTGGGGCTGGCTTGGGGGCCCTTACTGCTTTCTGTGTTCCTGTCTGTGGCCTCCCCCACCCACTTCCCCTCAACTCTCCAGCCCCTCTCCAGCCCCCTGTGGTGTGCCCCTGGAGTGGGGCGGGGGGAGGCTCCGGCCCCTGGGGAGAGGTAGCCTTGGTGAGGCTGCGAACCTGTGTTACCTGGGCTGAGGAAAAGGAGCTTGTTTGGGAGGCCGGAAATGGAAGGCAGAACCCCGCATTTCTGCCTCTGTTTCAGTATCTCTAGAGATCGGCCCAGCCCACTTACATAAATGTGTAGAGTCGGAGGCGCAGAGAGGGAGGGACTGGCCTGCGGCCACACCAAGTCATGGCTGGAGCCTGCCTCTCGCCGACTGGGTGCTGCTCTTTCCTCCTGTCTAAGGGAAACTCATTTCAGGAACGGGATTGCTGTGTGTGTGGTGGCGGGGGGTGGGGGGGCAGTGATAGGGAGTGGCAGGCTGGGCCACAATTTGGAGCAGTCATTCCACAGTCCTGAGTTTATTTATTCTCAAGGGCCCGCCCCTGTGGCCCAGAATTACCCCTTCATGCTCCGATGCACCTCAGGCTCCACCGCCAGCCTGGGAAGCTGTCTTTGCCCTGGTCTCCCTCCAGATCAGCTTCTAGATGTGCTCCGTGGCTGCAGTGGCAGCACCGTTTTTTCCATGATGCAAGCAGTTTGCCCTCTTGGGCGGGGTTATCGGCGGCTGGCAGCGCCTGCACCGCATGCCCGCCCAGTGCCACCTGCTGATTCCAGGCAGTCCTGGACCTGTGCTGCTGGCCCCTGCCCCCTCAGCCCGTGTCTGGGGAGGGGTCTGGCAGGTGACACGGTGCCCTAAAGCCTCCCCTCTGTTTTCATATGGCAACCACTAGGGAAGGCTTTGGTGTCGGAGCTGATTTTAACTCTACCACTTACTAGCCGCAAGGCGTGGGGGCAAGCTACTCAGCCTCTGAGAGCCTCCAGTTCCCCATTTGTAAAATGGAGGTCCCACTGGAACCTCATAGTAGAGGATCATCCGAGAGGACAGCTGTGGATTGCTGGACACCGTGCCCAGCCACGTGCTCCTTAAATGGTTGTTGGTAGGTTGGTAGGGTATGCCAGTGGCTGTGGAGAGGTTGTACGGAAATGGGGGGTAGGTTGGCCAAGCCGCCTGTTGCCCTTTATCACGGGAGGCTTAGAGCACCCCCACAGGTATACTGCTACTCAGACCATCCTCCTGCAGCCGGGTAGGCCCAGGAATTGGCGTGGCTGTCACGGCGAGGCGGGGCGGAGGGGGATCAGGTATGGCAGGCCGTCTCCAGCGGAGCCTGGCAGCACCCTGCCACCTGTGGCATAGAAACAGGCCCTCCGTAGTGTTGATGGAATGCTGAGGGGAGGACTCCCACCACAGCTGGAGGGACTTAAGTTCGAATTGTGGAAGGACTTGCCCAATAGTGGGTACCTCTCACAGAAACCCTGAGGAGTTAGGGGTTTCAGTTACAGAGCCCGGTGGAGCTAGGGGCTGGCCGTCTTTTGCGTGAGCTGCTGGTCTGATGTTTCATCCCCTCCCACGCAGTGGTGAAGTTCATGGATGTCTACCAGCGCAGCTATTGCCGCCCGATCGAGACCCTGGTCGACATCTTCCAGGAGTACCCCGATGAGATCGAGTACATCTTCAAGCCGTCCTGCGTGCCCCTGATGCGGTGCGGGGGCTGCTGCAACGACGAGGCCCTGGAGTGTGTGCCCACGGAGGAGTTCAACATCACCATGCAGGTGGGCACCTGGGAGGAGCAGGGGCAGGA
The DNA here is from genome assembly GCF_004126475.2 of Phyllostomus discolor. Lineage (NCBI taxonomy): Eukaryota > Metazoa > Chordata > Mammalia > Chiroptera > Phyllostomidae > Phyllostomus > Phyllostomus discolor. The sequence goes on from NC_040906.2 coordinate 116,510,588, forward strand.
GGACGCTTGAGAGGAAGAGCCAGACTTGCCTTTTCAGCTCCTGACCCTGAGTCAGCCAGGGGAGGTGTGAGGGCTCTTGTCACTTGGGGAGAAGAGATGCCTGCATTGCCCAGCCCAGGTTCTCAGCAAGCCCCAACCACCTCCTCCTCCCTGACCTTTGCCCCCTGGGTTCGAGAGGAGGGGACATCTGTGATGGGAGCCTGTCTTGCCCTCCATCCCTCTTTGGGGCTCTGTTTGGGAAACTGGGTGAGCATGGTTTGTGGGGAGTTTCAAAGCCAGGTGTTTGGTGCTGCCTGGCGACAGGGTCCATATCAGCCTGGACAGGGTGGTGGGAGAGAGCTCTGAGACCCTAGGGTGAGGGTCTCTTAGGTTGCTACCAGGGTCAGGGTGAGGCCTAGAAGGGATGAAAGGAGGGGAGGGATGGGGAATGGCAAGAACCTAGGACCTGAATTCCCAGCCTGGCCAACCCTTGCAGCTGGGTCTGCCCTCAAGAGGAGCAGGGGCTCCTTGAGGTCAGCAGGGCTGGGGGAGTTGGGATGGGCCCGAGGCTCTTTCTGGTAGAGCCCCTGGTCCGCCTACCTCCACCACCCATCCCTGCTCTGCAGAACCCCTGGGTGCTGAGTGGCAGGAGCCACAGGGGTGTCCCACCTGGGTATGGCTGGCTGGGTCACTAATCTTTGTGATATGCTTTCTCTTCTAGATTATGCGGATCAGAATTCACAAAGTCCAGCACATAGGAGAGATGAGCTTCCTACAGCACAGCAAATGTGAATGCAGGTGAGGATGGAGTCACGGGTTGAATCATTCGGCACATGGCTGTCTGCTCTGTGCTAGGGTTCCGCGCGTTCTGCGTGTTAACCCGTTTCCACTTTCCAAGTGCCTTGGGCATTTCAATTTTATGTCAGTGTGCCTCAGTTTCCACACCTGTAAAGCGGGTACAATAATAGTACGTACCTCATACCATTGTTATAAGGGTTGAGTTATACGTAAAGAGATTAAAACTGTATCTATCATAGATACACTGTTGTTTTTATTAATATTAGTACAGTTACTGTCATTGCCATCTGAACCCCTCTCTGTTTTGTTCTCTTCTCTTTCTCTGCCCACTGCAGACCAAAGAAAGACAGAGCGAGGCAAGAAAAGTAAGTGGCCATGACTTGAGTTCTCCTTCTCCTTGCCTGGTTTTCTTGGTTTGGGCTCTCGGCTTCCTCTGTGGGGGTCTGACGGCTCCGCCGGGTCCGGGAGCTGGCCTCACAAGGACATGCGGTGGCAGCAGTGGGATGGGGCAAATCCAGGACTGCGGCTCCTGACTTAGTGACAAGACCCGGCTGGGAGCCTGGCGCTTTGTTTGGGAGGGGCGACATGTTCCGGGTCTCTGGGGCATCCCTGGCCAGGACGTGTGGTTTTGGTGTGTGGAGGGGCAGCGTGCACACTGGCTCCCTGGCTCGCTGTGGCCTCCCATCACCCACCCGCAGTGGGGAGAGAAGGTGGGTGGCAGAGAGGCCCGCTTTTGTGCATCCGGGGAAATGGCCTCTGCGGCGGCCGCTGTGGTGGTGCAACTGGCTTTGGGGCCAGCTGGGGTCTTTTCCTGGTGTGTGCCCTCCTGTTAGAGTGAGGCCGGCCAGAGACACTCAACCCTCTCGGCAGGAAGAAAGAACTGATTGAATCATTCGTGGTCATTTTCTGAGGCTTCCATTGCTCAGTGTGGAGGGTCGAAAGACAGGATGGAGTGGGGGCAGAGGGCAAGGTCTGGGGCAGTGAGCCTTTGAGGCAGGTGAGTAGCTCGCCTGGGGGAAGAGTCTGCAGGAAGAGACTGAGAGAGAGCATCTGTGCCCTTTCCTCCCTACTCCCCCCACCCTGCCTGCCCAGTATTCTGGAGACATCGAAGCCCCCCAGGCCTCAGCCCCTTTCCTCTTCTCTGAGTCCCCAACTTCCAGGATTCGTCTGGCTACTAGAGAGAGAAGAGGGAGAGTGGGCGTGTGTGTGTCAAGACTGTCCTCCTTCTAGCGTTTTCTCTCAACAAGAGGAAATAGCCTTGCCCCTCTCCCCAGCCCCTTCCTCCTCCTTTCCTGTCCTGTGGCAGATATTCTGAGGGGCATCCTCGGGGTCTGGCTGGTGAGGAGAGTGCTGGTTCCCTTGACAGTGCCCGGCTTCAGCCTGCCCCCCTTGCCCACTCCCCAAGTGCCTGCTTTTCCCACAGGGAGAGTGGGGGGCTTTCCTGGACTCAGCAGGGAGTCTGGTGAGATGGAGTAGCAGGCTTTGACAGGCTGGGGAGAGAGCTCTCTGCCAAGTGACGCCCAGGCGCCTCCTCCCCACGCCTCCCTAACGCCCACGCCGCCCTCCTGCCAGCGTGCCCGGGGCTCTGAGGACACCCAGCCCCATCTCAGCCCAGGTTATGGCTCAGGCGGGCTGATGCCTTTTATGTGCCATCCTTGGTTTTGTGCCAGCCCCCAGTGGAGCTGCTCCCCTCATTCGCAGAGGCAGGACCCCTGGAGGGACCCTTTTGCTATTGCACTCGGAAATGAAGACAGAAGGTGCCTGAGGCACAACCAGCAAGTCCCCTCCCTGCCCCCTGTCAAATCAGGTCTCTGACCTCACCAAACTCTGGCCTGCCTTTTACAGCGCCCCCACCCCGACCTTCAAGGTCAGACTTATACAGGGTCGCTGGGCAAAGAGCCTGGGGCCAGGTACCACCGTGAGCATGGAGGCCTTGGGGCCTGTGCACTCCAGCCAGCCTCTGCTCCCCACCTGAAGCCCTGCCCAGGGCTGGGTTTGCCGCCCCAGGGTGGCCAAAGTGAGCGGAAGGAGCCATCCATCCGACACTTGCGGCCCCGACCCGTGAGTGCGAGCAAGCTCTCCCCGGAGCCCACCTGCCTCTGTCCCCCAGCATGTCCTGTGCCCTGCCTTCCTTACAGCTGCTTTTCCTCTCCCCTGCCCCCACCCCTCTGGCTCTGTTTTTTTATTTTCCAGAAAATCAGTTCGAGGAAAGGGAAAGGGGCAAAAGAGAAAGCGCAAGAAATCCCGGTATAAATCCTGGAACTTGTACGTGGTGCCTCTGCTGTCTCCTTCCCTGAGCCTCCCCAGAGCCCCCAGTCTAACTCCCGCTCACAGGACCTCTTAATCCTCCACGCCTCCTCGCTCCCTCCCTGGCTCTCATCCTCTCCTCTGCCCCAGCCCCTCCCTCCCTCCCTCTCTCTCTCTCTTTCTCTTACTCCACTAATTGGCACCAATGGGTAGATGTGGTGGTGGTGTTGCTGGTCCCAGGCTGGAGGCGGGTGGGTGGGCAGAGTGGGCCTGGAGGAATCAGGGAGGGGCTCTGGCCGGCTGGGCACTGCCTTTCTCTCACCCACTAGGCATTGGTGGCAGGCCGTGTCGGCGTGGGTGCCCGGCACTGGCGCCTGGGCACCAGCTGACCGCCACTGCTCTAGGCTTCTGTGCATGTCTGGGAGCTGAGGGTGGTAAGGAGGGCAGACGTGGTGTGAGGAGTGGGCTCGGATGACATGGGGCAGCTTGTTGCTGGCTGAAGGAGCAGGTTGGGTGGGGTCAAGCACCATCTGGTGCCCCCGCTCATGGACTCGGAGCTTCTGGAGGGGATCCTCCTATTGCGGCCCAATGCATGGTGCCCACAGAGGCCTCCCTGTGGGGCGGCAGCTTCCTCTGGGCTGGAGGCCGTGGTGGGCCCCGCTCTGGGCCCTTTGGCCGCCAGTGGCCGGGCCTGTCGTCACACCCTGTGTCAGCCCATCTGCGGTGGAGGGGCCTGGGGGTGAGCCCTCGCACAAGGAGAAGGTGGCCCCCAATTGCCGCCCCCGGCAGGTGAAGAGTCAGGTGTGCTCTCTTTGGGGCAGAGCTGCTGGGGCCCTGCGGCCTGAGACTTGCACGCGTCCCCCCGGGACGGCCCTCTCCTCGCACTCTCTGCCCGTCTGTGTCCGCCTCTCCCGCGGGCAGGCTTCCTCGCCGGCGCTGCCTCTTTCTGCCGCGCTCTCTGTCTTCCACTGCAGCGCTCGCCCCTTCCAGGGCGTGGAAGGGCGTGGGGTCCCACAAGCCAGGTGGGGGCCCTGCTGCGCATACGTTAGAGGGTGTTGCATGGTTTTTTTTCTCTCTCTCTGCTGACGCTCTAGCTTAGATGTCTTTCCTTTTGCCTTTTTGCAGTCCCTGTGGGCCTTGCTCAGAGCGGAGAAAGCATTTGTTTGTACAAGATCCGCAGACGTGTAAATGTTCCTGCAAAAACACAGACTCACGTTGCAAGGCGAGGCAGCTTGAGTTAAACGAACGTACTTGCAGGTTGGTTCCCAGAGGGCAAGCGAGTCAGAGAGGGGCTTCACACAGAGCTGGAGAGAGAGAGAGCGAGAGCGAGCGAGCGAGAGAGAGAGCGGGTACCTGAGAAGGGCCAGCTGCTTGCTTGGCTTCTAGCTGCCTGCCTGGTGACTACTACCTTCTTGGCTCTCGCGGTGGGTGGCAGGTGCTGGCCTGGCCTGACAGGGCCCCCTCAGAGGTTGCCCTGGTTGACTGAGTGAGTAGACTGGTGTGGCTTAATGTGGTGGTGTGGACGCAAGCTGAGTGTTGTGTCCCGTGGCCCTGCTCATGGTGGCTGTTTGTCTTGATACTGTGATTGCTACCTTCGCTACTGTCATTGAGGACCCTTCCTGATGTAGGGGACGTTGCAGACTGCAAAGCACAAACACTCTCTGGGGGGCCTCGCCCTCTGAAGTCTGCATCACTAGGATTCTCACCCCTCAGTGCCTCTCCATAGGAGGCAGGGGTTGAGTCCCTCCTCATACTGGCCTCTGGAGGGCATGGGCTGTGGCTGTTGGTTTAGGGCGGGTAGGAGATTTAACATCTGGGGACAAAAGATTTCTTTAATACTCCAGTAGCTACGGCAACAACCCCTAAGAGCCCACATGTTTCAAATGCCCCAGGATGAACGGAGGGAAGGTCAATGCCTACTTTCCTAACTTTAGACTGTGAACCAACTCCTCACACATGGGCTCGGTTTTTATGTACCTGTATGACCCCCTGCCAAGGCACCTGTACCTCCAAGGCATCTGTTCCCCGACCACAGTGGGGATCACGGAAGTGTCAAGTGTGTGAGTGAACACATGAGCAAGTTTAGAGAGTGAAGGTCAGGAGCACAGGACCGTGACAGGTGGCTGGCAATCTTTGGATGCCTCACCTGGCGTTTATACCAGTCTGGCTTGTGCTCCAAGGCAGGGAGCCCTCCGGGCCAGTGTAAGGGCCACTGAGGGAGAAGAGGCTTTTATGGGGGTACCCCAGGCAGGGCCAAGGTGTCCCCTGGCTAGTCCCGATGCTTCATTAACAAAGTCCCTGGAGTGTGGCTACCTCTTCCCACCCACCACGTTCCTGTACTTGTGGGTGTTCGGGGGACGCTGGGGACCAGGCCTCGGGGTGTTGCTGTGGAGCTCTGTCTGTCTTGGTGGTGTGTGAGGATGGGAAGGGTATATTAGCGTTGGTGGTGGGGGCTCAGCCTAACTCTAGGAGTGGGTGAGGGGGTCTCCACACCCCCTGGGAGCCTTGGGGGAGATGAGGGACTTGACATTTTAGGGTTCTGTAGAGGTTACTCTGCAGAGAGACTGTGTCTGGGATGGGGTGTCTGAAGTGACCTGGTAGCTAACTGCAGTGGCCCCAGCTTCCTGAGACTTCCCCCAGGCCCTGACTTGGCCGTACAGGGAAACTCAGCACCCCAATTAGAGGCTTAGGACCCCCATTCTCAGACTCAGAAGGGCAGGGCCTGCTCTGACCCCTCGTCTCAGTGGGGAGGGTAAAAGAGGATCAGCCCAGGGACAGGGATGCGACAAGAAACTTCCTGGAGCCTGCTCTGTTTCAGTGTGAGTAGCGCAGCCACCAGCTGCCTCTCCCACCCCCCGTGAAACAGCACATGGGAGAGAAGAGGCAGCCTGGTGCCCAGGGTCTGCCGCTGCCAGTGAGCTCCAGAAAGACGAGGCTCGTAGCTGAGGCTGGGAGGGGGCGCGTGGAGAAGGGCGTTGTGCCCCCCGCCTTCCTGGGCTGCCAGGCGGGGGAGGCTGCCTGCCTCGCCACCGGGTCCTGTCAGCTGGCCCTAACCCCCAGCCTCCGTTTCCACTCTCCGCAGATGTGACAAGCCGAGGCGGTGAGCCGGGCTGGAGGAAGGAACCGCCCTCAGGGTTTCGGGAACCAGACCTCTCACCAGGAAAGATGGATACAGAACGACTGATACAGAAACCACGCCGCTGCCACCACACCACCATCACCATTGACAGAACAATCCTTAATCCAGAAACCTGAAATGAAGGAAGAGGAGACTGCGCAGAGCACTTTGGGTCCGGAGGGCAAGACTCCGGCAGAAGCATTCCCGGGCGGGTGACCAAGCACGGTCCCTCTTGGAATTGGATTGCCATTTAATTTTTCTTGCTGCTAAATCACCGAGCCCGGTAGAGAGTTTTATTTCTGGGATTCCTGTAGACACACCCACATACATATGTTTATATATATATATATATATTATATATATAAAAATAAATATATATATTTTATATATATAAAATATATATATTCTTTTTTTTAAATTAACATTGCTAATGTTATTGGTGTCTTCACTGGATGTATTTGACTGCTGTGGACTTGAGTTGGGAGGAGAATGTTCCCGTCCAGACCCCAACAAGGAAGAAGATGGGAGGAGGGACTCTGGCGTGATCTTTTCGTCCCTCTTAGGGAAGCCAGTGTCCCCTCCCTTGCCTGGGAACATGCAAGGCCAGGGCATGGGGGCAAATTTGGCCTGCTTCTGGGAACACCGACAAACCCAGCCCTGGTTCTGAGCCTCTGCCCCAAGTCAGACGGACAGAAAGACAGATGGCAGGTGCAGGGACGAGGACGCTGGCTCTGACCAGGAGTTTGGGGAGCCTCAGGACACTGCTGTGCTTTGGGGATCCCTTTCACGTGCTGCATGGGCAACTGACCCCAGGGGCGCTGCCTGGAAGATTCAGGAGCCTGGGCAGCCTTCACCGACTCTCACCGGCCTCTGAGATGCCCAGGCGGCCACTGCCAGACGCCCCGGCGGAGAGAAGAGAGACACTGGTGGAAGAAGAGCCACCCGACGAGGCTCGTCGTCAGCGGGAGGGGCCTCTTGCCTTGGCCGTGTGCCTGCTCCCCTTGCCGGGTGCAGCCCCGGGGGCCTGAAGTCCTCAGACCATTGAAACCACTAGTTCTGTCCCCCAGGAGACCTGGCTCTGTGTGTGTGAGTGGTTAACCCTCCTCTGCCCCCTCCGACCCTTCCGCGGCACAGAGAGACAGGGCAGGATCCATGTGCCCGCCATGGAGGCAGAGAAAAGAGAAAGTGTTTTATATACGGTACTTATTTAATATCTCTTTTTAATTAGAAATTAAAACAGTTAATTTAATTAAAGAGTAGGGTTTTTTCAGTATTCTTGGTTAATATTTAATTTGAACTATTTATGAGATATATCTCTCTTGCTCTCTTCTTGCTCTCTCTTATTTGTACTGGTCTTTGTGTATAAAACTGATGTTTCCAATCTCTCTTCCCTGATCGGTGACAGTCACTAGCTTGTCCTGAACAGATATTTAATTTTGCTAATGCTCAGCTCCCCCCCACCCTTTCTTCCCCCCGGCTCCCCACCACACATTCCTTTGAAATAAGGTTTCAATATACATCTACATACTATATATATATTTGGCAATTTGTGTTTGTATATATATATATGTTTATGTATATATGTGATTCTGATAAAATAGACATTGCTATTCTGTTTTTTTATATGTAAAAACAAAACAAGAAAAAATAGAGAATTCTACATACTAAATCTCTCTCCTTTTTTAATTTTAATATTTGTTATCATTTATTTATTGGTGCTACTGTTTATCCATAATAATTGTGGGGGAAAAGATATTAACATCACATCTTTGTCCCTAGTGCAGTTTTTCGAGATATTCCGTAGTACATATTTATTTTTAAACAGCAACAAAGAAATACAGATATATCTTTAAAAAAGCATTTTGTATTAAAGAATTTAATTCTGATCTCAAAGCTCCTCCTGGTTTCTCCTTCTCCATTGAACCTTTGTCCCAGACTTCCTCCTGCCCCTGTAGCTCCTCCCTCGGGGGACATGGCATTTGTCTCAGGCCTGGGAAGGGGGTCCCAGGTGTGTGTAGGACACACGGCGTAACCTCCCTCGCCGTGCTGGGGGCCGGAGTCCTTTCGTGCTGGCTGGGCCGTCCCTGGGGAAACTGCCCGTTCTCTGCCGTGGTATAGCAGGGCAGGGCGCTCCGGGAACGGGCGGGAGAGAGAGCTCCGTAGACCGAGCCTGGGGCCCCACAGTGTGTCCTGCTACCTTAGGAATGGCGTGATCCTGGCCCTGCACCTCGGTCAAGGAAGGAACTGGCCATGTGTCCCAGCCCGGGAAAGGGGAGGGGCTGGCTTTGGCAGTGGGGCCTTGTTGGCTGCAACGGGCTGGGATTGAGAAGGGGGCACTCGTGGGGGCCTGGACTCCAGCGTGTGCTTCAGCTTCACTTACTGAGCCCTGGAGTTCCTTGAGCCCCTGGAAGGTGGACCCACAGTTCTGGTTGCCCCTGAGGGTCCTGGGAAAGGTAGAAGCTGTCTGGGTCTTGGGAATTTCTGAGCAGTGCTTCCAAACCCATTTCCTTTCTATTGGGTCAGCCAGCACGCTAGGGCAATGGATGCTGTTAGGACTAAGACAAGTTCCAACCCTCACTGATCTGGTGAGGAGACACAGAACTGTAAATCCATGAATAGAAAAATACACAAAATGTGATCGGGGCATCAGATCCAGCTTGGGGGTGGGGGATACGTTGGGGGGGGGCAGAGTCTGGGGATCTTCTCCTGACATCGCCTCTAGGCTGGCCCTTAAAGAAGTCGAAGAAGACAGGACAGGGAGGGGAGGGTGGAAGGGGTGACGTGGACCTCCTTGGTGGAAGGGATAGTGTGGGCAAAGGCTGGCACGGAGCGGGCGAGGGGTAGAGGCCGGATTGGTGGGGAGCCTGCAGTGCTGCCGCTGTGCTGGAGCCTATGACCTGACCAGCAGCTGAGTGATTTTGAACAGGGGGCACCCCAGCAGGGCGGCAGGCGGGGAGGCCAGCCAGAGGTTGTTGCAGTCCTCAGGGGGAGATGCCGAGGGTGGTGGTGGTGACTTCCAGGACTGTTGGGGAGGGCGCCCTCCGCCTCTCCTGACTCCAGGGCGAGGAAGACTGGAGGCAAGGCCCCTGCCCTCACTGGAGCTTCTAGTCAAGTAAGTGCTCCTTTCCCAGGCACTCTGCACCTGCCGGCTCTTACACCGGTTAGCACTGAATCCACACACCCACCCCGTGAGGTGGGTGCTGTCATCATCCTGAGGAGATATTTGCCTGGGCCTCTCAACAAGCTGCCCGATTGTCCTCCCGCCTCTCTTCAGTTGGTTGATTCTTACACAACAGCCAAAGCCAACCTGTTAATAGGAGCTCAGTCGTGTCGCTGATTGGCTCAAAACCCTGCAGAGACTCTGTTTTACTCAGAGAAAAAGCTGAAGTCTGTACAATGGCCTTCAAAGGCCCTGCTCTGTCCAGGTTGCCTTTACCTCCCTGACTCAGGGACTTGTGCCCCACTGGGTCCCTCGGCTCCAGCCACACGGGCTTCCCAGGGCCTCAAACAGCAGGCAGGCCCCCACCTCAGGGCCTTTGCACTGGCCACTCCCTCTTCCTGGAGCTCTCTTCTCCTAGACATGACACACATGCCTTCAAGTCTCATCACCTCAGTGAGGCACCTCCACTGCTGCATTCACAGTTGACACCCTTTCTTCACTCTGCTCCTCCTCTTTACCCCACTTTGTTCCCACAGCACATGAAACCTCCTAACGTATTCTAGAACAGAGTTGTCTGATAGAGCTATAACATGAGCCGCACGTGCAACTTCACATTTTCTAGGAACCAGATTTTAAAAGGTAAAAAGAAATAGAATTGATCAGAATAATATATTTTACCTATTCTAAAATTATCCCCAGCATATCTAAAATACCATTCCAACATCTAATCAATATAAAAATCTTCGAATCTGTTATGCATTTGGCTCTGATCACACACCTCAGCTGGGAGCAGCCTCGTTTCCGGTGCTCCGTATCCATGCGTGGCCCTCGGCCCGATTTTGGGCGCTGCAGCTCTGTGATGTGCTCGCCGTGTGGTCTTCACCCTTCCACCTCACCACTGGATGCAAGCAACGTGAGGGCGGGGATTTGTGTCTGTTTTGTTCGTTGTTTTGTCTACAGCTCCTAGAACAGTGCCTGGAACCTAGTACATGCTCAATAAACAGTTTTTAAACTGAGCCCTGATAACTGAGGGTTTCGGCCCAAGACTGTGGAGGTGGATGAGGGCTGGCACTGGATGGGGTGGTTGGGGGAGGGGATTGTGACAGAAGAGATTCTGGGGCTGTCAGAAAGGTGGGGAATCTGAGCGGGCCTGGGGAGGAGGGGGCAGGGGACTCAGCATCGGTGGCATCAGGAACAGAGGCCTCTTTGCCAGTCCAGGCACTGTCTCCTCCTCTCAGCAGCCCCGGAGTGGGGCGCATTATTTTGCTTGGCAGAGGTGAAGCAGGAGGCTCAGAGAGGGTAAATAACCTGCCTGGACGTTTACGTACAGCCAGTAAATGGCCAAACCAGAATTCAAACCAGCTTTCCTGACTCCGATTCTAGTGCTCTTTCCACCACACCACAGTTGCCCCAGGCTAGGGCAGAGCATCAACAAATAAAAATGAATCGTCTAGACTCAGTACAAACAGGCAGAAATGGAGCAGGGGGAGGATGCGGTGGTGGCCAAACCCAGGGCTGAAATCCAGACTTCCTCAAGTGTGGTAAGGCAAGGCAAGGGAAGGCAAGAGATGTCTCTAGGGGCTGGGGCTTGTCAGTGGAAAATCCGAAACCCAAGTACGAAAGAGATTGCAACATGCAGCCTCGGAAGAGAGAAATAATCTTTAAATAGATTGTGGAGAAAAGAAGGATGAGATGAACCGGCCGCTTCCCCCAGTTGTATAAGCCCTGCTCATACACCCCCTGCAGCTTGGAGAAGCCCGAGCAGGGCCCAGTGGGTCTGCTGCCTGTGGCAAGGCCCACCGAGCTGTCGCACTCCTCTCCCCGCGGTGGGACTCGCACCCTCCCCTCTGGTCTGATCACCGTTTTCCCTGGAGAGCCCCGTGCTCCTTCTCAACTCCACACTGCCCACCCTGAGTCCCTTCCCGTTTTCCTAAAGGGGTGATCTACTCGGGTTACAGCCCCTAAGGTCTTTGGGGTACTTGCTTCCCCAAAGAAGCTGCCAGTCTTCTCTCCTCCCTCCCTCAAGGAGGTTGGCTGGATCCGCACCGACCTTGGTGACGGGGGTCTGTTTCGGTGTTGGGACCACTGGGCGGCCTGGGTGCGAACCTGGCTGCCAATGGCTCCCTCCGCCCCTGTGCCTGTGTGCCACTCATCCTGTCACAGAGTCTACTTTCTGTCCTTGGAGTCTGGGCTGGCCTTATGACTCGCTTTGACTAAGATGATGTGGCAGAAGAGATTCTGGAGCTTTCAGGTATAGACTTTGAGGGACATTGCAGTTTCCATTTTTGCCCTCTTGGAAGGCAGCTGCCATGCTTTAAGGAAGCCCGACTACCCTGCTGGAGAGAGAGGCCAGGTGGAGGCACAGAGAGAGGCTCAGGCAGAAATAGCCCCCCGCTGTTCCAGCCAGCCCGAGCTGAGGCACCAGACACGTGAGTGAGGTCGTTTGGGATTGTCCAGACCCAGGTGAGCCACTCTAGCCAAAAACACAGAGAGAAACCATCCCCTGCCCAAGTGTAGAGAGTTGTGAGCAAATATATGGGCTGTTGTTGTTTCAAGCTATGAAGTTTTGGGCTGGTTGTTACACAGCAATCCTGACTGAGCCATCAAACTAACAGTCACTTTCTTGGGGTTAGGACCTTTGGCTCTTCCCATTCATAAGGTTTTATTGGTCTACATGATGGTTTTAGGGGGTAAAGAAAGGTTCAAAGATGGTGGGACATATTTATAAAAGAACCAGAGTCCCGGGACCTGCCCTGATGGGAAGACGCAGGGCAAGGACCAAGGCAGGACAAAACATTGTCAACATTGTCCAAATTTCTAGAGCGAGGAGAGTAATTCAACTTTATTGAAGTTTCACCAAGAGAAAGTAAGCCTTACCTACAACACGAAGGAGAGAGGCTAGATGGTGAGAAGAACTGGCAGAGAAGCACAAGGGATTTGGAGGAAAAGACTATGGACTCTTTTTCATCTGTTCCCTTTCTTCCTCCCTCCCTCTGATCCTCCAGCACTTACGGGATATCAGCCACATGGGCTATGCCCCGGTCCAGAACGCTCTCTGCACAGAATGTTACTGGGGGTGGCTTTAGCCCACGCCAGCCGAGACCGGGCATGGCCCAGCTGACCCTTGCGAGGCCCCCCCAGGTTGGCTTCTGAGTTGTTGGGAGGGAGATTTCAGCTACATCCACAGACTGTCACCCATCAGGACTCAGGGAAGGGGGAAGGGCAGGGGAGGAATCAGTAAATATTTACAGTCTGCCTGGAAAGGGAAAAGGCAAGGCAAACGCAGGGCCTGGATGGATGAAAGTGATACGAAAAGAGGAAGAGTGAGTCGGAGGAGAAGAGCCCACCGGGCACTGGTGCCCTCGGGAGCGAGGCTGGGCCTGGGTCTCCTCAGGACGAGAGGTCTCCATGGGCTGAGATTTGAAACAAATTTTATAAGGTTGTGTTTGCCTTTGGGGATGCTAGTCTGTTCATGAAGGGAGTATGGGCACTAGCCTCCGGAGCTCCCAGTCTGAGGGGGTTGACCCGGCCTTGCCCTCACGGAGTTTCCAGTCTGTGGGAGGAGACAGACACTTGCCCTCAGACATTTGCTTGACTCATATGGACACCGATCGCTTGGCTGTAGCAGGCGTTTGGAATCACTGGATATTGGTCCCGATGAGCTCTTTCGGGACCTGCTGCCCCACACTTCCGTCTTTTCCCAGCAGGCATTTCTAGTCCCCGCAGGGCTTCTCTTTCCTTTTGTTAGAGCTGAGCTTGGCTCACCGGTCTGCACCCGGGTGTTTCCCCACATGTCCCCTGCTGGTCCCTGTGTCTGGCCCCAAGTAGGGCAGGTGCCAACGCATGCTCCCCCTACTGGCACCCACCCCCCTGCTTGTGCTCCGCGGCAGAGGAGGCCTCAGAATCCCACTTGTCACTTCCTCAGGCTCCCTGCAGGAGAGACCACGCTCCTCTTCCCCTCTCTTTTTGCCGGTGATCCAGCCTGCAAGGACCAGCCTGTAGATACTTCTCTATAACCGCCCCACCTCACGCCTCTGCTGAGCCCAGTCCGGGCTGCCCGAAGCCTCGCCAAGACTTCTGACAGCTCTAGGTTGGAATCCTGGGTCTGCCACTAGCCACATTACTTCTCTGGGCCTCCATGTTTTCGTGTCCAAGATAGGGACCATCAAACCTGCACCGTGAGCTGGAGGAAGGGATGACGTGAAGGTGCGAGGACAGCAGCTGATATACAGGGCGTGGGCAGAAATGAGCACTACGATCACGCTGACATTTCTAGTCCCCACATCAAGACTTTTTCTTCTGAGCTTCCCCTTCAGTACAATTCACTGGGGTTTTTTCCTTCTCACTTCTTCATTTTTAAATGGCAATACCATGACTGGGTTTTATACTCATCTTTGCAAGTCTACATTCTTACTTCCCCCCGAGAAGCGAGGCAAGCCAAGCCAGGGCCACCTGAGCCCTGAAGCCAGGAGTGGGGAAGAGGGTTTGGATGGAAGGGAAGAAAGCTGGGGAGAGAGCCCCTCCTGGTCAGGGATGACACCCGTGATTCTGGGCTTGCGACGAGTATTTGTGGAATTAATGGACAAATGAATAGGACCAGAACACGAGACCGTCTTCTGTCCCTGCTCCCCAAAACACACTGGGAGTCTCCGTGTGAAAGGGGAGGACTCATGTCCATCCTCATACACAGAGCTGGGCTCCGGGCAGAAACACTTGCGGCTTGGGACAAGGCTGCCGGGGCCAGCTTACAGCTGAGGGGCCTACAGGAGAGGCCCTCAGAAGTGTCCATCTCAGAAGCCCCCCCCCCACCCCGACACTAAGCCCCTGTGGTTCAGATCTTTACTGGGAGAAGTTTGTGGTGCAGGCATGGAGAGGGACCTCTGGGGCTGAGACATGGGACAGGAAGGCTTTCCCTGGGGGCTGCCATGTCCAGGGGAGGCAGCAGGAGGATGGCTTCTGGAGAAGCCTTCAGGGAGGGCGTTTGCACACCTGCTTGCTTTTGGCTCCCAGAGGAATCTCCACCCCCCACTCAAGGTCTCTCTTCTTCACCCCTGGGACTTCCCTCTCAGCGGCCCCTCCCTTGCTCCCCTCTATCCAGCTGGAGACAGAGAGAATGGCAGGCCCAGATTTAGCACCTGCTGGGTGCCTGGGGCTGGGAACGGTGGGGGAAGACAGACACCCTGGAAGCATCCCCTCACCCGGAGCAAGGCGCCAGGCCACAGACCTCCTTCTGCGCGAGCACATCCACACAGGGTCGCACACACACACAAGTGTGACAGGGGTCACCACTCCCAGTCACGGGGCGGCCGCCTGGTTGGGTAAGGGCTCCTGGGGCCGGGGCTGTGAGGCCCAGGCGAGGGATCTGGCTTCCCGGGACAAGGCCCCCGTGGGACTGGGGGCTGGGGGGCTGACCTGGCTGTAGTCCCATGACCCCAAGCTGCCCTCCGGGAACTGCTGACTGTTCAGCAATAAACACCTCATGGCTATTAATATAGCCCTCTCTCTGGCAGCCACAGAATTGATAATACTGGGTCACTTCTGGCCCAACCCAGCCTGACTGCCTGGGTTCAAATCCCAGCTGCTAACTGGGAGTCCCTCACGTCCAAAACGCAAACTCAAAACACAGCCCCAACTCAGACAGCTTCTAAACTGTGGCTTAGGACAAAAGTCCCTTTCTGAGCCTCAGATGTCATTTGAGAAACAGGTATGATGATGCCTGAGGCTCTATAAATGTGGCAGTGTTTAGGGTGGAGACTGTCGTGTAGTAAATGCCCCCCCCCCAAAAGGTCAGCTATGGCCTTTATTGTGGCTGGGCACAGGGTGGTGGGGAGAGGGGATTTGGGATCAGGCAGAGCTGGGCTCTACCTCAGTAGTTTTCTGGCTCTGCGATCCTGGGAAATTTGCTTGACCTCTTTCTTTAAAAAAACACACACATTTATTTATTTATTTATTTATTTTAGAGAGAAGGGAAGGGAGAGAGACATTGATGTGAGAGAGAAATATCAATTGGTTGCCTCTCATATGCCCTGACTGCGGAAGAAACCTGCAGCCTTAGGCATATGACCTGACTGGGAATCGAACCGGAGACCTTTCACTTGCGGGGTGATGCCCAACCAACTGAATCACACTGGTCAGGAAGCTTCGCCTTTCTTGCTCTCATTGTCTGGATCTGCAATAGGGGCGTGATAACACCCACCTCCCAGGCGTGAATGTGGATTTAATTAGATAATGAATATAAAGTGATGGCCATGGAAGAAGGGCTCAATAAATACAGTTCTTGTTGAGTGGATGGTTGAATGTTAGTAACATTACTGGGTCAGGGTCTCCAAGGGCAGGAACAGAGTCTCTCTCTCATCAGTAGCCTGGGTGCTCCCTGAGGATGGGGGTGCAACTCTGGACTTCCTTCCTCGAGACAGATCCATAGAACCCAAAAAAGGTTCAACATTTTTGATGGTTTATTCCCTTGGTTGGTTTGGAATGTGGAAAGAGCCAGTGTAGAAACCCACAAGGCAAGATAGAGACAGCTATTCCTTTTCTCTCAGTAATGAGGTTCAGGCACGGCCTGGCACCCAGCACTTAGCCCCCCTCCTGAGCCTGGGGAAGGGAACATGTTTGCCCACAAAAGCTGTAAGAGCTCAGGGAATGCCCTCCTGGTGAGGCCAGTGGGATCACCCACTTTCCTTCTGGCTGCAGCCACCCCGGCCACACCGCTGGCCCTGCCCGACTCCAGCGGTCATGCTACAAGCCAAAAGTGGGGCCATGTATGTGGAGGGCGTGCATGGAGGAAGCAGGGCAGAAGAGACGTGAGGGTGGGGGAAGAGCTCAGCTCAATGCTGGTAAAAGCCTCCCCAGACCCCATGACTTCAGAGAAACTGTCCCCAGATGCCGGTGGTTTGCCAGGCCCAGCCGTTGGCGTTTGCCTAACAGGAAGTTTCCCCGAAGATTGTCTTATCTTGACTGGCCTGGTGCGGCTGCCGAGAAGTGGCAAAGGAAACCGTTCACTCCCTGCCCATCACCACCACATGCCCACTCCAAAGGCTATTTTTTTCCTGGCCTGCCTTGTCCCAGCCACACTTCCTGGGGGGCAGGGGGGTAGCTGCCCAAGCTGGGGGTGTCTGTGGGAATGCGAACTGCCCTCTGGAAGCAGAGGGGGTCCCAGGGACACTCATTTCTGTTGCTTCCCTCATCTGCCTGATTAGAACCTGGTACCTGCATATCTGAGTTTCTCCTGCTGCTCGTGCTACATGGGCCTCGGGCCTGACCCTTTCGGGTCAGAGGAGGGAATGTCCTGCAGGGTTAGGGTTGCCAGGCATAGCAAATAAAAACATAGGGTTACCGCACTGAATTTTCATTGCTTATCTGAAATTCAAAATTTCCCAGGCATCTCCTGCTTAATCTGACAGCCCTACCTGGAGAGAGTGGCTGGGCCTTTCTCTCAGGTGATTCCTTCAGGCGCTCTGGTGCTTCCCTCCTCCCTCCCTGCTTCTTGCCGCTTTGATGGTGACAGGGTGGTAGGGACCCTGTGTGGATGTGTCCCTCCATCTCTGCCTGCACAGAGGCGGGGGACACGTTAGGGCCCTCTGAGGGCAGAAGCAGGGTCTCCCCGCTCAGACTGGGGCCTCCCTGGGGGTAGGGGCTTTGTCTCTCTCCCCTCAGATGGGGAGCCTCCCTCTTCCCTCTCCCCATTGTTGGGACCTTTCCTTTGGACACTGACCCCCAAGCCTGACCTTTTCCGTAGGTTTTTAGAGCTGTGGGAGCTGGGAGAGCCTGTGGGTCAGCGAGCATTCATCACATCTTTTCTGACGTCAGCGAGCGGTCAGGTCCCCCAGCCTTGTTTTTGTGGGCAATTATTTCTAAAAGGCCCCCAAGCTCTGGACAGCTCTAGCGGCAGTCATTCCTGAAGCCCCCTGAGCTCTGCTGCTGTGCCCTCGGGCGGCTCCCGGAGCCTCAGCGCCCCCATCCGCGCCACGGCGCCACGCCGGGCCTGCTGGTCCGGGAGCAGTGTGATCCCACTGGCAAACTGTGATCTACCAGTGGGTCACGAAGACAGTTTTGTGCTTTTTCCCCTTAAATATGAAAGAGAATAGGGTAGAAAATATTCTGAAAGGCTGGAGTGGGCAAGAACCATTTCTTGAAACTTTGGGGGTATGTGTGTGTGCCTATGTGTTCAGGGGTCATGATGGAAGATTTATTATTATTATTATTATTATTATTATTTGCTTGGGTTGTGGTAAAACAAAAATGTCAGGAGGACAGTATCTTGGAAGCTGTGTCAGAAGAGGGGCAGGGGCAACTGAAGGCCCTGAAGTGGGTCTCTGCTACTTCTCCACCGCGTGGACGCCAGGCCCACCGGCAGCCGCCCTCTCTGGGGGCTCTTCTTTGCTCTCCTGGGCCTTATCTTCCTACCCAGCCTGTGTGGGCCTGCGACTGTCCCCAGAGGCCAGGCCCCTCGTAGCGGAGAGCCTCGGGGGCTAGCCTGGTTCCCAGGCCACTCCAACAGAAGGTGCTAGGATCCTCAGCCTGACCGTGCCCAGCCCACCCGGCTGCCTGTCTCTGCCCCACAGTCACAGTGTATTGGGAAACCGAAGCTCTGGCCAAGTGGAGAAACACTGCTCCCTCCTTGCTTTCCCAACTGCCCTCCATCCTGCCAGGACCAATGCTCCTTAACCCCTTCCTGGGGTGCGGGGGAGGGGAGGCGCCCTCTCCAGGAGCTGCAGGGTCTGGGCCGGTGGATGTAACAGAGAGAGGATGGGGCAGGGGCTGGGGACCTCTGCTGCGTTACCTGACAAGTCTCTGGTGTCTGAAACTCACCGCCCTGTCTCCTCTGGGGATTAAGGTCCAGGAATGACCTCCCACCCACCCCCCACTCCCCAGAGGATTTGGAGATAAAACAGAAGATGGGTAAGATCTGGTAGATAATATTTTGACTGTTACATCATGGCTTCTCTCTGTCTCTGTGGGTGCCATCATCCTGGGGACCATCTCACATACAGTAACACAGAAAGGGAAGCTGCCCCAGGCTCACTCAGAGAGGGGAAGATTTGGTTCTTGGTTTGAGAAATAAAGTTGGAAGTGAAAGCTCTTAATGTGAGGGACTCTCAGTTTGAGATTTGAGGGAGAGAACCACCTTGCCCTCAGGGAGCCCCGGTCTGAAGGGAGCCCTGTGGAAATCCACCTATTTGGCCCCTTTTCTGGGGGTGGTGGCACTGCCGTGCGGTCCTGGAGGCCCTGGGCTGGTTTGGAGAAGAGTCTGCCAGGCCAGTGCCCTCCCTTCCTCTGCAGTCCTTGCCTGTAGCCTTAGGTTCGTCATGATGCGGAACTTGCCAGGAAGGAGTCCTTCCCCTCCACCATGTCCACCGTCACCCTCCTAGGTTTCCCTTCCTGACTGACCACAGGTCTGAAATCACTGTATTAAAGTCCCTCCTTAGATTCAGGGCTAGAAAGAGCCTTTGAGATCTGTGAGTCCCAGATCAGAGCAGGAAACTGAGGCCTAGAGAGGGGAGGAATCCTTCCCGAGGTCATTGGGATTCTGGGGCATGCGGGGCCGCCCAGCACGTGTGTGAGTGGGAAGGCGTGGTGAGGGGGGTGTGTCTGTGAAGGGGGAGATGCGGGGCAAGCCATTCTGGGTCCTCCGTGAGCAGATCTGTGTTCACATGAGTGTCTGCAAGGGGTCGGGCTATTTCTTTGTCTCAGTGCAGGGTGGATGGGGAGGGACAGGTCTGTACTGGAGATCTTATTCTATTCCCTTTGCAAGTCTACCCTGCCCAGCCCTCTTAGGACCAAGGGCAGAGGGCGATGAATCACAGATGACTCATGTACTGCAGGCCACCGACACAAGTAGCACGTGATAGTCAAGAAATAATCCTGTCACTGGACAGTGACCCAGGAGACTGACACAGGGAGTCTCCTTCCCTAGGGGTCAGGTGGGATCCTCGTCACAGCCTGGCAGCCCGGGCCTGTGTGGTGGAGCTGACAACACAGTCTAGCTTCCAGTTTCCCTTTCCTCCTGTGCCTTTGACCCGCTGGCTGGCTGAACGAACCTCCGTGGGCAAGGACAGGCTGGGCCGAGCTGTCCCCACTCCCCCAGGGGTGTGGGTTAGGGTCACTCTCAGTGGGCAAGAGTTTTCCCTGGCCCTTCGGAGCCAGCGTTCACCAGCACAGCGGCCTGCTCCTGCCCGTGGAGCTCAGTGTCTGACCGTGGGCATCCCTGTCTGCTTTGCCTGAGGCAGAGAGGACCAATGCACTGACCTGCTGCTTGACTCTGAGGCTTGTGCTACAGGATGAGACAGTCAGTGGCGCAGACAGCACCCAGGTTAGAGTCTTACGGTGTGGCCTGGAGCTGCTCTGTTTCTCTTGGGGCCTCAGTCCCACCCTCCGTACTATGAGGGTTTGTGTTGGGAAGCTCGGAGGTTCCTTTTAGTTTATCGCCCATCGAAGCTCGAAGGTTGGGCTCAGGGGAAGGCGTGGAAGATGCCCTCACTCTCCCCTCTGCCTGAGGTTGGGGGACTGGGGAGAGGAAGTCCTGGCCTGGCGGGGCATGCCCTGGGGTCCCTGTCCACCTGAAACACCCTGCTGATTACAGGCTGAGCAGCCAGGACCAGACATTGTAATCCGCCGCCCTCCCTCCTGCCAAGTGCCAGCTGCAGTGTTTCCTTCTGCTTTTTGCAACTGTTTTCTAAGAACCCTGGGAAGGGAGGTTCCCTCATCTCCATGGGGTCAGGCTAAAGACAAAAAGGATGAGGGGAAGGAAGGACCTGAGGGCAGAGGAGGCTCAGTAAGGGGGTGGGAGGAGGGAGGGAGGGAGGGACAGAATTTGACGGGGCAGAAAGGAGATGTGGGGGAAGGAGAGAGAGGCGTGGTCAGACCGCAGGAGGCTGTCCCCTGGTCGATGGAATAGGGGAAAGGATGGGAGGAAGGATGGGTGTCCATCCTCTGCCTCTCAGCCCCAGCTTAGCCGCTCCTTCCAAGGAAGACCCCCGACCTCATTCCCTGAAGTGCCCCCCGCCGTCACTCTCCATCCATTGCACCCTCTAATGAGGGCAGGGTGTGTCAGACCAAGTCACTTCTCTGTTCAGTTGGCTCCTCACTTTCCTCAGAGGAAAAAAGCCCAAGTCCTCACAACGGCTTCCACTTCCCAATCTGCTGCCTCTCTCCTTCGCACTCCTGTAACTGCACAGACCTCCCTGCTGTTTTTTAGTTTTTAAAACACATCAGGCTCTTGCCCCAGGGCTTCTGGGCCTTCTCCTCTGCCTGGAATGTTATCGAGAAATCTGCAGCAGGACTCACTCCCTCACCTTCAAGCTTTTGCTCAGACGTCACCGTCTTGAAGAGGCCCGCCTCGAGCTCCCTCCTTAAAGTGGCAATCTTCTCCCCACACTCTCACCTCGCTCACCCGTCCGGCTTTCTTTCTAAACTGATCACTTTCTCATGTGCTCACATTATCAAATGCATTTATTCATTGCGTGCATTGTGTATGGTCTGTGTCTCATCACTAGGATCCACATGGGCAGGCCTCTGTCAGTTTTGTTCGCTGCTGTGTCTGCGACCCCTGGAGCAGCACCCAGTGCACTGTGAGTGCTCAGTTTGTCAAGAGAGTGAGTAGCACCCATCACCGGTGGAGAGATCTTTCCCCCTCTCTCTGCCTCTACTACTGATGGACGCCCCACGCAAGCACCCGCCTCCCCGGTTGTACTCAGACAGCAGAACACAGATCAGAGAGACGGTTCTGTGAGGGCTGGAGCCTTGTCCATCCACTCACTGGTGTGCTCCCAGCACCCGTCTGGCAGGGTAGGCAATCTGTAAATATTTGTCAGCTGGATGGAAGGGACCTGAGGCAGAGACCCGGGAGAGTAGGGAGGCAGGACAGCAACAAGGAACAGGGCTATCAAGAGGGGATTCATGAGGAAGAGGATGGAAGGGTGTCCACTTGTCACTCCAAGGCCCCTTATAATTCCCAGTCTGGGTGAGAGCCCTGCCATTCCAGGCCTGTTACACACACCCATACCCCCCCACAAACATGCATGTAATACAAAAACATAACACACACATGCACACACACGTGAACACGCACACACACGCACACACCACATGCACACACTCATATGCACACAGCATGCATGTGTACATACACACACACTGCAGCTATCACACACCAGTGTGCAGAACAGAGGGGGAAGGAAGGCTGGAAGGCACTGCCGGGTGGATGGGGCGTCAGGCTCACCCACACAGGGCTTCTGCGGGGGGTTGTCTAGTGCTAGAGCAGCGCCGGAGGAAAAGCTCCTGACGCTTTCCATCAGAGGTCAAAAAGGACCACACGGAGGGACTGGAATGGGGGAGAAAGAGGGAGGATGTGGGCCGGCAGAGGCTCAGGAGAGAGGCAGGACTGAAACAGAACCTGAGAGGGGGTGGTCGAGGTCCTGAGGCTGGGCTTAGGGCTGAGGGCGACCCTACGGGACACACAGTAGAAGGAAGAGGCTGGGCTGCCCAATCAGAATCTCTAGAGGAAGGACCTGGCTGGTGCCCCTTGGGCGCAGGCACAGAGGAGATGGTTGGCATTGCCCTGTAACCCAGGGGCCTCCCAGTCTGATGCTCGCTTCCCTCTAATGTGGCACCGAGGGTGTGGGTTTGTATGTGATTCCACCTGATACCTTTTTCCAATAAAAGGGAACTCTTGACTTTTAAAACAGAACCGTGCCAAAATCAATGATCACCATTCACACAGCATGGAAATGGAAAGAGAGAGTGAGCAAGAGTTAAGGAACCACAGTCATGGGGCATGAGGCCTCCCCACCAGCTCTGTGGCCCTGCCTGAACACTCTCTCCTTTACCCAGAGGGAGAATTCTGGCCGCTTGCCGCACGGTGTGGAAAACCCAGAAGGAAAGCAGTTTTGAAATTCTACTCATGATTGAGACACTGCTGAATATTTTGGCCATTTTTCAGAGCCTGGCCTCTGCTCTCCCCATCCTGTGTCACAACCTCCTTTGAATTTTTCAAAGGCTCCATCTTTTGTTGTGATATGCACGCATGGTTATACAGCACGTTCATGGGGAATAGCTCTTGTGGGCAAGGGACATTGAGCTTTTTATTTTTTTGCTGATACACAACTTGTAACCTTTGGCTTCCCTTGTAACCCACCACTTCCCTGTACCTACACAGGGTACCACCCGTTTGTGGCTCAAGCCTGAAGCCTGGCATTTGTGCTGGGCCGGCACTTGGGCTTTATCCCCCCACCCCTATCTATCAGCAACTCCAGGGCCTGTTGAACTTTAAAAACTACTTCCATCCTTTGCTCCCCTCTGCCCACCTCCTTTGTGGCTCCCTTGCTTCTCCTCCAGCCAATTCTTGCTCCCGTCAGCAGCCAGCATGAGCTTTGACACGACGACGACACGCATGACACGCAGGACCGTGCCGCCTCTGCCCTCTCGTGCAGCCCCGAGCCTGCCTCCTCGCTTGCCCCCGACGGCCTCCTCTGCCTCCTCGAGGGCCCCTCGCACCCCCTGCACACACTGCTCTTTTCTCTCCTGAACATGTCGGCTTTATGTCTGCCTTGGAGACCTTGCCATTGCTATTTCTTCCTCCTGAAATGTTCTGGCTCCTTTGCGTGGGTGCTTCCTCTTTACCTTTTGGGGCTCTCAAATGTCACCTCCTCCAAAGGGCCTTCCTTGAGTACCCCACTCCCCACAATACCTTTACATCACCAAGCTGTTCAAATATCACCCTATTTATTTTCTTCATAGTATTTCTCTCCAGCCGAATTCATTTCATTTATTTACTTGTTTATTACCTTTCTCTCTCTCTAAGATTCCAGTAGAGCAGAAACCTTGTCTAATTATCACTGTACGCCCAGGTCTAATGCCTGGGGATCAATACATACTTGTTGAATAAATAAGTGAATGAATGAATGCGTTCTCCAGCTTTGCCTTTGCTGAACTTCAAGAGATTTTGCAACCTCTCTTACACAATCCGGAGCTTGGTAACCTGTTCGAACTCCCATTCCAAGGATTTTAGGCTTACTTGGTCAACCAAGTGACAGCTCATCTATCCTCGGAGGCCCGCCCCTGCCGGAGGGCAAGGAACGCACACCGGACCTGGGCCGAGCTGGTTAATGCAGCCTAGCTCCGGTTCTGGTTATCTGGTGACTTTTGCAGTTGATATCCCTCCTCTGTAAAGAGGAATGTACAGATGGTCTCTCAGATTTGTTTGACTTTCCAGGACCCGCATGGAATGAACCAGGTCAGGGGCGTTAGTGGGTTCAGAGGGAATGGGTGGGGGCAAGGGAGAGGGTGGTAAGCAGTTTGGAGGGGTCTTTCTTTTCAGGATCTTGAAGATCGGCATGGGGGTCCCTTAGGGTGAAATTTGCTCTTCAAAGTTCAGTATTTTCTCCCTGTCATTTTCTGCTTCCTTGGGTCCGTGACCGTGACTCTCTTTTTCTGCCCTGTCATAGAGCAAGGGTCTCCGACCTGGAGCAAATGAACCCCCTGACACTGCCCACACAGATTTGGGGTATGCTGATGAATGTATTTTGGGGGAGAGAAAGTCCTTGCTTTCATTGCTTTCTCCAAGGAACCTGTGCCCCCTAAAGTTTAGGAAGCCGTGTTTAGGAGACTGAGCTGATCCAAGACAACGAGGGATAGGAGAAGGAGGAAGAGGAAAGAGTACCCAACCCTCTCATTTTTTTCATGTCTTTTTTTGATCCCAGTTTCCTTATCAGTAAAATTAGAAATCTGGGTGATCTCTATCCAGTAACATCCAGCATTTAGAATAATAATGCCTAATGTTATTTCATGTACATGATCTCATCTCATTTACCCCTTCTGAAAGCCCTGTGAAAGTGTCTCCTGTCAGTACCTCCTTTTTGTAGGTGTGAGGTGAGGAGGTTTGGTGACTTGCCCAAGGTCACACAGCCTGTGAGTGGCAGAGTGGGCTTCAAACCCAGCAGCTGCCTGAGAAATTTCAGGGCGTCCCTCGTACCGCCCAGCAGGGCTGCACACAGGGAGGCCCCAGGGTTCTCCCACCGGCCAGTCTGGGTGGAGGCAAGTGAAGAGAAGGGAGAAGAGGAAGAGGTGGGGGGAGGAGGAGGTCATGTCCAGGTGGCGTTCCTTCCAGCAAATCCAGAAGGGGGCGTTTGGGGAGCTGGAGAGCTGGGCTGTGGAGTGGGGGAGGGGAGGAATTCCCAAGCTGTCGAAAACATCCTTTCTGATGGGTTCTCAGGTATTTATAGCCTCTTCGGATGACTGGAATGCAGGTGTACGCTCCCTATGGGATTTTGGGTTCTGCTGCAGGCCTGGGGCTGGAGAGACTTTTCGGAATGTGCCCCTTGCCTTCCAGAGCCACCTTTGGCCTCACCTGCTATTTACCCTCGTCTTCCTCCCCTCTCCCCCCCCTCGACAGCCTGAGCCAATGCCAGGAAATTGTTGGTCAAAGGTGAGGTCACCAAGAACGTGGAGAAACAACAGGTCCTCATTAACCTTGTTTACCTGCCAGGTACTTGCGGCGTCATATGGCTCCTCCTCAGCCCCTTTTCATCCCTGCGTCTCCTGCTCCCTTAGAAGCTCAGATCCACTGGGCAGATTTGGGTGGGGGTTTTTTCAAGACGACCCTCCCAAGAGGCTCCCCACTCCTCCAGTGTCTAGTGCCTGGTTCATGTATCTATTAGGTCACATCTCAGGCTGCATGGTCACCTAAGTTTAGACACTTTAAGCTCCTCGAGGGGAGGACTGTGTTTATTTACCATTGCATTGTCAGGGCCTGGCATTTAACAGTGTGTGTTTCGATAGGTGGATGAATGGGTGGATGAGACTAATGTGCTGGGTCTGTAGTTCAGAACACCTCTTCTGGGAAACCCCCCAGGATTACTTCCACCTTTCTTATCATCTTCCCATCACTACCTTTTGTCAGTCAGTCCTCTCCTGGTTTCTCCTCGTTGTTGCTCTCAGATTATTCTGGATGGGAGTGTTCAACCGCAAGTGAACTCCTTGAAGTCAGAAACCGTGTCTTCGAACTCTCCCACGTGGCCCTCTGACACCCACCACAGCGCCCTGTACACAGCAGGCCCCTGGCTGGTGCTCACCAACTGACTGGCCTGTGGAACCTGGGCCAAAGGGGGGCTGGGAAGATCAGGTTATTTCTCAGGGTCACCCAGCTTTTTGGTGAAAGAGCTTGGGTCTACCCTGGTCCAACCTGCATGTCCTCACTCAGACCTGGGGCTCCTTCTGTGTGCACTGCTGCTGTTTCACACCAGCGGCATTCATTCAGTTATTCAGTCAGAAGATGCTTGCCAAGGCCTTCGATGTGCCAGGCCCAGTGCTTGCTTTGGCTTTCAGAGTCGGAGGTGATACAGTTCCTGGACTGGAGGAGGTGCAAGCCACTGCAAGGAGGTGGGATATCTTCTAGGGCAGTCCTCAGTTCTGGGGTCAAAAGTTGGGACAGTCAGCAAAAGCTTCCCAGAGGAGCTGCCACCTGCGACCCTGGAAAGATTCTGACTCAGCCAGTCATTTGGTGTAAGCTGTTTAAGGAAGCTTTGCCCGTCTCTGTTAGCCCAAGGTCTCCCGTGACCTCCTGTGGCTGGCCCATCATTGCCACCAAGGGCAGCAGAGCCACAGACATCTGCTGGCAACGAGAGGGCCCATCCCCGGCAGGCAGACATGCTGAGCTCAGAACAGGGCAGAAACACTCCTGAGGACCCGCAGTGACTCAGGGCAGAGCTGGGTCCAGAACTCAAACATCCTGACTCCCAGCTTTGTGCTCTCTCCCATAGACTCCCCACTTCCCCTTGCCTTTACTAGGCTCGTGCCTTTGCTTGGTCAGCACCTTGGACTCTGGGTTGGGTGCTGGGTGCAGAGGGATTGTCCTTACCAGGGTTCCCCTTCTTTCACAGTGACAGATAGGCATTGAAAGAGTGGCCCAGGCTGAGACACCTGTTGGAAGGAGGTGGGGTATGAAAGAAGACTCGCAATTCAGACAGAAGGATGCCCGTCTGCGAGAGTGGGGCCCCCAGGGACCTGTGTGCACAGCAGAGCTCATTATCACGGACAGGGACAGCCTATCAGAGGCAGAGAGTGGGGAAGGGGACAGTAGCGGGCTGTCCCCAGGCTGGACTTCCCGGCCGATGGACCTGCCTGGGCAGGCTCCCACACAGTCCCAGACCTTGTTGTCCCCAGCAGCTTTAGGGCACAAAGTCCAGTGGGGTGATTTTGTCATCTCTTCCCAGGGCAGCCTTAAAGGGCTAGCATCTCCTCTTCGGATTAATGATAACCCATCAGGTTGCCCACAGACCCAGATGTCAGTGTGTGTGAGGATTGGTGGGAGGTGGTGACAGAGGGCAGGACTGGGAAGAGACCTGGGGAAGACAGTGGCTCCTTTGAATCTGTCCTCTCAGGAGCTGTCTCCTCTCCTGGCAGGCCTTGGGCCGTGAGGAGGGACCTGTGTCTTTAAGGGCAAACAGTCCAGGGAACTTGTGGGCCCAAAAGGGAGGATAAAGTCCAGGGTGCTGCCCCCAGCTCTGACAGGAGCACAGTGTGGGAGATGAAAAAACATGCCAGGCTTAGGTTGGGATTCCCGCACAGTAGGGGTGTGTGCGGTGGGGGTCTCCCAGCCAAATGAGAGGGAGGGTCATGTCTAGGACTTTAGGAGGTCAGGCCTTGGCGAGGCAAGTCCCTGGGGCCTTTCCCCCAACCTCCCGACACACTCTCGTCCCACACACCTGGAAGGTGCCCCAGCGTCGCCCCATCCCAGCCCCACACACCCCCAGTTTTTCTTCTGTTCTCCATGTCTGTTTCACTCTCCCCAGCTTTGGGGAGCAGAGTAGTACATAATAATAAGGATAACAAGAGCCACTTTTTGTTGGGCCCTGAGGATAGTATACAGAGTCGCTTGTACTCCTTACAGTCGCCCTGGAGAAGGGCACAGACCTCACCCCCATTTACACCAGAGTGGAAGCGGAAGCCCTGAGAGCTTATGTAACCACCCAAATCATGCACAGAGCAAGGGGCAGAGCGGGACTCAACCTCTAGCCTGTGTTGCGTCAAAGTTCTGTGCTTTTTTTGCGACTGTGGGTGATGGGCTGTGGCGCTGCTGTTTCCCAAGTGGATTGGCTCAGCCAGGCCTCCAGAGAGCGTCTGAGATTTACCCACCCAGCCCGTGACACCTCTTCTTTTTCTCACCCCTCATTTCACGAGAAAATAGTGGTCCAGAGCTCAGCCGCGCAGGATTGTCTGTCACTGATTTGCACTCTGTGGCTGCTGTGGCTACAAGTGTCTGCAGCCTGGTGGGCTCCCAGGGGGCGGGGGCAGGACCTCAGAGGGGCTTGCTGAGTAGGATGGGTTTGGAGGAGGCTGAGGGGTGGACTAGATGACCCTCAGGGACTGCTGTGGAAAGAGTTGTTTCTACTTCTGGGAAGGATTTATTTTAAGCTCACTCTCCTTTCCTGCTTCTGATTCACAGAGCTCTTTTCTAAAGATTTTATTTATTTATTTTTAGAGAGAGGGAGAAAGAGAGGGAGAGAAACATCAATGTGTGGTTGCCTCTCACGTGCCCCCTCACTGGGGACCTGGCCTGCAACCCAGCCATGTGCCCTAGACTGGGAATCGAACCAGCGACCCTTTGGTTTGCAGGACCACGCTCAATCCACTGAGCTACACCAGCCAGGGCTGATTCATAGAGCTCATCATGAATACCTTTCTTCACCCAGGGCTTTAAGCCCTTCCACCAGATTCCTAACCGTGGTTATTAACTGTTATCATCTGTCTCAAATACCACAAGCTCACAGTTTATCCTTCCCCAAGCCCTGTGCACACATGACTTCCTGTGGAGTTGGCAGGTGTTATTAATCCCACTAGACAGACGAGGAAACTGAGCCCTCAAACAGGGAAGTAACACGTCCAGAACACAGCGAGGCTTGGAGGCAGAGGTCGTCTCTGCTCTTGCCTGCATGCAGCGATCCCTGGTGCCACCCTCTCTGGTGCCTTTGCCTTGTCCTTGCCCCAGGGACATGTTCCCGTCTCAGCCTGGCTGGCTTTGCAGATACACTTTGCCCCAAGTTCTTTTACTTCATTTTCATTCACTGTGGCAAAATACATTTACATAAAATTTGCTATTTTAAAGTGTACAGTTCAGTGGTGTAAAGTACCTTCGCACTGTTGCATAAGTACCATCACCATCCATGTCTAGAACCTTTTCATTTTGTCCGGCTGAAACTCAGTACCCGTGAAACGACAGCCCTTCCTCCCTCCTGCCCCAGCCCTTGGCAACCCCCACCCCACTTTCTGTCTCTCTGACTTTGACTCCTCTAAACACCTCACATAAGTGGGATCATGTAGTACTTGTCTTTTTATGACTGGTGTATGTCACTCAGCACAACGTCTTTGAGGGGCATCCACATGGTAGCATATTGCAGAATGTGCTTCCTTTTAAGACTGAATGACGTTCTGTGGTATGACTAGGGCTCGGTTTGCTTCTCCACTGACTTGTCTGTGGACTCGGGCTGCTTCCTCATCCGGCTGCTGTGGCCAATGCTGCTGTGAATGTGGGCGCACAAACGGCTCTCCGAGACTCTGCTTGCAATTCTGAAGTCGAGAAGCAGATTTGCTGGGTCATATGCTATTTTTTAATTTTTTGAGGAGCTGCCTTACTGTTTGACATTTTACACGCCTGTCAACAGTGCACGAGGGTTCCAGTTTCTCCACATCCCTGCCAGCATTTGTGGTTTCCTGTTTTTTCCTTTTCTTGGACAGCAGCCATCCTCACGGGTGTGAAGTTGTGTCTTAGAGCAGCTTTGATTCACTGCCCTAATGATTAGTGATGTTGACCACCTTTCCATGTACTTAGGGGCCATTTGCATATCTTCTTTGGAGAAATGTCTATTCAGGCCTTTTTCCCATTTTTGAAATTTTTTTTGTTTATTGTTGAGTATTAGGATACTCTCTCTACATTCTGGATATTAATTCCTTATCGGATATATGACTCGAAAATATTTTCTCTTATTCTGTGGGTTGCCTTTGACTCTGTTGACAGTGTCTTTTTACAGTTTACAATTTAACATTTTTTAAATTGAATTTTTAGGGGTGACATTGGTTACCAGGATTATGTAGGTTTCAAGTGCACACTTCTGTAACACAGCACCTGTGCGCTGCATTGTGTGTTCACTGCCCCAAGTCTAGTCCCCTCTTGTCTCCACGCATTTAACCCTCCTTACCTTCTCCTGCTCAGCCCCGACCCCACTACCCCTCCGGTAATCACCAGGCTGTTATCCGTGTCTGCGAGTTTTTGTTTGCTCGTTTGTCTTGTTTGTGCACTTGTGGCTTCTGTTGTCTAGCTCACGTGAATGCAGTGGAGTGGCGCTTGACTTCTCCTGTCTGGTCTCGTTTGCACAGCGTGATGTTCTCAAGGTCCATCCATGTTGTCAACAGTGACAATATTTCATCTTTTCTTACGTCTGAGCAGTATGTTCCATTGTATACATGTACCACATCTTTACCCAATCGTCTGTCAAGGACAGATCGTGTCTTTTGGTGCACGGTGAATTTTAAAGTTTCGTGGATGCATAGTTCTTGGTGCTGTCACCATGGCTCCTTCACCTGGGTTCCAGGGCACCATACACCTGCAGCGCCTCCTGACCTGCCTCCAAGCATCGATGGCCTATTTGCCTGGCTGATCTCACCCACCAGGCAGAGAGTTCCTGGTGGCCAGGCCCTGACCTGGTTGAAGTCTGTATTCCCAGCGCCAGCACAAGGCCTGGCATGTAGCAGGTGCTTAGTGTGTGTTTGGCGAATGGGTGACAATGACTTAAGTGGACAACGGATGATTCAGGCCGGGGACGGGGTGCTGAGAGAGATGAGGGGCTCCCATGCCTTGGAGAACGGGTGTGAGGTGGCCTGCTGCTGCCATACGGGGTGGGGAGAGTACGATGGTCAAGGGGCACAGACTCTGGAGCCAGAGTACCCAGTTCAAATCCTCTTGCTCTCTGTTTTTTGTTTGTTTGTTTGCTTATTGATTTTAGAGAGAGAAGGGAGTGGAGAGAGCAACAGAGAGAGAAAACTTTGATGTGAGAGAGAAACGTGGATCGGTTGTCCCAACGAGGAATCGAATCTGCAACCTAGCCAAGTGCCCTGACTGGGGATCAAACCCGAAACCTTTTGGTCTATGGGACGACGTTCCCACGGAGCCACCCTGCCAGGGCTCAGATCCTCTCGTGTTGGCTGTGCAGTCTTGGGCGAGTTACTCAGCCGTCCCACGCCTCACTTTCTCTGCCATCTTTGGAATGGAAGTAATGATGGCATCTAGCTTAGAAGGCTGGTTGTGGATATCAAGTGACTCATTGAACCCTGAGAACATGGCTTAGCATGTAAAAAAACATTCAGGTGCCGGCTGTTATCACTTCGTTATCATCTCAGCTCTTTGAGGACAGAGAATAAATACATTCCCTATGTCTTTGTGGCCCCAGCACCTAGATGCACAGCTGGCACTTAGTGGGTGTTTGTTTATGGAATTAAGTTGTTTTTTTGTCAACCAGGTAGCCCTTCCTCAGTCTGTGGTTTCCCGTTTCTGTGGAAACCCACCCTCCCACCTGCCCCCAGCAAAGGACGGCAAACTGCTGGTCCTCAGAGGATCCCAGGGCTGGGCTGGGGTAGGGGCTGGGTGGGCTGGAGTGGCACGTTGGGAGGGTAGGAGCTGGGCCAGGGCTGCCACTCTTCATTTTCTTTCTCCTCTGTAACTCTCTGCCTCAGATCACAGAATTACGGAATCTCAGGGCTATTCTACTGCCACCGAAGGGCCTGGGTTATTCTCTGCCTGTTCTCCATACAGCTTGCAGGCTGCCGGTTCTCTCTTGGAAGCAGGGGCTCACAGAGAAGAGAAAACCCTTAGGCGTTCTGAAAGGGTGCTGGCCATGCTTCCTTCCTGAGACTCTCTGGTAGACTCTTCATGATCTCCTCGGCACCCAGAGGTGCCCAGAGGCACCCAGAAGCCAAGCCCTGGAAACACCCTCCCCTAGGCTCAGTGGCGGCGGGCAGGCTCCTCTGGGGCTGCCCCACTGCCCTCCTCTCACCGGGCACGGCTGTGCCCCAGGCGTGCCAGGCCGACGTGGACCTGGGCAGTCAGCAGTGCCCTCTGCCCGGGGGTCAGCCTTCCCTGGATTCCCGATGTCCTGAGTCCCCTGACGTCACCTCAGATCCTGTGACTTACCCCGCCCCACTCAGAAGGACCTTGTCCCTAAAGAACTTTGGCCTTTCCTTGGATGCTCGTGGACAGTGTGGTAGATGGATCAGGTGCCAGCGGGTGATGGGGACGCTGGCTGGGGGCCAGGGGTGGGGGTACCACTTTGTCCTGCATGGCTGGCTCTGGGTGTAAAAGCAGTGAGTCATGCCACCTTTCAGACAGTGGTGAGGAGAGAGGACAGACATGGGAACTGGATATGTGGGGTGTGGAGGGGTGGGGAGCCTAGGTCCACACCCCAGATGTTCCCGTCTCCTGAGAAGCCTGGTAGCTGTTCTGCACCTCCATGCATGTGGCATGGGTTTGGGTAGGAGCATGCAGTTTGTGAGTGTGAATTCGGGGGTGTGAGGATGGAGACTACGTGAAGTGTGGGTCGAGTGTGAGCTTGTGTGTGTTGATGTGTGGTGAGCGGGACGTCTGTGTCAGTGATGGGGCGGGCACTGAGGGCGACACTGGGCTTGGGGGCTGAGGAGAAGTCAGAGTGGAGTGACCACAAAATTACAAGGCACTATCACCTCTATTTCAATTTGCCTCGGCCTCTGCTGGGGGTCAGTCACATGGCTGGGTGACCGTTGGGAGGGTGTCTGTGGGGGGTAATTTAGGGGTGCTTGTCACCACCCCAGCTGTTGATTATCATCCAAATGATGGCAGAGGAGAGAGACGTGCCACCCTTGGCAGCCATACTTCCAGCAGGCAGGGGGCTGGGGGCGGGGAGAGCTCAGTGCCTGGCCCCGGTCACTGTGTGTTTATGGCCAAGTGTGTGTGTGTGAGATGCTCTGAGTCTGGTGTGTCTTGGCGTGCGCGGGTGAGCCTGTGATCTGTGATGGGCTCTGCTCGTCATTTTTAGGGTCCTGTATGTTCATGTGTGTGTGTCCAGGAGGAGTGCCTTTGCATTTTATTTTATTTTTTGATTGGGGAAACATGCCAGAGTCATACTTTCAAAATTATACAACCAGAAGCAACATTGGAAAACTAAACTTTAACATTCATTGTTATATGACTATATGCATGTACATGGACATATCATATTTTATGCCATATATTTGACATTTATCAAAATTAAATACCTTTGATATATTGCTGAAACTTAATTTTCTTAAACAATTTAAGAATATGTCACTGTTCTAATATTTAGTTCTTCTAATAATAACACAAATCACATTTTGATCAGATGCTCTTATTGCCATCAGAATGTAATATTTAGTTGATTATTTATCATCTTTATTTTCCACTAGAATGTAATCTTTAAGAGAGCATCCGTTTTTGTCTGTCTTGCTCACTGTTGTATGTCCAGCCCCTAGAACCGTGCCTGGCATGTAGAAGGTGCCAAATAAATATTTTTTGTCTAAGTGGAAGGAAAGCATTCCTGAGGAAAGGGCCTGGAGGGCGAGGAGGCACTGCCAGGTCAGGGAGGGGTCGGGACTGTTCTCGGTGGCAGGCGTGGCGTGTGCCCAGGTCCTGAGGCGGGAAGGGGCGAAGCGCACGCTGAGGAGCTGACAGGCCTCTGGGGCAGCTGCGGTGCTTGTGTGTGTTTATGTGGGGCTTTCTCGGCCGTTTGAAAGAATGTGAAAAGTTGTCGGAGAATTTCAAGTAAAGGAATTACATGATCAGATTTGCACTTTTAAAATGTTCCTCTGGGTGCTAGACAAGGCTGGACTGGGAAGTGGCACAGAGTGGGAGCAGCAGGACGAGGCGTGGACCCGGTGCTGTCCCCCAGGGGCAGAATGGCGGTGGCTCTGGCGGGGGGGTTTGCCGAGGGGACGGCCCGCCCTGGACAGGACCAGGAGGTTTCTCAGCAGTGGACTTGGTGGGACTGCACTGATAGGCTGGGTAGATGGAGTTGGGGGTGAGGGAGGAGGATGTGTGGGAGTGCTTCTGAGATTTCTGGCTGGCTTCGTGAGTTGGCTGGTGAACTGAGTCCTACTGTGTACTGGGGGCTTTGCGAACCACTCCGCTCTCCCCATTAATCCTCATAGTCCCCTGAGGCAGGTCAGATGATAGTCCATGAGGAAACAGAGGCTCGGAGTGGTGAAATCTCTCCTGTAGGTAGGGTTTACTCTTGGCCCAGAGAAGCCCTCCTATCTAATACCAACAAGGCTTGGAGTTGACTGGTTGGAATGGGGATCATAGAATAACGAGGCCTGCAAGGGGTAAATACTTCCTTTGA
Organism: Phyllostomus discolor; assembly: GCF_004126475.2. Taxonomy (NCBI): domain Eukaryota; kingdom Metazoa; phylum Chordata; class Mammalia; order Chiroptera; family Phyllostomidae; genus Phyllostomus; species Phyllostomus discolor. The sequence continues at coordinate 116,544,267 of NC_040906.2, forward strand.
CTAGAGCCCTCTGGGCATGTCGACAAGCCTCGGTCTTCGGAGGTATGGCTGAGTCCTTCCCCCAGGCGCAGGCCCCCCTGAGCCCTGAATGGTCTTTCTCGCATAAACCACCCCGGGACCCTCTGTCTTCTTTGGGTTCTAGTCACGCTTTATTTAAGGTGGAGAAAGAACTTCATGTCTTTTACGAGCCAATCCAGGGCAGGAGCCTTCCAGATTCTCAGGCCCCTCCCTCCCCGCAGACTCGGTGGCCAGCACCAGCCTGCCTCTCTCACGCCCGGCGCGATGGCAGTTCTTTTCCTGCCGTTTGCTGTCACCAAGCTCTTCTAAAGCATTCAACTTGGATTTTTAAGGAAAAAAGAAGACAATTTCTTTTCGGTCATATTTCACTGTTTCGTGTTGTATTTAATTAAATTACATAATTACAATAACAAGTGAAATGGGCCACAGGTTTGGGGACAAACGCAGTGGGCCTCGGGACACGTGTGGTTTAGCTGGTGGGAGCAGGAGTGGGCGGGCACGTGGGAGTTCCCTCGCGGGTGGCTCCACGGAGGGCGTGAGGGTTCTCTGAGGAGGCCTTAGGCCAGGTCGGCCACCAGATGGGAATGTGGGCAAGGTGGAGAGGGCTGTGCCTGGGTGACGCTTTCCGCTAGTTATTACCAGAAGACGAGTTCTGTGTTTGGTATTTAGTACACATGTTTGGTACCCTTAGTGATCAATATGAAATGCCATCAGTGGTTTAAGTACTCAACTTTGATGACGTATAAAAGGTACACTTTGTACCTTAAATAATTGGGTCCATTAACAACGAGCTGAATGGGGAAAGGCAACACGGCTGGGAGTGGCCGGTGTAGCGCCCTCTTTGTAATTTAGGTGTCTGCACTTGGCTAGGCTGGGATCCATCCCGAAGGCCAAATTCCTGCCTTTGGGAAACTTCTATTCTTAAAGAGAGTCACGGTGAGATTCCTGAGGTGGTAGGAATCTGGACCCAGACACCACCAGGAAGAAGGAGTGAGCACCGTCTACTCTGGGCTAACAGGGTATGTGTCCTGCCCTCCAGGCACCGAGGCAGCAGGGGCACACAGGTGGTGCTTTCTTTTTTTTTAAGTCTCTTTTTAAAAAAGATTTTATTAATTAATTATTATTATTATTATTTGTTTTAGAGACGGAAGGGAGGGAGAAAGAGAGAGAGAGAGAAACAACAATGTGTGGTTGTTGGGGGCTGTGGCCTGCAACCCAGGCATGTGCCCTGACTGGGAATTGAACCTACGATGCTTTGGTTCACAGCCCATGCTCAGTCCACTGAGCTACGCCAGCCAGGTCAGGGGTGGTGCTTTCTTGATGCACAGTGTTCACCTGGCCCAGGGCGGGACACAGAGTGTCCTGCGGGTGGGGACCTCATCTGTGAGGACTTGCCAGGTACCTGACTAGTTCTGGTACTGGGGACCATGTCATCTCTCAGAGGGCTGGGAGAAGTGAAAGGAGGAAGGAGCACTTGTTGGCAGAATGAACTGGCAGGGTGACAGTGATGGGGGAAACCAGGGATCAAAGTGAACTTGTCCCCTTAGTCACAATAGCTGGGGAAAGGAAGCTGGTTCACTTCCCTTATTGAGTCATTGTGTCAGGCTCTGCAAACACCAAGAGTGACAAGCCATCGTTCCTGCCCTTAAGGAGCTTATCATCTAGTCATGGAGACGAGCTCCAAGAAGAGCATTTTCATATAATACGCTCTGTCAGTTTGGAATGCATTTGGTCCCATGTTAACAGATGACCCAATGAACGTGGCTTGAGCAGTAAGTATGTTAATCAATATCACACAGTGGGAAGTCTGGAGTCAGGTGGCTCCAGGCTGATGAAAGAACAGACTGATGTCATTGAAAGCAAGCTTTTTCTATCTTTCTGCTCTTCCATTCTCAACATGTCAACTCTCTGTCCACATGCTATTGCCTCACAGTTGCAGGTTGATGGCTATGGTACTTATAACAATACTCATGGCAGAAAAGAAAAAGGCTGACAAGAAAATGGGGCTGTATTTTTACTTTCTGACCCAGAAGCGTCCTCAGAAAATTACCTCTTGTATCTCGCTGGTCAGATCGGACAGGGAGTGCTGTAAGGGAGGAGGAAGGCAGGCAGCAGGCGGCTGGGAGCAGGGTCTCACACTAGCTCATGCCTTGGGCCCAGATACATCGCTGCCTGAAAACGGAGGGGGTTCAGGTGGCAACGAGGAAGGAGTGGGGAGTAACTGCTCTTACCATGTGTGGTAAGAGCTAGAGTAGGCCCAGGAGGCAGAGAGAAACCGGCGGAGCAGAGTTAACCCTACCTCGGGGCTCAGGGAAGGTGTCTTTGAAAAGGTGACTCCTGAGTGAGGTCATGAGCACCCCTGTCAAGAACAGGTGGAAGGTCACGTTAGGTAGAAGGTAAAGTGGGAGCAGAAGCATGGAGATGTGAAATAAGGTAGGGTGCCCAGGGAAGTGAGCATGATTAGATATCCAGTTAAAGAATGAAGTTAGAGAACGAGTGAGAGGTGGGTGGTGCAGATGGAGAGGTGATAAGGGACCAGACCAAGATGGGCTTTGAGGTCATGCTGCAGCCTCGGCTTGTGTCCTGTAGGGTCTTGAATGGCTTTCAGCAGTGGAGCGGCATGGTCAGTGTGCATTTTAGAAAAACCACTCAGTGCTGGTGCAGAAAATCAATGGGAGAGGCTGGGAGAAGCTCAGACGGAAGCAAGGGGGGTTCTTTCAACCCTCCAGCTGCTAAGGGCCTGTCTGAAGCCAGCCAGCCAGCCAGTATTTCAGCACCAAGAGAGGCAGGACTCCATGGCACGAATCTCTGGGAGGAAAAGATGTCTCCAGAGGGCTTGGAAGCTCCCAAAATGTACATTGGACTGTGCAATCACACACAGGGCCGTCTGTGTCCCTGTGATGAAGCAAGACGGGAGGTGGCCAAGGAGATGAGTGGGTGGCACTGGAGCTCTTTGCCAGATCGCTGTTTTGAGAAGGCTTGAACAAAGGAGGGGAGGGGAAGTAGGAGACAGGGCTATGGTGTAAAGATGGTATCTGGAAGGCAAAATAGGCAGAACCTTTTGAAAGATACTAGAGGCAACCCCAACTTGTTTAGCCAGGACCAGAGCCAGTGGAGACCAAGGAGAAAGAGGCTGCATGGGGTGTGATGGCATAACCCTGGTGGAGAAAGCGCGGCACCCCTGGGGTTGTATTGCTGGAGACGTGGAGACTGGCTTCAGACCCAGAGCAGGGCTGCAGTGGAAAAGAAAAGCAGGGTGGGGGGTGGGGCAGTGCACGGGGCAGGGGGGATGGGAGGTAGGCAGGGGGGCAGGCAGGGGGGCGCCTGGAGCAGGATGAGCCCCTCTGTGTCAGCTCCTCCTGTAGTCTGCAGGGGGGCCTCTCCCCATAAAACACTTCAAGCACAAAGGAAGCTTGTGAACAAGACTGTTGGGTCCACTTGTCCCCTCTAAGGAAGCTTGGAGCATGGGGGCCTGCTAAAGGAAAAATGTGGTTCCGAGTTTCAAAGAGAGGGCAGTCTCGGCCAGGATCCTTGCAGATCATGAAATAGTTTGTGAGAGCTTAGAAGGAAGGGGGGTTGCCAGGAGCCAGTATGGGCTCACTATGACTAGTGTGTCTGGACAAAAAAATGTGAGAACATTGAGAAATAGATAAGAGATGCCCATGGAATAAAATTCCAAAGTACCAAGGGTATGCAGTGAAAAGTCTCCCTCTTACCCCTGACCCATAGCTTCCAAGTTCCCCTCCTCAAAGGCAACCAGTGTTACCATTGCTTATACCATATAATCTGTCTACCTACCTACCTACCTACCTACCTGTCCTTGAAAAAACAAAAGGCAAATCGTAGTATCTTTCACTTGCCATTTTCATCTAACTTTCTCTTCTTCTAACAATATACATTGGAAATTTTTACAAAACAGGATACATGGAGCTGCCTTGTCCTTAAATGTCCTTGAAGCGCTGTGGTACGAACGCCCCATCGTTTATTCAGTCAGCCCCCACTGTCTCCAGCCCTTCTCTCTTATTGACATTTCCACAATGAATAACCCTGCATATATATTTCTTCCTGCATGCTTGGTATATGTGACATGTATATGCTTCTATAGGATACTGGAAGGTAGAATCATTGAGGCAAAGAATATATGCGTGTTTAATTTTGATAGATAGTGTCAAATTCCTTAGAAGTTGTGCCAATTTTGATGCTCATCTTGAATGTCTCTTTCCCTATATTTTGGCTGACAGCGTGTCTTTCAGGTCTTACTGCTACTAGATGATCAGATAGAAGAAAGCCCTAGTTTCAATATGCATTTCTCTGAACAAGATTTCCTTTCCTTTTTTTAAAAAGATTTTATTTATTTATTTTTAGAGAGAAGGGAAGGGAAGGAGGAATAGAGGGAGAGAACATCAATGTGTGGTTGCCTGTCACATGCCCCCTACTGGGGACCTGGCCCACAACCCAGGCAAGTGCCCTGACTTGGAATCGAACCAGCAACCCTTTGGTTTGCAGGCCCACGCTCAGTCCACTGAGCTACACCAGCCAGGGCTGAATAAGATTTCTAACTAATGGATTTTCTGACTCTGAGGAGGACTGGAGACTGGAAGATGAAGAGATTGTGGGAAGTGTGTGAACTTGACAAAGTTCTTGATGAAGTCTCTCGGGTACTTGCATGGTCCCTGAAGAAATGCAGCTGGGATCCTGAAGTAGTTTTTATGGTTCAGTTGCTGGATAAATGGCCATCCATTCATTTAACAAGCATTCATGGAGTGCTGACTATTTGCTAGGTATTCCTCTAGATACGGGGATACATCAGTGAGCAAAATAGAACAACAACAAAATTCCTTTGTGGAGCTATGTGATGTAGGGGGAGGCAGATAATAAATGAAACCAGAATAACTCAGTAAATTATACAGGATTTTAGAAGGCTGTGTCCCAAGAGTATTGTTTTAATGAATCCACTCTGGTGTAGGAGAGGATAGTTTCCAATGGGTGCCGCGGGCACCAGGGCTCAGTCGTTGGTCCTCTCTTGTTCATTCAACACGTATTGATTGAACATCTGCTGTGTGCCAGGTGCTATCTTAGGAGCTAGAGATACAGCTATGAACAAAAAAGACAAAAATCCCTGTCCTCTGAGATGGTGTATTCTAGTGATAGGAGATGGACAATAAAAAAATACATTTTAAAAAAGCAAATAATATGTTAGAAAGAAAAAGCACTGTGGAGACAAATTAAATGAGAAAGAATGGGGGCTGTGATTTCAAATGGGGTGGTCAGGCAAGGCCTCACTGAGAAGGTGGCATTTGAGCAGAGACCTGCAGGAGCAAGGGAGGAGCCACGAGGCCTGGGAGGCATGGCAGTGGCAGAGCCCAGGGGTGGTGGAGGAGGGGCAAGGAAGTCGGGCTGTTGGAGCAGAGAAAGCAAGCGAAGGGGAGAGGAGAGGAGATGGAATGGAGAGGGAAATGAAACCGAATCACGTAGATCCTGGGACTCAATGAGCCTTCATCCTTTTTTACTCTGAGTGAGGCGGGAACCATTGGAACGTCTGTGCAGAGGAGGGTTAGGATCGCAGTTGGGTTTTAATGGCATGATTCTGGCCGCTGTGTTGAGAAAAGACAGGGCGGACGGGGCAAGGGCAGGACAGGGAAACTGTAGTAATCCCCACGGCAAGCGAAAAAGTCATGAGGCTCTTGCAAAATTCCAAGCTAGAAATGATAGTGGCTTGCTACAGATTGGAAGTGACAGAGAAATGGTTGGTTTCTGATATGTTTTGAAGACAGAGCCAACAGGATTTGCTGACAAATTGAACATGGGATGTGAGGGAAAGACAGGAGTTAAGGGAGTACAAGGTTTTGAGCAGCGGAAAGGATGGAGTTGCCATGACCATAGATCCTGAGACGATGCAGCCTGTGGGTGGACGTGTTGGCTGAGCGTGGGAAGACCAGAAGTTCAGGTTTAGAATGCTAAGTTTGAGGTGTTCATTAGACATCCAGGTGAAGATGAGAGCATACAATTGAACATGTGAGTCTGGGATTCAGAGGAGAGGTCTGGGCTGGAGATTGAAATTTGGGACTCACCAATTTATAAAAGGATGAGATCACCATCCAGTGAATGAAGGTAAGAGTGAATGAAGGTTAAGAAAGGATGCGAGGACTAGCCAGGAGCATTCCAACGTTACAGAACTGGGGAGCTAGAAAGAATCAATGAAGGAGTTTGAGGAATGGCCAGTGAGGTGGGAGAGTGTGGCGGCTTGAAAATCAAATGGAAAAAAGGCTTTGATAAGAGGGGTGACCAACTATGCCAAATGGTGCTCAGAGGCCAACTGGGATGAGGACTGAGGCTTGACCACAGGAATGACCAGAGCACTCTGGGGGAATGGTGGCAGTGAAATCCACCCAGCACAAGCTATGACTTGGAGGAGAGCTTAGATAATAAGCTGACCCTGGTGGGAGGAAAAGTGAATCACCAGTGAGAGAATCAGGACCCAGAAAGGCCATGACAGGTGGCCTGGAGGGATACGGTGGTACAAGATGACATTTGCCAGGGCCTACACTGGGCTCCCAAACACCAACTGTCTAAGTGGGAGGGGCAGAGGGACTTAGTACAAAAGACCTGGAGGCTTGTTGACAACTCCTGGTGTGTCAGCAGTGACTCGTAGTGATTCAAAGAGCAAGCAATTACAGGCTGGATTAATGGACATAGCTTATCCAGAACAAGGGAGGTGACTGACCTGTTGGGCTCAGCAGCTCAAGGCACATGAGGGAAACTGGGTTCAGCTGTGGGAGGGGAGCTAGAGATAGACACTGAGAGTCTGCATAGGGGTAAGAACCTGGACCCTGGCTGGTGTGGCTCAGTGGATTGAGTGCTGGCCTATGAACCAAAGGGTTGCAGATTTGATTCCCAGTCAGGGTACATGCCTGGGTTTCAGGCCAGGTCCCCAGTGGGTGGCACATGAGAGGCAACCACACATCGATGTTTCTCTCCCTCTCTCCTCTCCCTTCCCTTTTCTCTGAAAATAAATATGTAAAATCCTTTTTTTAAAACAGAACCTGGAAATGAGGCTTTGTGAGAAATAAAGAAAGGACTGGTATGTCAAGCTTGGGAGAGTGGACCTGGGGGTCTTCCATTCAAATAGAAACTCGCCTGGGCAGGGTCTGTGGATCTAAAAATGGTGGAATGAGGCTGAGGGAGTGGGTGCTGACAGACTGTGTGTTATGACTTTGACTGCTTTTATTGATGAGTTCTCCCTGAAATTTTCTAATTTGTGAGCATTCTAAGTCATTTGTGATCCCGGTGTTCCACAGCTTGCTGAATGCCTGGATCTTAAGTCTTGGAAAAACGATGACTCTCCTCAAGACCACCTAAATGAAATAAACAACGTCTATGTGATCCTCAGTCACCATAGAGAAGGTTTAGACTGGTGGCCACGTGGCTGGCACTTGGACTTCCTGGGCCAGGCGGTCACTGACTTGGCCCAGGGCATGGATGACCAGCTCCTACATGGCAACCTCTGTCCCCTCCCAAATGTCTGGGCACTCAGGTTCAGACTTCCGGTCAGCGCTTTCAGCGGAGCTATAATGTGAGCTACATCTATATTTTAACTTTTTCTGCTAGCCACAGTAAAAAGTAAAATGAGCAGGTGAAATTAATTTTAATGATATATTTTATATATATACTTAATATGTCTTTATCTGGCCTAATGTATCCAAAATATTATCATTAACTTACTGAGATAATTTACTTTATTTATTTATTTTAATTGATTTGAGAGAGAGAGAGAGACGTCGATGTGAGAGAGAAACATTGATCAGTTGCCTCTCTCATGTGCCTCAACTGAAGACCGAACCTGCAGCCTAGGCATGTGCCCTGACCAGGATCGAACCCACAGCCTTTCTGGTGTACGGGACGAAGCTCTAATTAACTGCACCACCTGGCCAGGGCTACATTATTTTTTGATGCTAAGTCTTTGAAGTCTGTGTGCATTCTACAGTACATCCTGATTTGGACCAGCCGCCTGTGTGCTGGACAGTGACATCTCGGTTATCTGTCTCACTCTTCCTCCCTGTGTTGGAAGGAGCCAGGGTGCCAGTCAGTGGGTGTACAGGGACTTGACCCCAGCAGTGCCTGCCTGCACGGGGACCCTTGGGGTGATCTGTAGAGTGCAGCGTTCCCACGCCCAGGCGCCTTTCTGGGTGGGCAGGCTGCCGCGCCGTGCGTGCCCACTGTTTCCAGCTGTGGTAAACATTAACGCAGCAGTGGGAGCCGAGCCCTCCGGGAGGCCTGGGCTCCCCTGGGGGTAGAGGGGTGGGGAGGAGTGGAGATAATGCTGTGTACCTTAGATAGGGCTTTAAACCTGGCCTCCGAGGCTGTTGGGGCCCAAGCTGCCAGGGAAACACAGCTTGACTTCTCCTCCCAGGACCAGGACGCCTGGCTGGCAGAGTCTCAGAGTCTGCGGACCTTGGAAGTGCCACCTGCTTCTACATCTGCAGGGGTCTCACACCACTTCTTTGTCTCCTCCTCACAACCCACCCTGTTCACTTTAAGAGCTCTTCTCTCCAGATCCACCTGCCAACAAGCCCAGCCAAGCGCAATTTAAGGGCATAGAAAACAGACTGAGGTCACATAATTTCTTCTTTAAAAGAACCCCAAACCAATAAGCACTTAAGGAGCGCTTGCTGTCTACCGGGCCGTTTCATAGGGTGCCTCCTTCCTCACAGCAAGCAGGGCTGCAGGCTGTCACTCCCACCCAGGGGAGGAGCGTTAAAAGGCACACAGGTTAGCATCACAGCTGTGATACAAATCTGGGATTTTGCTGGACTAGTTCTAGCTACCAGGAATTTCCCTCTGGGGAGAGAAAGCAAGAATGTTTACTTGTATTTGCATAAACAAACACTGGAAGGAGACATAGAAGCCGGTGTAAGTGATTATGTATGGCAGAGGGAATAAAGAGAACTATGGGGTAAGAATTCTCAAGGTGTATCCATGTGTATTACCTTGTTATTAGAACCAACTGGGTATATTGCCCAATTTTAAAGCCAAGTGAGGTGAAATTATAACTGTCCATTCTTCTCCCCCCGGTGTGTGAAGATGTGTTTCTCAGAGCAGATGAGCTTGATGACCGAACTGAAACTTTCACTATTCCAGAACATGTGTGGGATTTATTTTCCATAAAGATAATCGATTTAAATGACAAAAACGGGGAAAAAGTCGGGTTTTCTGGTCATGGCTTGGGAGTGCTTTTCTTTAACTTCTACTCTTGATTCTTAGTCCCTGTACTTCTCCTCCGGAGAGGAAAACACCAGCAGTCTGAAGGGAGATGCGGCCCTGCCTGCAGGGAGCCCCCATCTGGTCTGAGGGGAGGGGGCAGACCCGTCCTCGGGGAGTCCCCAAGTCCAGCTCTCCTGGACCTGGTGAAAGGAACAGAGGAACTTCTGTGTTCTGAAGCACCCATTTCTGCCCTGGGCTTGGCTCCCTCTTTCCATTCGAGGAAATCTTTTCACATTTGATTTTGCTTCCCCTAGGCGCTTGACCCTCTTCCTCAGTCCCCAGAAGGTGCGTGTCCTTCCTTGCCTCAGGTATCTCCCGAGCCAGACTTGCGTGTCCTGAGAGCATGGGGGAGCCCGGTGCCTCCTTGTGAACTGCTCCCCCGTCAGGTGATACTGACTCCCTGTCCTCCACTCAGCTGCCGCCTGGGCTGGGCTGTGATGAGGGTGGGCCAGTGTGCTGGTCTGTTGAGACTTTGGGGGGCTGCCTTTTGCTCAAGCAGCATGTGGACAATGAGAGCGGAGGGCCCCGGAGGCTTTTCCCTGCTTGGGGTTTGCATTCAGTGAGTCTGATACTGAGACAGGCAGAAGGGCGGGAGACCCGAGAATTCCCAGTTTCAGAGGTAATAACCTGGCAAGGCAGGGATGAACTGGGGTGGGGCAGGCCAGGGCACACTCAGGCTGTATTTCCTTCAGAGCAGAAGGTGCTGCCCTTGCCAGAACTGGGGGGGCCATCCCCATCCTTAGCATCCTTGAGGGGAGGCCAGGCTGTGAGGCCACTGAACTGCAGGGACACCTTCCCTGCTGGAAGTACTCACCCCGCCCCCTCCCAGCTCACATTCCCCTTTCTTCTCCTGCTGACAGAGGAGTCCTAAGGTCTGGCCAGGCCTTGGACTCTGGAACAGTGTGTGGGGATAGACTGATGACATCTGGCTGGGGGTAGCAATGGAGTGAACCCTTTCTTAAATACCCCTTTCTGAGCTACTCCACTCTTCCTGTCTCCATTCGTGACCTCCTCCCGCCTGGCTGTGGAATGGAGGGGAGAGCCCAGCTGCCCGCAGAGGCGGAGCAGGGTCCGGGTAGAGAGAGCAGACACTCCGGGTTGAGTACAGAAATGGAGGCTGAGATTCCTTGCATTTCAGAGATAGAGAGGGAGGGGCCTTGGGGATCATCCAAGTAGAGTAACAGAAGCCCCAGAAGAGAGGGCCCAGTGACTGAGACCTGGGAAGCAATGGGCTGGGACGATGTGGGAAAATGTCTGGGTTAGGGTGAATGAGGTGGGAAAGGAGAGAGATACCCAAGGGGGAGGGGGTCAGGAGTGTTTGCCCAAAGTATGAGGCCCATAGGAAGAGAAAACAAAGTGTTTGGAATTCTTGGAAGACAAGACCTCAGGTAACCCCAAGGATCAGCAGTCAGCTCGCTAGGAATGTCCTCCAGTCAGCGGCACCTTTGACTCAGCAACCTTGCTCTGCAGCCTAGAGTAGCCTTGCATAAGTCATTCCCCCTCCGGGCCCCAGTCTCCCCATTTGGAAAGGGAGGTAGGCACCCAGCCTTTTCTAATGGCTTCCCAGCTCCATGTTTCCACATCCACAGACAGAATGACACAGTGTCTTTGAGACACTTTTCTCTATTTGGCATTCCTCACTCTCTCTGTGCCTCAGTTTCTGCATCTGTAAAATGGGAATAAAAAACCAACACCTATCTCCTAAAGTTATTGTGAGGATTCAATGAGTTAGTACATGTAAAGCATTTAGTACAGTGCCTGGCATACAGAAAGCTCTTAATAATACTTATCATTATCATTATCATTATCAAGAATTAGGAGGGCCTGTATTTAGCTTATTTTTTAATGAATGAGCTGGGACAAGGGCCTCCAGGGAGCATTTTAAGGGTAGCCTTGTTCCAGGGAGGCCCACATCCTATTCCAGGTGTCACACATGTCCAGGCCTGGGTTTCAGCTCTGGGCTCTAGAGGGAAAGTCTGTAACCCCCCTCCCCCTGAGATTGAGGCACCCAGCCGAGAGGGTGGCTGGAGATAGGGGAACTGCGAGAGGCATCCTGTGGAGGGCTTTCAAGAGGCCGCCCTGCTCAGAGTCAATATTTGTTCGGCTCTTGGGCTGGCTCTGTCCATCACTGCCTCTGGCCCCTCACATTCCTGCCATTGCACCGCTATCTCAAGAACGCGTTCCCATTGACTTAGGGACCACACCTGGCATCAGCAGAGATTGGCTCTGGTCTGCTGCCACTGCCGCACCTAAGTCCAGGCCCAGGAGGGAAGAGATGCATGGAGGATGCAAGCTAGGTGGGGGCACTTCGTCCTGTGCCACCTGCTTCCGCACAGTGAAGTCCCCTCCTCGACAGCTGCAGTCAATGAGGGAGGGTGCAGGACCCCATCAGTGCATGGTCAAACAGGTTTTTTTCCAACCATAAATGTTGTCTAGGACCTCCTTTCACGGGGAAAATGTCCTCAGGGGACCCCAGTATTAATTATAATCAAGTTTGCTTAAATATATGTACACATACAAAGAGGTATACAATATCTTTTACTTTCAGCTTATAAACACCAAACCAACACCAAAACCAAAATCAATTCACAGTGTAAATACAAAGAAAACAATACAAGCAATCAATTTCAAATGGAAGGCATATACTTTAGTGCAATAGTTCCTGCTAAAACCAAATCATCACTTGCAATGTGAACAGTGCAAGGACCACCAGAACACGGAGCTTTGTCCCTTCAGACCTGGGTGTAGTTTGCTCTTACTTGGACCTAATGCCTCATTTACATTTAAGTCCCACCTCTGCTCTCTCCTCGGAAGCACAGACTTGCCCGAACCAAGTCAGGGGTGATGTGCCTCCACTCTTTTCCTGAGGTTGTTTGTAAAGGAGAAGGCCCTGGGTCATGAGAGTGGTGACTTGGGGACGGGATTAATCCCAGCCATGCTCTAGCCACGCTTTCTCCTGGTCTGTGACAGAGTCCAGAGCTCTTGACTTTTACTTATTACCTCATTTGCTCCTCATTCCACAGTGGAGAAGTGAACAGGGCAAGTTTGTCTCATGGCTCTTGAGTTTTTACTGTCTCTGTGAGGAAGATGTGAACTTTTCCCCCCCTTCACCCAAAGACATTTTTTCATTGCTTTTTACAAATTTATTTATTTATTTATTTATTTACTATCGTTCAAGTACAGTTGTCTCCATTTCCCCCTACCACTTTCCCCAGCCCCACCCTCCCCCACCTCCCATCCTCAACCCTTCCCCCGTTTAGCTTTGTCCCTGGTCCTTTATACATGTCCCCAGACAACCCTTCCCTTTCTTTTCCCACCTCCTCCCTCTCCCCCAGTTACTGTCATTTTGTTCTTTATTTCAATGTCTCTGCTTATATTTTGCTTGCTTGTTTGTTTTGTTGATTAGGTTCCACTTATAGGTGAGATCATATGGTATTTGTCTTTCATTGCCTGGATTACTTCACTTAGCATAATGCTCTCCAGATCCGTCCATGCTGTGGAAAAGGGCAGGAGCTCCTTCTTTCCCTCTGCTGCATAGAATTCCATTGTGTAAATGTGCCATAGTTTTTTGATCCATTCATTTACTGATGGACACCTAGGTTGCTTCCAGCACTTTACTTTTGTAAATTGTGCTGCTATGAAATTGGGGTGAATAGGTTCTTTTGAGTTGGTGTTTCAGGATTCTTAGGGTATAATCCCAGCGGTGGAATTGCCAGATCAAAAGGTAGTTCCATTTTTAGTTTTTTGAGGAAATTCCATACTATTTTCCATAGAGGTTATACCAGTCTGCAATCCCACCAATTAGGGTTCCCTTTTCTCCACAACTTCACCAGCACTTGTTGTTTGTTGATTTGTTTATGATGGCCATTCTGACCAGTGTGAGGTGGTGTCTCATTGTGGTTTTAATTTGCATCTCTCTGATGGCTAGTGATGCTGAGCATCTTTTCATATGTCTCTGAGCCCTCTGTATGTCCTCCTTGGAGAAGTGTCTGTTGAAGTCCTTTGTCCATGTTTTAATTGGATTGTTTGTCTTCTTGGAGTGGAGTCGTATGAGTTCTTTATATATTTTAAAGATAAAACCCTTGTCTGAGGTATCATTGGCAAATACATTTTCCCATGTAGTTGGTTTGCTTTTCATTTTGATGATGTTTTCTTTAGCCATGTGGAAGCTTTTTATTTTGGTGAGGTCCCATTTGTTTATTCTTTCCTTTGTGTCCCTTGCTCTAGGGGACATAGCAATGAAAATATTTCTACATGGAATATCTGAGATTTTCCTTCCTATGTTCTCCTCTAGGACTTTTATGGTGTCATGACTTATATTTACGTCTTTTATCCATCTTGAATTTATTTTTGTGTATGGTGTAAGTTGGTGGTTGAGTTACATTTTTTTGCATGTAGCTGTCCAGCTCTCCCAACCCCATTTGTTGAAGAGGCTATTTTTACTCCATTTTGTGCTTCTGCCCCCTTTGTTGAATAGTAATTGACCGTAGAGACTTGAGTTTATATCTGGGCTCTCTGTTCTGTTCCATTGATCTATGTGTCTGTTCTTAAGCTAGTATCAGACTGTTTTGATTACAGTGGCCTTGCAATATAGTTTGATGTCAGGTATGGTGATCCCTCCTATTTAGTTCTTTCTCAAAATTGCTGTGACAATTTGGGGTCATATAAACATGGAACCATGTTTATGGTTCCATATAAAATTTTGAAATGTTTGTCCTATATCTGTGAAATATGACATTGGTATTTTAATAAGGATTGTGTTGAATCTATAAATTGCTTTAAGTAGTATGAACATTTTGATGATTTAATTCTTCCAATCCATGAACACGGTATATGCTTCCATTCATTTGTGTTTTCCTTAATTTCTTTCCTCAGTGTTGTATAGTTTTCTGAGTACAGGTCTTTTACCTCCTTGGTTAGATTTATTTCTAGATTTTTTTTTTTTTTTTGCTATAGCAAATGGGATTTTTTTTCCTGATTTCTGTTCTGATATTTTGTTGTTGGTGTACAAATATGTCTTCGATTTCTGAATATTGACTTTGTATCCTGCTGCTTTGCCAAATTCACTCATTAGTTGGAGTAGTTTTTTTGTGGAGTCAATAGGGCAGGGGCATCAAACTCATTTTCACCGGGGGCCACATCAGCCCCGTGGTTGCCTTCAAAGGGCCAAAACAATTTTAGGGTGTCTAAATGTAACTACTCCTTAACTGTTAAGGAGTTGAAATTATACTGGGCCCTTTGAAGGCAACTGTGAGGCTGATGTGGCCCCCGGTGAAAATGAGTTTGACACCCCTGCATAGGGTTTTCTATGTACACTATCATGTCATCTGCAAACAATGATAGTTTTACTTCGTCCTTTCCAATTTGGATGCTTTTTATTTCTTTTTCTTGTCCGGTTGTTGTGGCTAGGACTTTCAATATTATGTTGAATAGAAGTGGTAAAAGCAGATATTCCTGTCTTGTTCCCGATCCTGGTGGGAAAGCTTTTAGTTTTTGCCTGTTGAGTATGATGTTGCCTGTAGGTTTTTCATATATGGCCTTTACTATGTTGAGGTGTGTTCCCTCTACTCTCACTTTGCTGAGTGTTTTTATCATAAATGGGTGCTGTATTATTGCTTTTCTTTTAGAGAGAGAAGAAGGAAGAAAGAGAAACATTGATGTGAGAGAGAAACATTGATTGGTTGCTTCCTGCATGCTCTTGGACTAGGATTGAACCCTCCACCCAGGTATGTGCCCTGACTGGGAATAAAACCTGCAACCTTTCAGTTACAGCGCGACACTCCCCTCCAACCAACTGAGCCATGCTGGCCAAGGAGAAAGGCATGAATTAAAAAATTTCTTTCCTTATATCCTCCCTTTTCTCCATAAAAGGTAGTAATATTTACACAGGGTACTGTACCTTGCCTTTTCATTTGGATAATGGTACATAAAGTATGCCTTGATCCTTTTTTATAGCCGCATAGTATTCCATTGTATGGCTGATATGTCCTGTATTCAGCCACTCCTTTGTGGATTTAGGTCATTTCCATATTTAGTTTTTACAAACAGTGCTATGGTGAATAATCTTGTACATGCACCACTTCACATGTTCTAGGTATGTCTGTATTATCAATTCCTGGACCTTGGAATTGTTGGCCAAAGGGTATATGCATTTGTAATCTTTTTTTTAATCCTCATGCAAGGATATGTTTATTGATTTGAGAGAGAGAGACATTGATGTGAGAAAGAAACATCAATCTGTTTTCTCCCTTACGTGCCCCTGACCAGGGATCAAACCTGCAACACTTTGGTGTACGGGACCACACTTCCAACCACCTGAGTCACCTGGCAAGGACATATTTGTAATCTTGGTACATAGTGTTGAATTGTTCACTGCAGATTGTAACTATTAAATTCCCATCAGCAATGGATGAGTTTGACTATTTCCCCACGGCCTGGCCAATAAAGTGTGCTATCAATTTATTACTACTACTACTACTACTACTATTATTATTATTATTTAAAACATTCTGATAAATGAAAAATTGTATTTTGCTATAGTTTTAATTTGGACATGCTTTTCCAAGGTGTCTGGTTGGGGTACAACAGATGCAGTGTTCTGTTGGGGAGTGAAGGATTTCCCAGGGCCAAGCGGTTGGGGCAGGGCCCATGCTCCTGACTTTGTTTGCTTTAAGCTGTGGACAGCTGGCCCAAGCAGATTCTCTAACTGTAACAGGACCCACCCAACTCATCTCCAAATCTGATGGTGCCTGGAAAAGCCATATTGGCTTATCCTTGCCTCTAGTTGAGTGGATGGAGCCTTGGGTGTATCAGCGTAGAGCTCTCTCCCAACACATGGCCAGGTCAGTGGGGAATTTTTCCTGAGGTTTAATGACTTCCACCAAAGGGCATGCCATTCTTCCAGGCTGGTCCTCAGTGGATGGAAGAATCCTGAGATCAGAGGTCTTTTCAAGCCCCTTTTCTTCTCATAGGAATCATAGTATCCAGTGTCCCTGAGGACCCCGTAGAGGGGGAAATAAGGTTAGCTTGATGAGTTGTTTTTTGTGAACCCTTTCTTGCTCCAGGAGATTACACTTTCCTGAGCCTCATTTCTCAAGAACAGGCCAGAGGCAGCCTTACCCTAAACACGTGGGCTCAGCATTGCTGAGGCCTGGGTAGCTCAGAGAAGGGCCAATGTAGGCTCCTCCCACCCCTCCCCCCGAAAAATGCCCAACTGTTCAAACGCCAGGTTCCTTCCTTCCTTCTGGATTGTCACAGTCTTTACAACAGTATCGTGGCCCTAGCTGGGACCCCAGAGCAGCTTAGTTTGAGATTTGGGGGTCAGCACCCCAGAATCTCTAGGCTGGAGAAAGTCAGGCTGAACGAAGCTCAGAAGTAGAACATAAACCACTGAAACACCAGAGCTGAAGGGGCAGTGGCCAGTTCTTAATTTGTTAGTAGAGTAGGACATGTAAATGATAAACAAGTACATGTACATATGTTGGGACACACATCGCAGACTGTTTATTAACAGAGGCGTATGAGCAAAGACGTGGGAGTCTACCAGAGTGAACGACAGCTGGGGGTCTGCTTGGGATGTGTCACAGGAAAGACGCTTCAAAACTCCTATTTCTCTCGCCAGCCTTCCCACCCGTCAGCAAGACGCTCAGTTTGGGCTCTCCAGGGCAGTCACCAGTCCATTGTCAATACCACATGGGCCCTTTGATGGCCAGACTTAGGCTGGGGAGGGTGGTCATATGTGGCTACCAAATAGGCATCTCCCTTCTAGGGTCCATTCACTTAACCAGGAGCTTGAGTCCTCTTTGGTAGGAGGTGCCTTGATTTGATGCTGCCTCCACGGTAACAAGGTCTGCGCCATTACTTGCTGTTTCTGTTCCGGGACCCCCTACCCTAGGGCCAGAGGTTTCCAGGCCCGGCCCAGGTCCCATGTGCTCTTGGTTTCTGGCTGACTCACAGCCTCTCTAGCCGCACTCTAGCCCCTGCCACCCCATCCTGTACTGGCCCTGGCCCCTCTGTCCTGGCTACATTCAGTCACTAATTACCTTAGTCATCTTTCCATCCATGCTTATTGAGCTAATGGGGAAGGCAAACAGAAATCTCAGCAAATGTGGAAAATTCCTGCTGACAAGGCTGCAGGGCATGCTTAGGTTTGAGGGGTTAGACTTTTCTCTGTGCAGCGGCAGGGATGGACCCCAATGCTGGGCAGTTTCCATTGTTTAAACAGGAGGTGGTGGGCAGCTTTCTAGTCGGCACCGTGACCCCACACTGGAGGTTCATCTTATCAAACACAAAGCAAGGCTTGCCTCAGAGCAGGGGACAGGAAGGGCCACGTGGGGAGTCATACCCAGGCCTGGGGCCACCTCCTCCCGGTGGGACTCTCAGCTCTGCACTCCCCAGGATGCTCAGCGGGTTCACTTGGCTGAATGGGAGGATGGAGCCTGGGCTACATGCTCTCTCATACCTAGGGCCTGTTCATCATTACCCGTGGGGAGGGCAAGGCCCCAGAAGACATTACTAATGAGCCTTCTAAGTGACAGCTGGACCCTTTCCTCCTCACCTGTTGGGAAAACAAGACCTGGCCAAGGAATTTTTAACCCTCTTTGGGCTGGGAGCTCCCTGAGGACTGTGACCCCTCCTCCCATGGGGCTCCCCAAGTCCTTGGAGCCTTCTCCACGGTCAGTACTAGACTTTTGTGCCTGTGGTTTAATCCGTAATTTCTGCCCCAAACAGGTCTGTCCTCACCTATGCAATGCTGCTCTGCCTAGTACTGGTTACACAGAACTGTCCAATAGGGAGGATGGTGGGAATGTTCCAGGTCTGCATTGTCAAATACAGTAGCGACTAGCCACACGTGGCTACCGAGCACTTAGGCTGGTCATCTGATTTACTGTATTTGTAAACCCCAATTTAAACTGAATGTAAAATTAAATAGCTCTATGTGGCTAATGGCTACCATACTCCTCAGCACATGTCTATAAAGTTTCATGAGGGGCAACTTGAATGGGTGGCAAGTGCATTTATGACAAACAATCCTCCAGTGTGCCATGCCGTCGGTGAGTCAGAACCCACGTCCTCACTCCGAAGGGGCCCAAGGTCATTTTCCTTGGACTGGCTCTGGGGAGGCTGGGCGGGCTTCTTCCCCTATCCCCAAACCCCCAGGCAGCACAGGAGCAGGGAGCCAGCCAGAAAACACCTGTTCCTAATGAGGGTCTCCAGGAGCCAGGCAGCCCTCCCTCCACAGGGCACGGGGCTGCCTCCGTCTGAATGAGGGAGATTTACGGAAAATCCTCTCACACAACAGACGGATTTTCCAAGCCTCATTGGCTGCTCTGGTTTGAGCCTTCATTAAGGGGAACGGAGGACAATGGAGGAGGTGGGGGTGAGGCCCTTGGCGCACTCAGCTCTCTGTCATCCAGCACCGGGAACTCCATCAACACCTGGTCCCCCACCCCCCTTCCTAGAGGGGCAGTCACATCCCTCCCCTCTTAGTAATAATAATAAAAAGGCTCTAACATCCAGCAAAGTCAGAATCAGCCTTTGAGGAGCACCTTTCTTGCCATTTAAAGATTTCCAGAAGTGACATCCTGTGGTTTTGCTTTACAATTCCCCAAGCCTTATAATGCACAGCCTGGAAGTTCTCCCTTACAGCTGACCTAATTTCATCTGCTTGAGGCTCAGACACAGTAGGATTTCCCTACCCTTTACAGTTACGGTGACATTTCAAAGTGGCAAGGTCAAGTGTGTGATTTCCCAATAAAAAACCTTGAGTAAAGGGAGGAATCACTGTCTGCTGGTGTGAGAGGTCCTAGAAGTTTTCAGGCACACCCCCCTCCCTGTGCATTCAGAGGTTGCAATGCTCCTGAAGTGGGCAGTGACAGAGTCACAGCCAGCGTGTGTACTTCAGCACAGTGCCTGCCTGTCTGTGCACCAACTGGCCCTGGCGGGGCACACCCGCAGAAATACCCAGGGGCCTTTATGAGAGAGCAATGCTTAAGCCCAAGGAATGGCTTTCTAATAGTGAAACACTGTCTTATTCTACACATTCTCTTTTTGCCTTCAAGCCCCTTCAAGCCCCAAGGAAAGTTCTCACTAGGTGTGATGGGGAACAGTGGTAGTGTCTTACAGTGCGCACCTCAGGGTGGTGAGGCTGGAAGAAGAGAGGGGTGAGGCGTTCCCAGGGGCACGCAGAGCTAGGGCAAAGGCTCAGGGGAACCACAGGTAGGATCCTGGGGGGAGCCCTTCCCTGTATTGGGGACAGGAGGTATCGTTCAGGAGTACAAAGTAGGTGAGTACAGCCAGTTCCCTGCGATGGTGAGATGTCCAAGTCCTGGGACGTGACTTGCCTTGTTGGGGGAACTGGCTGGAGCAGGAGACGTTTATGGGTTTCCCTCTCCAGGGGGCAGCCAGAGCGAGCCAAGTTTACAGTTGCTCAGAGCCCTATAAACACACACGGTGAATGTGTGCGTATCTGGATGCGTGTCCCCCGTCATCTGACCTTCACTCCCCAGGACGTGCTGGCCCTGGCCTCCCTCGCCTGGTGAGGATGCTTCAGCTGGTGGCTATTTGGTCTCTTTGGGACATGGTGACGCTTTCTGAATCGGGTCAGTAAGCCTGGACCATGCGCCCTCCCCTCCGCCATGGGCCCTGTAGACTTGCTGGGGAGGCACGGCCTCAGGAAGATCCTGGGGAATGGGTGTGGGGAGCAGGAAGGGCACTGCATCCTGGGGACAGCAGGAGTGAGAAGGTGTGTGTGTAAGTGTGTTTGCTTGGACAGCTGGGCAGGGTGAGCCTTGGAAGTACATAAAGGCGAGAAAGTAGAAAGTGAGAGGATTGGCTGGAGGTTTTCTAGCTTTGGGGGAGCCTTGACGCCTGACCTGGCGGTTAATAGAGAAGGACCGGAGATCTCTTTAAATCCACAGAGTTACATACTGGAGCTGTGATGGGGCTGTCGCAGGCCTCATAGCATTCTGACTAGCACCGAACATGTGTGGGACAGGAGCCAGTGTTAGGGGCAGCCTGTGGTCTCGATCAGGGGTCAGTGGTGGTCAGGGTTAGAGGCCAAGCTGTGGCCAGGATGGAGGGAGCTTGTGGTTGAGATAAAGCGTCAACCGTGGTCATGGCTGGCCGTGGGTCAGTGGTCAGGGTGAGGGGTCAGATACAGACTGGGAACTGTTTTCTGTGGGTTAAGCTAACAGCCCCGGAAGATGCTGACCTTGTCTCGGAGGCAGTATCCTCAGGGACCAGAGCATTTGTCTGAGAGCTCTAAAGACTTGATTTTAGTTCTGGTTCTGTTAACTTAGGAGCCTGGTGACGGGGCAAGTAGCCTTATTCCTCTGTAGAAAAGAACAGACATAACCTCATTTTTACTGTGCTTTTTAAAAAAAATGTGCTTTGCAGATGTTGTATTTTTTACAAACTGAACGCAAGACTCCCCACCAGCAAAGAATATGACTCGCTTTATTGCAATGCTCGATTTAGCGCGGTGGTCCAGAACCAAACCCCCAATGTCTCGGAGGTGTGTTTGTAACAACACCCGCTTAGTGTGTGAGCTCTTTGTTACCACGTATCCCACTATGAAGCATGAGCTAAATAATCATTAATAGCACCGCAGCCTTTGCTCCTTGCCCCGACAGGCCTATAGGTAAAGCCTCAGTGGCCAGGCAGTTGGCTGGGTGCAGGGTGGCTAATGCTGTGGTTCCCAAACTTGGCTGCCCGCTGGATGCCCAGCTCTCCCTCTGGCCCTCCCACATTCTGAATTCATTGCTATGCGGGTGACCTGGGCATCAGTTTTAAAAGCTCCTCAGGTAATTCTGATGTGCAACCCAGCTTGGAAACCTCTGCGTTCAAGTCTGTACTAATTAATGAACTAAAGGGCACGTGTCTTTATGCAGCCATGTGAGCGGCAGATAAAATCAACCAGCTGGTTCCACGCTCCGTCTCTGCGGGGGTCCGCCTAAGGGAGACAAGATGAGAGCAGCAAGAGACTCAAGAAGCACTTTCTGTCTTAACTTCTCCATACCTGTTTCCTCACTTACAAAATGGGTTACACTTACACTTACCTCAGGGAGGCTGTTGTGGGATCCAAGCAGAATGAAACACATCGGAGTCGTAAAAATTGGCACAACCAAGAGCTGTTGACTGAATGTTGGGGACGTGAGTGGAGAAAAGGGGAGTCCCTAGAATCTCACTTCAGGTCTATCTTCACCAGAAGTTCCTGACGATGGAAGCCAGAGGGACAGACAGCATGGCCCCTGGGGAACCCGGAATCTCTTGGCCCCGAGTAGGCTCTTTGGGGGTATTATCCCTTGTTTTAAGTATTGTCCCCATAATACAGCCACAATAATTTGACCATGTGTTTCATTTTGGGTTTCAGAAAATACCATCCCCATAATAACCTGTAGGGTAGGTGGGGGATGGGAAGATGAGGCTTCGGCCCCCTCTGGCTCTTTGCAGGGTAAAGTAGGGTGTTACAGAGATTCTGGAAGCTCCAGCTCAGGCTTGGAAGCAAATCCTGGCCAGGCTTCTAGTCTCTTGGTCCTCAGGAGAAAGTGGAGTTTCTCTTGTGTCCTGTGTCTTTAAGACTTGGAGAAGGAATAGTTGGGGGGTAGGGGACCTAAGGGGAAAATTCCAACTGGTAGATTCCTTTGAAATGGAAGTGACATCTAGTGGTTTAAAAAAGAACTGCCAAGCTGGCCCCCCAGGCCCAGGCTGGCCCTTGGGGTCCCTTCACCTGCACCTAGGCCCATCTCCGCCCAGGCCACAAGCTGGCTAGAGGGGTCTGCAGCCCCAGCAACAGGCTATCAATGACAAGGTGGCTCTCCTGGTCCAAAACCAGACTGGGACCCCTACCCAGGCCCCGGCACCTACCCAGTGCTCCTAGAGGCCCAGCCTGGGGCAGCCAGGAGAGGCCCAGGAAGTGCGTCCTCTTCTAGTCTGCCCGGGCCACAGTGTAGGGTGCCCGAGTGAACCGGGCTCCTTGGGGTTCCTGTCCCTTGATTCTGAGGAACCTTGTCCTGGTTCCAGCCCCACAGGATCCTGCGCAGGCCACAGTGCTGAGTCATCAGAAACCTGCAGCAGCGCTGCTGTTATGCAATGACCCCTCTGGCTGGCTGGTGTCAGCGACCGGCCTCAGCCTTGCATTCAGGCAGACAGAGGGCCTCAGGGAGCATAGCACCCAGATTTGGGGGGGTGGTGTGAACTGGGGGCCGGCAGAGAGCCACGGGTTTGGAACCGAAAGGGATGGTAGGAGGAGGGAGACAATGCCCAGGCTACTGCTCTTCAAGGTTCCTGGGCTGAGGACCCCCAGAGCGGGGAGACACCGCTCTGTCCTCACAAAAATCTCAGGTGAAGTTGGGGCGAGAGAGAATGATGTACATGTGAAACGGACTGATGAACCTTGCAAAGCACAAGAAAAATCAGGGCAGGCTTTATATGACAGCAGAACCCCCAGGGCTGGGCTGGGAAGGGGACAAGTGATGGGCTCTGGGGTTAAGTAGCAACTGCTCCAGGGAGGTGATGCCTTCAAAGATGGCAGGGGGTCCCCCACCCAACCGCGCCGTGTTTACACCTGGGTGCTCCCCCACCCCTCGTGTCTGGCTCACAGGTAAGTGACCTTAGCCCATTTCAAGGAACCAAGACCAGTGGCACCAGGGCCTGAGCAAGTACTAACAGGGGCTAGGGGGCACTGACTGGGAGGCTTGCCGCACCGCCTGCACAGCTGGTGCCCTCTGTTTCGTCCCTGCCTGCTGTAGTCCTCATGCTGCGGAGAAAACCCCCGGGTGGCTACAGCCCTCTGGCCTGTGCAACGCTGCCCCTGTCCCTCCCCATTTCTTGAGTGAAGCTCGGCTGCTTTTGGCCTCAGCTCTACGGTTCAGGAAGCTTCCTTAGGCCCCTTCTCTAAAACCCTAGGCTCGGGCATACCCTGCTGGGTGAGGAAGCATCTGTTCCATAGGATGAATGTTTCAAGAGCAACTTCCTGAAAAAGCTGTGTGGTCAACTCCCTTCTGAAGGACTCGAACACCTACTATCCTATACTCCCCAATACTAGAAGATGCTTATTTAACTCTGTCTTGTCAGTTTTTATTTCAAAGAGGTAGTATATGGACACGGTGACAAGGATTTCAAGCACAGTAGCAAGCAGTGAGTCTCAGTGAAGGGTATGGGTAGTTCCATCAAACAGAAATGTCTCTCTTTCATCTTTTCCTCCGGCTACTACTTAGTTCCCTTTCTTGGAGGCACCCCCAGTTACCGTTTCCTGCAATCCTTCTAAAGATAGTCTGACATATATACAACACACTGCTCCGCATTTTCCCTCCTTCGCTGAAACCATTTGTCATGGGCGCACACGGAGCTGTCTTGCCTTTTTGTGTGTGTGGCTCCAGCGTATTCCACTGAACAGGTGATTCAAATGCTCGTTCAGACAGAAGATACCGTGTGTGGAAATGGAGAAGGGCACAGCCTTTGGAGACAGAACACCAGCGTCTAGCTCCCTGCTGCACCTCACACCAGTCAGTTGTACAGTGCGGAGCCAGTCAATCACTTAGTGACTCGGCTTCCTCATTTGTGGACCAGGATTAATAGTGGCATCTACCTCAGTGTTTTGCATGGGTTAAATGAGATACTACTTTCAAAAAGGGCTTAGGATACTGGCTGGTATGCAGTAAGCACTCAATAAATGTTAGTCACTCTTCCCAAGATGATTTGCCGGACCCCC
This sequence comes from Phyllostomus discolor, assembly GCF_004126475.2. Taxonomy (NCBI): domain Eukaryota; kingdom Metazoa; phylum Chordata; class Mammalia; order Chiroptera; family Phyllostomidae; genus Phyllostomus; species Phyllostomus discolor. The sequence goes on from NC_040906.2 coordinate 116,568,259, forward strand.
TTTGAGAGGGGGGGGCTGTTTCCAGGCTTTTATTACTATAAATATCCTGGTCTACTTGTCGCCTGGAGCTTGGGGGAGTGTACCCGTAGAAAAAATACCAGCGAGTAGAGGGGGTGCTGGGTCAAGCACCATATGCGTCTGTAACTTCAAAAGATACTGCCAGGTGGTCCTCCATGGAGGTGGCCCCAGCTGCTCGGCCGCCAGCCGTGTTCGAGCCTGTTTCTCCACGGCCTTGCCAACACAGTTGTGTTTCACTCGGACAAAGCATTTCTTAAATCTACTTATGCACCGAACCTGTACGGAGCTTCTTGGGGGATCACCTGGCCTTTGATCCCCCCCTTCTCTCCACCCAAGTCCGTCCGGGTATTTATGTGGGGAAGCTGGCCTGCGATGGGGGCTGAAAGGTCTGAAGTCAGCAAAAGTCTCCTAAGGTTCACGGCCCAGGCCCGTACGCATTTCAGTCATCTTACACATTTTTTATGAAACATTGTGGCGCTCACAGCAAGTTTATGCACTGTTGATGGCTGTTTGTTCTGGTTCATTAGGGTAACAAAACTGTTGGTTAAGTCTGGTAATACTTCAGGATGTGCTGGTTGTCACCATTTCATTCCCGAGCCAGGGACTTACAGTTTCTGGCCACATTTTTAACATTTTATCACACGTATAGAGGCACACAGACAATGGGGAAGTGGACTGTCTACCTGGAATTAGACCTCCCCTTACGGATAACACTATCGGCCACCCCTCCCTCCTCTCCATGGAAAACTGCAGTTGATTATAAAGGAAAAGAAAGACGGACCTCGCATGGGCAGGCCTGTTATTAAAACCTGAAACCTCACCAGCACAAAATACATCTGAAGGGCGAATGTTCCTTTTACAAAAGGAGTGTCTACCGAGCTGATTGTAGTAGATTTTTATTAAAGCCCTTTCAGACAATTATGACAAGGCAGAGACTTGTTGAGGATGGCGGCTCTGGGCAGGAGAGCGGGCCTGCTGCGTCTCTCACTAATTCGCATTGTTCCCACCCACCACTCGCACGTACCTGGATCGTGCACAGGCCCAGGCTGGAATGCTCCTTTATGATTCACTCGGATTTAGGGTGGGATGCCAAACTTTCTAGGACTTTTGTGAGCTCCCTGGGCCAGCCTGGCATCAAAGCCTCTGACGCCTCTTTCCCCTCCAGTGACTTTGTCAATCTGACAAATGTCAAGGACTTTGCCTGTGCCAGGTCTGCTGTGGAGACCATCCCGGGCTGCTCAGGCAGGTGGAAGCAAACTGTCTGCATCTCTAGAAGCCCCTCAGGGTTCAGGTTTAAGGTGAGGGCATTGATGAGTGAAGCTCAAAAAGGTGGTTTTTATTCTGATTATTTAATAAACTTTATTTTTATCTGATCAAAACACACATGCAGAAATGTGCACAAATCACAAGTATGTTGCTTGGTAATTTTTTACAGGCAATTTATGAGTTTTACATGCGACTGATCATCCAGATGAAGAGATAGAATGTGGCAGCTTCCACAGCCCTGGTCCCCGATGGCCCCCACAGTTGTCACCCTCACAAGAGGCGGACACTCTTCTGTCTTCTATTCCGGACAGTTAGTATCGCCTGACTTCGGAATGTTATAAAAGTGGAATCATATCACATGAACTCCATTGTGTCTGATTTCTTTTTGCTCAACATTGTGAAATTCACATGTTGTGAATTCACCATGTGGTATGTGTGGTCATTCTCATTGCTGCATAATTCATTCCACTGATAATCATTGGGTTGTTTCCAGTTTAGAGCCATGGTGAATAATGTTGCTGTAAACATTCTTATCTGTGTCTGTGGTATATAAGGGTACACATTTCTGTTATATGCCCAGGAGAGGAACGAATGTGTCAAAACAGACACTGCCAGTTTTCTGAAGGCGTTGCATCGATTTCTGTTCCGAGCCCAGCATGTAAGAGTTTCGGTTTCTCTACCTCCTCGCCAACGCCACTGTCAGTGGTTTTCATTTTACCCGCTATGGTCAGAATGACCTTTCTAAACCACCTACCCTGGGATCACTTCCCTGCTTCCAGATTTTAAAAATTCCCCCAATATTTTATTGTGAAAGCCTTCAAACACACAGAAAAGCCGAAAATATTGTACAGTGAGAAACAATATCCAGATAAGCACATGGCCTAATCATGTAATCAACATTTTATAGCTTTTTCACCTATGTAAACATCCATCCATCCATCCATCCATCTAGCCATCCACTCTCTTCTTTTTTTCATTGTCGCGCTTCTGTATGAAGGTAAAATCCACGTGCCATCACATTCACCCATTTTAAGTGTACATGTAATGGTTTAAGTAAATTTAGATAGTTGTGCAACCATCAGCACGACCCGTGTTAGCACACTTCTGCCACCGACAGAGCTCCCCTGTGTCTTCCGCAGTCAGCCCCGGCTCCGGCTCCCGGTCTCAAGCAACCGCTGAGCTACCTGCTTTCTCTCTGGGCAGTTTTACCGTTTCTAACAATTCATACAAACGGAACCATAGAGTATGTAGTCTTTGCCGTCTGGTTTCTCTCATTGAGCTTAATGCCTCTGAGATGCATCCATGTTGTAGCGTGTGTCAGTAGCTCCTTTTTCTGTGAAGCAATACGCCAGTGTGTGGCTGTCCCACCATTTGTTTATCTATTCCGTTCATCATCCCCGTTGGGTTTTAATGGTAGGATTACAGTCTGTCACAAGAGGATCTTACTCATTTATAGAGCGTGCTATTTATGGGAAGAAGAAATGTTAGAGAGGAGTAGAGACAGAGACGGAGATGAAGAGTCAGAGACAGATATTCTTGTTGCCTCCAAATCAGCGCCGGGCCTCCTCTCCTTTGGGAAACCTCCCCACTACCCTGTTCTCAGCCGTCTCCCTCTCTGAGCCCTGCACACTGGTGCTCACGGTTCACTGTCCTGGTTTGGTGTCTGTTTCGCCGGTGACTGTCTCATTAAGTCCTGGAACTTTCACAAAGAGCTCAGCACAATGTGGGACACGGTTTTTTACTCGGGGGAAAGTAGCCTTTGTTATTCATTTCCTACAGCTTGATGAGTAATTGGAGGGCAGGAACCATGGTTTTTGTGAGCCTTCACTGTAGCTCCAAGGCTTGGAACAGCTCCAGGCACACAGGATGGAGGAGGAAGGACAGTGGACCAGGCTGTGGGTTGGGAGCTTTATACAGTCAAGGCCTGAGTACCCCACTTTCAGTCCTCCCGTGCGGTCCCTGTTAGAGACAGGGCCCTGGGCTGGGGAGTCGCTAAACCTTGTTGCCAAACCACAGCTGGGAATGCCAGCATCACTAACAAGTTCAGTGTGAGCCTGAGGAATAAGAAGACTCCTGCCAACAGAGGCCAAGGCAACTGTGGGGAGCTGCTGAGACCCCCAGCCAGCGAGAAGCCTGAGCAGCGCCAAGCAAACTGCTCCCATCCCACCTCCCTCTCAGCCCCATAATGCCCAAGATTCCTGATGTCTTTCCAGACCCCAGGCCATCCTTCCTGCACGCTCCCAGGAGTGCGGACGGTGTGGGGTGCCAGGCGTTGCCAGTGATGTCCTCCCTCCCTTTTCCACACTAAAATATGGACTCCTTCGAACCTGATGGTGCTTCAACAGTGCCACTGTCCATGCATGCTGTGGGTGAGGGGTCCTGTTCTTGAGTGCAGTGGTTCTCAAACTTGAGTGATACATGCGCCAGTGCAGAAATCAGGGTCAGTGATTCAGCACATCTGTGGTGGGGCCCAAGAATTTTGCATGGCTGAAGTTCCCAGGTGATCCTCACGCTGCTGGGCCGGGGACCACTCTGAGAACCATTGCTCTAAAGCTATGGCCTGTCTTTTAAGTGCCGACCCCTCCTCATGTGTGGTGGGAGGTGGCGAGGGTCGGGGGGCAGAAGCACGTGCTTCCTTCTCTGTACAAGTCCCGAGGAGCACTGAGATGCTGATGACCATGATAGTGACGGTAGGAAGTTGACATTCAAGTTGCCTTTGGCCAAAGGGCATGACAAGACTTACAGGCAAGAGCAGATACGATGTCTTAGCTCCACCATATTATAAAAATAAAAACAGATCAAAACTAGAGCATGTCGGAATATAAAAATAAGTGGTTTTGTAAAAGAATCATCAGAACTTATTATTCTGTTTTAACTTCAGTGTCAGTAATAAACTTAATTTGATTTTCAAGTAATCCATGTAAAAAGAACTCAAAATCACATGGGCCAGACAAGACAGTAAGGACAGTTTTTCTTTCTTTTTTTTTCCTGGCCGTGTTCTAGATTGGTTGTCCAAGGTCAGCCCAGTCCTGCAGTCCAGCCTGGCCTGGAGAAGGTCCCAGGGCGCTCCCAAGCACACTCAGCCCTCAGACCAACCCGTGAGGTGGGTGTTCGCACTCCCTGTTCTGCAGATGAGGGAGCGGAGGCCCGGCCAATAAAGGGCAGATCCGGGATTCCAACACCAGTCCTTTCTTGATTCCAATTCAGACTCCGGCCCCAAAGTGAGGGTTTTGTTTTGTTTTTACACCATCACAGCTGAATATTAATTCAATTTCCCCTGAATAATTTCTAGCCAAACTGCAAACACATCGCACTGCTGGAAGGCTAGGGCGAGTTCTTCTGTTACTTGGGGTGTGAACGCCACCGACCCCAGCTAGCTCTGCAAGGGGAATCTGGCGTTTCTGCCATTAGAAATGATAGGGAAACAGATTCCTCTCCAGGCTTATCTGAACTTAAGATGGGTGAGATTGATCAGGGAGGCCGATCCACTGTGATCACACTGAATTGTTCTTCAGCACCTGGGATGTATGTTTACACGAGCCAGGCGCATTGCTTGGTGCTCGCTCAGAGGGGATGGAGATGGCATTGCATCCAGTGGGCCCCTAGCGCCCGCTCTGGGACAGGTGGTTATTAAGCAGGGGAAGTGTCCACATCCTCTGAGCATTTGTAGACGGCCATAGGAACAGGCCCCGTTGGAAGGGACGCCGGCTAAGGAACGGGCAGAATGCTGTCACCTCCTGGAACCGTTGTTGGGTCCCAGATTTGTGGTCTGAATATGATTCCAGCCAAAGCCAGCTGCTCATAAAGACTTTAGCCAGGGAGTGAGATCCCTTATGGATTAGATTGTGACCTTTCGGGTTGGGGTGGGTGAGTGCTGCTGGTGGGAGTGGGAATGAAGGTGGAGGAGGAAGGTGGGGGTGATGGGGCTTTGATGGTCTGAGATAACAGACACAGGATGCTGACAGTGGTGGTGGGGGACGGTGGCGTAAGAGCTGGGGTGTTACAGGAAGGATGGTTATCAGGATGATGGGCTGAGTAGCTCTGGGAGGTCCCAAGTGGAGGATGAAAATTTTATCATGGTTTGGGGTGGCTGGGGATGGGGGAGGGTTGCCTGGAAAAAGCATTGCTTCGGATCATGCAGTCCAGTTTCCAGAGGCGCCTGCCCAGGATATTTACCAAACCTGCTCCAACAGCCCTGCTGGGAGGTCCTTCCTGGCTGAGCTTTAGCAAACCTGTTTCCCTAGGAGGCCTCCCTTCCCACCACAACAGAAGGGCGCTGATGTCAGCAGCCGGCAAAGCTGTAAGTCAGCACTGGTGCGGGTTGTGCTCAGGGCCAGCAGAAGAAAGAGCCCTGCCTGGCATGGCCTCCTCTGACCCCACCCAAATGGGGAGGCAAGAGGTCACCCTGGGAGGCCCTGGCCGGGTTTACGGAGTAGGTGTGCAAGCCTGGGTGGCCTGAGGCTCCAGCTGGGCACTGGAGAACCCTGGACATGGGAACTGGAAGGGTCCTTTAAGGCAGCAGTCCCCAACCTTTTTGGCAGCGGGGACCAGGTTCATGTCGGACAATTTTTCCACGGACCGGAGTAGGAGGATGGTTTCAGGATGATTCAAGCACATTACATTCAAGCTCTCCTACTGTGTAGCCCCGTTCCTAGCAGGCCTGGGCTGGTACTGTAGGTCCATGACCTGGAGGTTGGCGACCCCTGCTTTAAGGGCCATCTGGTGTAACCCCATGGAGAGAAAGTAAAGGTATTAGGATTCCCATTTCCCAGATAGGGGCAGTGAGGCCTTGGGAAGGGAAGAGTTGTGCCCAGGATCCCCTGGAGGGGTGGCAGCTGCATGAGGCTCAGCACCTCAGTCCCCAGACTCCTGACTCTGAACCCCATCTGTGGCAGTGCCCCCACCGCTCATACATGTGGGGGCATAGGGCAGCGGGCTCATGGGCAGGTGTCACAGAGCCAGGTGATTTTTCTGGGTCTGCCATTCACTCAGGGGTGGGCTTGACTCCGTTGCCTCTTCTATAAAATAGGAGTCCTCAAATATGGCTCTGAGGGTGGGCGGAGGATTCCATGAGATATATATGGGTAAATCTCCCCATGAACATTAGTTTCCTTCCCTGCCAATCCCAGGTGGCAGTTTCATTTGTGTTCAGTGTGTGTGCCACTGTGTGAGAGAGAGTCACTCACAAGGCTCTGAGAAAGAGGGAGAGGGAGTCGACAATCTTGGCCAGGCAATCACAGTGAGGAGAAGCCTCAGTGTGTACTGATCTTGGGAGGCGTCAGAGATTGGAACCTCTAGGGTTGGACTGGCATGGGGGTGGGTGCCTGGCACGGGAGGTGCTCTGAGACCTCCCCGCACCGGCCCCTGGCCAGGCTCCTGCAAACCCAGAAGGCTGCTGCCTTAGGAGATGGCAGGTCAGTTCAGGGTTGGTCTTAGTGTTGGGCAGTTCTCCTAGGGGCTTAGGTGAGGTTTGCCCCCAAGCCCAGAAGGGAACATATGTCCCACTATCAGGAATCAGTCCTGAGAAAGTCCCTTGTAGTGCAGTCCAGCCAGTGGTGTCTGAATAGGGGTTAAAAATGGGCTGGAGGGTACCAGGAGGGGAGAGAGGAGGCAGGGCTGGCCCCTAGGCCTCCAGAGAATTCTGCCCTCCTATAGCCCAAGGTGACCCTGCCCCCCTCCCCCTGCTCTAGGAAGAAGCCTGAATACAGTCTACTTATTTGTGCTAATTGTTGACATTTGCATGATATGCCATGCCATCCCAGGAGCTTGGGGACCAAGAATGCAAACCCACTCTGCAATGTGCAGAGACATCAGCAGAAACACTAGAGCCTGGGGACTTGCCGGAGCAGAGGAGGATCTCCTTCAGAGCTGCCTCCAAGCTGCCTGTAACTTCCCCATTGCATTCACAGAGGCATTTTGTGCTGAGGCCTTAAAGGTCAAAGCTGAGGTCAGACCTTGATGTTGGCCTTCCAGTTCAACCATCTTACTTCACAGATAAGGAGACTGAGGCCCAGGGAGGGGGTGAGGCTCGCTCAAGATTGCAGCTAGTGGCCATGTAGGGTCAGAACCTCAACCAGCATCTTCCATATTCATTCTTCAACTTAATATGCATGAAAGTACCCTTTTGATGAACATCCTTCACACATGCTCAGCCTCTCCCTTCCAAAGCGCGCCCAGCTCTGTTTTGCTTCATCGGAGTACCTGACATTATGTATTTATGCTGTTTATCCCCTGTCCCTGCTTCCCACTAGAATGAAGCTCCCTGGGGACAAGAATTTTCCCCGCATTTTATTCATTGCCATATCGTCAGCATCCCAAATATATAGTTGCTCAGGAAGGCATTGTGGGATTTATTCATTAATTTGTTGGCCAGCTTTTTTCTCCACTCCAGACTCTGAAAGCACAGAGATACGTCAGGCCTGGCCCCTGTCCCATGAGCGGGTGGATTTAGGCCCCTGCCTCCAGGCCCCGGCTGCCTGAAGATGGACGAGATCACCTTACCGTGTCCAGGACTCTGGAAGGTCCCCATGGAGAACAAGGAGCTGGGGCTAGAGGGTGAGAGTTCTCCCTGAGGCTTAGGTCACATTCTAGAGCAAAGGCAGGGGGGCCTCAAAGGCACAGAGGAGGCCACAGGTGTGAACACAGGTAACTTGTGAGCAGAGGGAGGGGACAGGACATGGAGTGGGATCCTGAGAGGAGGGGGTAAATGGGGTGCTGTGGGGGGTCTGGGCACTGAGCGTCTAGTGCAGGCTGGCAGGTGGAGGAAGAAGGATGCTGACATCTGTTGGTATCTAGGTGGCTAGAGAGCAGAGGCAGCATGGGGAGACGAAGACCAGGCTGTAGCCCTGCTGGGCATATTGCCGTATGAGGAGACATTACACAAACCCAAACATGAGCTTCACCTGGAGGCTCAGTTTTCTCATCTGTAAAATGGGAATGTTGACATGCCCCTGGGGGTTGAGCGGAAGTGAACCTTATTTGAGATGACCTGCCGGAATGCCCTTGGCCCACCGCAGGACCCCCAAACACATGCTGGCCTGTCCTCCTAACCAGCTCTCTTCCCTGGGGCACGGCCTGTGAGTAGCGAGGCTCTGGGGCTGTGCCCTGTGGAGTGGGCCAGTCCCCACCCTCTGTGTTCCCCAAGAGGTTGGTACCCAAAAAGTCAGCTGGTTTCCTCCGTCTCAGTTGACTGGAACGCTCTGGGCTATGGGGCACTAGGGGTTTCCTGGCGGGGACCCAGGCCTCTGCCATTGGGAACTATGAGGAGGAGAGAAACAGATTTTTGCAAGCCTGATACAGTTATGGCCAGGCTGAGGCAGGGAGAAAGGAAGGAATGGTCCCCAGGAATGCAGAGGAACGCCTGGGAGGCTCGTGCCTGTCCCCCACCCCTGAACTCCCAGGGGAATGAGCTCAGGCTTCTGGCATGCTGAGCCCTAGGCAGCATGGAGGGAGATGGTTTGGGCCCTGAATATCCCCGGGGCCGGGGTGCTCTCAGTGAGGGCCAGTGAGTAGGTGTGCGTGTGACAGATGGCTTGTCCTCCTCATGACATTGGGACCACATCCAAGGAGGTCGCTCAAACAGACCTGTCTGTCTCACTTGCTTCCTTCCATGGGCCCTGTGACTGGGCCAGTAGCTCTACCTGTCTGCACGGCTGGGAGGGAAGGTGGTTGCTTTTTAGCTTGAGCAGGGCCTCTGTGTCTTCCTTCAAACTGGAGCTCCCTAAGGTCAGGGTTTATGTTTTCCCTTCAAGTTGGGAATTCCTGAAGGATGGAGGCTGTGACACCAACTCACCCAAATGCTTCCTGGGCAAAGATGGGTTGGCTGGGGAAAGAGAAGCTATAAGACAGTCTCTTCCCCCACTGAGATCCAAGACTGAATTGCCTTCAGACCTGCCTGCAAAGTGGCAACCAGTAGGGGCCATCTGAGTCTTGTGGGCCAGGCACCAGTCAACTAATATCCTTTATCCTCAGCTCTGTTCATGGGCACCTGAGACCCCAACACATGTCCAGTTTCGAGGGCCGGGCCCAGTCACCCATCTGGACAGCCCTTGATCCTGCCAGTACCATGCTTTGGGCTTGGTACAGTACCTCTGTTTGTGGCCTGGGGTCCACCTGGGGAAGGGGTTGGGAGCGAGCAGGTCATAGCATGCCAGGCCCCTGTCCACTAATGATACCTGCACATTCCTGGGCCTACCTCAGGCCTTTCATCTGCCCTTTCATGTCTGGCTTTGTTCCCGTGAGCCACAGGCTAGGGTGGAGGCCGGACAGGGATCCAAGGGCAGGGGCAGCCAGGCAGGAGCAGTGGGAGGTGGAGAACTGGCACCTGGCCAAGGTCACAAGTTTCCAGTGTCCTCAGTTTCCACCAGTGCCTGGGGCTCTGGCCGGGAAGACGCAAGTTGTCGAAACCGGCTGGTCAAGCCCCATCCCTCTGTTTGGGACCTGGCTCTCTGGCCTCCACTGGCGGGACATTCCTTCTCAAATCTCCTGTACACTCCTAGACCAGCCCCAGAAGGTCAGTCTGTGGTCAGGGTTTTAGATAATTTATGCAGAGCTGGGTCCCTCTGTGGCTAGTATTAGGGGGACTGAGGTCAGAGTTTAGGATTAAATTCTGACCAGGGTTATGAGTCAGCCGATTTCTGAGTTAGGGGGATTAGACCTTGGCTAGGTAGGATTAAGGGTCAGGCTATACCTAGGATTAGGGATCAGTTTATACCTATGATTAAGAGTCAGTATAAACCCAGGAGCAGGGGTAAGTATACATCTGGAGGTAGGGAGTCAGTCTATATTCAAGATTAGAAATTAGAAACTAGTCTGCCTGCACCTAGGACCAGGGCTCAGGCTATACCCAGAATTAGGGACTAGTCTGTATTTAGGGTTAGGAACCAGTCTGTACACAGGATCAAGGATGAGGCTGTATCTAGGAATAGAGTAGTCTTATTTTCACATGTTTTGCAAGGTAGAAGAATTCAGGCAAACACACAAAAGACTACTTAGAATTAGGGATTAATGAGCATCAAGGGGTAAGCGTGTATTTTTCACTGAAACCAAACCTATGGCTTGGCCACAGAAGGTGACCGTGGCCTGCCTGGCCGTAAAAGTCAGAGAATACAGTTTGTAGTTTGGAGGGGAGAGAGTTTGCTCATCCCTTGGCCACCCACTCTGGGTACCCACCTGCGGGAGTTACTAGAGAAAAGTGGGGAGGCTCATCACTCACAGAGAAAGTTTAGCTTGAGAAGTCACCAGGAACACCACCCTAAGCCCCATGGCGACAGAGCACGCTGCCCAGGCAAAGTCCAGTGAGTGGCTCAGAGACGACATTGCCCAGTGCCATCGCCAGGAAGAACACGGAGCGACTCCACAGGTGGCACTCCTGTTTACACTGCACCTCTCGAAACTCATTCACCGACAGCTCATTCTGCAAACATTTCTCAAATACCTACCATGCTTTAGGCCAGAGGTTCTCAAACTTGAGTGCAGAGGCAAATCAACCAGGAAACTTGTGAAAAGGCTGATTCCTGGGCCCGGCCCCAGGAACTCTGGAGCAGGAAGGGGCCGGGGGCTGCCCAGGAATCTGCACTTTCAATAAAGTCCTTGGGCGAGTCTGCCGCCATGGTGCTAAGACCGTACTTTTGGGACCTGTCCTCAAAAGGCTCATCAGGTTCAAAAAGGGTCATGGAAAACACGCATAACGTTGCTGTCCGTGGCAGTCAGCGAACAGTGTGTGCACTGAGGATCTCTAAGATAAAAGGGCGTGTGTCGCTTTTCAGAGAAGACACAAGAAGGCCTTCGAAGAAGTAACAGTGAGTTTCCCCCTTATTTTTGACCACTAGTAAGCTAAAATTGTACTTGTTGCAAGGATTGTGTAAACCTCAGCTGTTTAACCATCCCGAAGCATTTTCACGTGTTTTGCAAGGTAGAAGAATTCAGGCAAACACACAAAAGATTAACATTGAGCACAGAAATATAAAGCAAGGCATAAATAATGTGTTAATGAGGCAAAGTAAAAGAATGTATACAAAAATGCCACGTTGGTACAGTGCTAAGGAGGGGGAACAATGCACGACAGTTGTTATTAATAACTTACCAGTCACCTGTAAACCCTCACCCCGAAAAGTGTGGCTCAAACAGTGCAAATCCACTTTGTCTAAACCGCAGCCTGTGCCCTGCCCCGCAGTCCTCTGCACTGTGCCCCCCGCAGACCACGGACCTGGTCTGCGCCAGCACACTGAAACACCAGGGTGCGTCTTTTTATTTACAAATATTAAGTTATAATATTGATTATGTTTTTGCAGACAGCTTTCTCTCCCCCACCTGCCCCTGGGTCAAGAATCCTGTTGCTTACTCGGCCATAATAAAAGCTTGCCACTTGCAATGACTTGGATGGATTTCAACAGCATCGTGCTAAGTGAAGTAAGTCAGATGGAAAAGGACAAAACTCGTGTGATTTCACGCATATGTGGGCTGTAAAACAAAAAGCAATAAATGACACAAACAAACAGAACAAACCACCTTATAGATACAGACAACAGCATGGTGGTCACCAGAAGGAAAGAGGGGCTGAGGGGAGGAGGAAGAGGGTGAATCGGGTCAGGTGCAGGGTGGCAGGGGGACACTGGATGTCAGGCGGTGAGCACACACTAGACCAGACAGGTGTTGTATTATAAGGTTGTACACCTGAAAATTATGTAATGTTATCAACTGATGTTACCCTCCCCCAAATTAATTAAAAAAAATCCTGATGCTGAAGTGCTCGGTCATTTTGAGGACCTTGTTGAAGACAGAGAGGCTGTCCAGGATGGCTGTCTCCTCTGTGGCTCACTGACATGGGGCGTGCTCCTGGAGGATTGCATAAGTTTTCTTTAGTTAGGGTTTCCATTCTTCCCTCTGAGAGTCCGTGGACTTCCGGGCCTGCCTGCGGATCCAGTGCTCCAGGTACTGTGCTGCTCTGAATGGGCTGGGTAGAGTCCCAGGTGTTCCTGGAGGCCACACCCTCCTTGGCCAGTTCCTGACTCTCCTGTGGGCAGGGTGGAAGGGGACCTTCCATTCCCCTGGGCTGGGCTGCAGGCTGCCTGGTCATGGTCATCTTGGATACCACTAGGGACATTGTTTCCATGTACCCCAGTGTTGGTTCCAGGCCAGTGTTTCCAGAGGAGTCGGGGTTTCCCCTGGCTCCTCCAGCTGGCCGGGGACTTTCCCAGCCCCCTGGACACTCCTTTACTTTCCAAAGCTCACCTCCTCAGGCCATTTCTCCATTTTGTTCATTCATTCATTCAACAAGCATTCGAGGAATGCCGTCAGGCACGGGCATCCGGAGGTGGAGGTACGGTTGGCGGTATAGGCGTGTTGGACAGGCTCAGAAGCAGATCTTTCTCTCTAGCAATTAAGGGGGCCCAGGAGGAGCTCCTGATTCAGACACAGGGAGCTTGTGAAAGGCAAGGAAGTCTTCGTGAGGGAAGTGACACTTTATCTGAGTCTCAAACTATGAGAGGGGAGAGTGGGCTGGGGTGCCGGCAGAAAGAATAGTCTGAACGTGCGTCTGGAGGCTTGACACAGCGTGGCCAGGGCTGGTTTAGAAGTCTCTTTCTAGGGGCCAGATCTTGAGCTTCAAAGCAGGGAGAGTACGGAGCAGAGGCTGGAGTGACCTGCAGGGACAGGGTCATGGTCGAGTGTGGGGAGTTGTCTGTGGGTAGTGAAGAGCCATGGAAGGTTTCAGCTAGAAGAGAATGACCTGGTCCAGTCTGCCAGCTTGACACTGTCCATTAACATCCGCTCCTGACAGATCTTTCGTGGGTCTCATGCGACTTCCTTAACACAGAGCTGCGGGCAGGCAGGCTACCATATGAACTGGGCAGTGTCATGAGTCACTTGACTGCAAATCTGGGGGGAGGGAGAAGACTTCCAAGCCAGAAACACCTAGATTTGGATCCCTCACTGTTTGAGCGCCGGCAAGGGACTGTCCTGCCCGTAGAATGGGAACAATTGGCAATCTAATACAGATGGCTAGATGGTGGAAAGACAGGGAGAAAGCCCACACTGGGGCAGGTCAGGCAGTGCAGGCCAGGGGAGGGCATGGCTGGAGCTCATTCGAAGACTGCAGCTGGGGGAGCCAGAGCCTGGTCTCCCAGCCGGGGGCCCTGGCCACCATCCCCACTGCAGCCTGAGCAGCTGACTTACGTCCCTCCTTGCGTGAGGTCTGATAACAGAGCCTGGGGAGCTATCCCCACCATAAACAGTCAGGTTTCTCCTACTGATCTGGTGCCTTAGCCCTGTGTGCCCTGTGGCCTGCCGGCCCTCTGGCCCCAGAGCAGGGGTGGAGAGGAGGGGTCTATCCAGCTTCTTGCAAGCCTCACAATTGTGCAAGGCTGCCTGATTCCAAACAAACTGTAAACCTACTATCTCCCTGGCAATTCCAAGCATTCTGGCCAGCAGGCGGCCAGGCTGGCACTGCTCAGCTCAGCCAGGGCCCAGGTCACAGGCCAGGCCTGCCTGAAGGTAGCTCACGGTGTCTAGGCTTGAAGTAGCTGGGTCCCTAGAGAGACAGAAAGAACTCTGGACAGAGAGTTGGGCATCCTAGGCTCTGATCCTAATGCCCTCACCAGCTTACTGTGTGACCTAGGGCAAGTTCCTCCCCCTCTCTGAGTCTCAGTCACCTTGGCTAAGCCTGAGGAGTTGGGTGATGATGACCCAAGTTGCCCTATCTCCTGGCATTCTGGGAGTCTGAGCTGTGACCTAGAGGCCCTGGAGAAATCGAGCAATCTTTCCCCAAACTCTGGACAAGGGGCACGCCCACCCCTCTTCATTCATTCATCATCAACCCCAACTCCGAAGAGCAAACCATAGCCTGTGTAAGGGTCAAGGAGACCTTCCTGGATCTGACTTGAAAGCTTCCAAGAGCTGCTTCATTCATTGTTCAATGCATTCTTTCATTCAGTGAAATTAAAGAATGAATGCATTTATTAATTCTTTATGCATTTGGTTAATAAACATGAGGCACCTACTATGCCAGGCACTGTTCTAGAACCTGGGACTTAATGGCACCCAGGTGCGCAGGGTTCCAGCACTAAATGGAACTAATGGGCTGGCTCGGCTCATTTTCCTGAGAAGCTGGAATACAGGCTCATGTGCAGTATCTGGAGAGTAAGCCCAAGAGCCCTGAGACACAGTAGGACCCCTGTCCTAACCACTGAAGGGGAAGTGGAGGACAGAGAAAATAGTACCAGCTCCAGGAAGCCCCTCCATTGTGCAGCTTATCCAGTCCACACCTCTGGAGCCCGTGGGGAAGCCAGGCAACCCCCTACCCCCACCCAGGGACACACAGGAGTCCTGTGTCAGCAGGTGCAAAGGCAAGAGGGTTCTAGGTGAGGCCTGCAGCATCCAAGGAGCTGGTCTGTTTCCTCCTGGGCATCTTCCCAGGCATGTGGGCTCATACAGTGTTCATCAAAAAGGGGTCAGAGAAAGGAGGCTAGATAGCGCCTCATAGCACTTTGGGTCTGGGGGAACTGTCTGTGGAAGGGATCTTACCCTGGGACAGAATTTGGATCCTTCAGAACCTGGGGAGATAAAGAGGGGCTGGCCTGGCGGGCCTCCCATGAGTAGCTGACCCCTACAAGCACGAGCCTGCCCTTACGCCTAGCAAAGGCAAGGATGGTACCGGAGCAGTGGCCCTCCTGGCAGAGGCTCAGTCCACAGTGGGGTGCCTTTTACAGGGGTCATAGGTGATGGACCATGCCTGTCCCCCTCTATGCCCAAGGCCAACCGGACCATCGCTTCTGCCTGCCCGGCCTTCCAGGCTTCCAGGGAAGGGGCTCAGAGGCCCAGGATGGCACTTTGCTCCCCCTCAACTTCTTGCACCAGGATCTGGAGAGAGTCCAAAAGGGCAAACTCGGACAGACCTCTCCTTTTCTGTGCTCTCCCTGAAACTTATCTTTCAATGATCCCATTTTATTTGGGCCCCTGTTGAGCATGGCTTTTGGGTCATTCTTAACAGTATGTTTCATATTCAAATTATCGAAACTAGTTTGGTATTCCAAGTCAATGTTAGTTGAACTGATTTTCTCTTGGGGGAACTGAGTTCCAGAGGGAGGACTGGGACTTGCCCAAGTTCATACATCCAGCCAGGGCTGAGCTGGGACCAGAGCCCAGATTTCCTCGGGCTCCTAGGTTGGATGTCTTACGGGCCTGCTCTCTGAGTGGTACCAGCTGCATAATGTGTGGGGTCTGCTTCTAGATGAAAATGCCACCATCCTTGTTCAAAAATTATTCAGAACTTTAAGACAGTAACAGACAGCAGAGCATTAAACCAAGTATACAGCCCTTCTAAACATGGGCTCTGGTATTAATATGACGACACAGCTCACATGTCCACAGAGCCGGCTTGTCCTGCAGGAGTGGGGAGAGAGGAAAGGGAGACCCCAGCCAGTGCCTCTGGGAGGTCAGAGGACACGCGCCTCACAGCTGGCCGGGTGTCAGCCAGCCAAGGCCTTCCTCTTTCAAAGATGTGTAAATGCCACGGTTTGGGGAATCTGTCCTGTACAGAGTGTCAGCGGGATGCAATGCGGGGCCTCCCAAAGGTGGGAGGAGACAGATCCAGAGATGTGTCTTTATTAGCAGCTGTCTGCCTAAAACAGCCCCCACTGGAAAGTTCCTGGGGATGTGGGGAGAGACTGGAGGTGCAGCCACAGCCACCAGCAGAGGCTCCAGGCTGAGTGATGAGGGAGGTGTGATGGGGAGGAGGCGGCAGCCAGCAGTTCCTACCACCTTGTGCAAGAAGGAGAACAAAGGGGCTTTGCTGGGAGGTATTATAAGATTAAGTGGCTGGGTCCAGGACCAACTCAGCAAGCCCCTTGGGACCTGAATTAGCAACAGCAACTGAAAGGGGGGAATTAGAGCTCCTGGCCCTCTTAGAGGCCCCCACCCCCTTAGTCCCTGCCTGGGCCTCCTCACAGAGTTAATCTGCTGCTTTGCTGGAGTTCCTGCCTGGGGCCTGTGTAAGGGGCTGGTCCCCTCTACTTAGAGGGGACTGCAGCCTTCCTGGGGAAGGAGCTGTCTCACCTCTGACCCCTGACCCCTGGGGCACGGTCTCTGGGCAGGCTGGGTGGCCTAATTTGGGCTGAACTCGGACACTTGGCTGAGCTCTGGGTTTGAGGGGAAATCACTGCTCCTCTCTGGGCCTCTCCTTCCTGCTGATAAAGTGGGAGTTTGGGGCCATGGACCCAATGGCTGCCCCAGGCGTCCTTGAGCTGGTTCCCATGGGCATCAGTCACATGTTGCCTGATGGTTAAGAGTGTCCCCGACATAGATGGGACTTTGGAATACCAGGCTGATGGGTGTCTGATGGATTTAAAAAAATGAGAAGCTGTTTGAAGTCCCATGATCTGGCCCCCACTGGCATCCCCAGTTCCACCTCTTTCGCCTTCCCATATTATAACTCATGTTACAGCAACAGCAAGCTACACACACTCGCTCTTTGCGCTGGCTGGTCCCCCTCTCTGGAATCCTCTGTCCTGGCTTACTCTTCCTTTCTTATGGCCCAGCCCTGCCAGCCCCTCCTGAAGGGCTCCTCTGTGCCCCTCCTCCCACCTCTCAGTGCACCTACTAAAAGTCTTCTCTGGGTCTGTGTCTCTCTCCCAAGAGACCTCTGGCTTCTTGAGAGCTGGGGCCCAGCATATCTCCAGGTTACACCAGATCTGGGCCACCTGTGTGCAGCATGTGGGTGCAAGGTGACCAGGACACCTCAAGAGATCACAGTGCTCAGGGTAGACGAGAAAGACACAGCAACATAATTACCGAGTTGCCTACGTGTTGAGGGCAGTGGAGAGAATTACACAGTGGCAGGAGAGCATAAAACTGGGGGTATCTGTAAGTAGAGGCTTCCAGAGGTGAGACCTGAATGGGGTAGGAGAAGCTGGGGGAAGACAAGGAGAAGAGCATTCCAAGCGGAGGGAACCCAGGGGCCCTCAGAGGGCAGGAGCTGGGCCAGTGGGAGAGTGAGTGCCCCGCGAGGCCTCAGAGGCTGTGGAGGGGATTTGAGACCTCATCCAGAGAGCAACGGCAAAGCTATTAAGGGGTTTTAAGCCAGCGGCTGAGTTGTGGAGGTGACGAGATTTGCATTTCTAAAAGATCACTTTCACTGCCCAGAGGAGAGTGGATTAGGAGGGACTAGAGCCTATTGCTGCTGGGAGAGGGGATAGAGAGAGAATAGAGAGGGAAATGGACAAATTGAGAGGTTGAGGGTGGGAGCTGACAGAACTTGGAGAGAAGGGGGAGGAAGAGAGGCTCCAGGTTTCCAGCTTATCTGCCACTGCCGCCAGTGGTGCTGGGCAGAGTCCACGCATCTGCGTGTTAGTGCCTGTGTTGGCCCGGCATGGGGTGTGGGTGCTGCAGCCAACCTCACCTCCTGGGAGCAGCCCCGTGGGATGGAAGTACGGGGCCAGGTTGCAGCTGCCCAGCTGGTCTCCACTGTTAGTGTGCTAGGAAACCCAGATGTATGGATGGGAGGACACAGATGCACATGGACGTGAACATTACGTGTGTGTGCATAGATATAGTCACAATGCCTGCTTGGGTATAGACATTCACACACGGTGGGGCCCAGATTTGCACACCTGCGGGCCCCCAGCACACACAGGCTTACACGTGTAAATAGATCTATTAGTGATAAAAATAACCAACATTTATCAGGTGCTTGCTATGGGCCAGACATTATTTTTAACACTTTATATCCCATAAGATGCACAAATATTGACATAGCACACTCACAGTGTGGGTGCGTGTGTCAGGCACGTGCTCACATGTGTGTATGACGTGGGTACACACACCTGAACATTATGCAGTGCATACTTCGGTATAAATGTACACGCATTTATTGCAAAGGTACACACTGCTGCAGAGACGTATTCCAGAGTACATATATACACTCACGATTACACGCAGGATGCACATTCATTTCACACGTGTGCACTTTCTCTTTCGAGAGATACACACATACTCACATGCAACACACAAGTGATACACACTCGCATGCATTCACACGCACGCATACGCACTGCACACAAACACAAACGCTTTCGCCCTTTCTCACACAGGGCAATTTATGACCGGCCGGCTCATGTCCGGACTTCCCATTAACATTAATGAGGTGAGGTGGCCCGGGTGTTTGGAAACCCGTGTCCTGAGGGGCGGGGTGAGGGTGGTGGCAAGGGGGAGAGGACAGGGAGGCCACGGTCACAGAGGAACAACTAATTATCTGGCTGGCCAAGGTTTGATTGTTTTTCCCACGGCTCCCCACACTGTCCCCAGTGCAAGGCCGGGTTCCGGCTGCACCAGAAGGCTGTGGGGGCAGGGAGCAGAAACAGCAAAGGGGAGGGGAGGAAGGGAGCAGGAGAAAATGGTGGGGGCGGGACAGTGAGTAACCCCACTTTCAGGGCTATCACTCCCCCTTCATCCCACGTCCTCTTTGCCTAGAGCTAGCTGACTTGTTTCCTGAACTGGTTCAGAATTCCTGAAGGGTTGTGTGTCTGTGGCCCTTCCCTCCCCGCAATGAACCTTGCATCAGAGACAAATTCAACATCTTCATTTCAGGAACTTCTATTTTGCTGACGCAGGGGACACAAAAGGAGTCCCAGCCATACGTCTCCACCTTGGTGTCTGGCACAGGACGCAGTGACACCTGTGCACAGCAGTTATTCTCTCCATGCTTTCTCTGAACCAGTATTTATTGACCAGGAGACACTGTCTTCAGCAGCTCAACTTCCTATAGTCACCTTCTTGATCTATAAAAACCTATTCCAAGCGAGAGTGAATGTGGGCTTCCTGTGAACTCCTCGGTTGGAGAAATGACTCCCAAGACTTTTGAGCATTGCAACACTAATGGAAAATTACAATAATTAAAATGCAATACATGCAAATAACTTTTGCACACCTCTTTCCTGCTTGCAAGCATGTCTTTTTCATTGTTGATGTACCTGAGGCTTGTGACACTCCTGTGAGGC